>NC_090929.1:973513816-973815705 GCF_040938575.1 Ambystoma mexicanum | reverse complement strand
TTCTTCAATGGCGATAATGGCGCACCATTGTCTGCCTTCATCATCATACCCTTCGACCAGTGCTACTTTCCCTCGAACTGCAGCAGTATGTATCATTAAGGGAAATACCTGTCCCTCTTCTTCATGCGTAGGTATTCTTGGTCTGAATAGGAACTCATCAGGGGTTCTCATAGTTTTATCTGCGAGGCCTGGCAATCCCGCCAGGAGCACACGCACACCATACGCAAAGACTTCTCGCTCTAATGGTATAGCTCTCATGGCTATGCGTCTGGAGTATGCTCTGATTACTTTGCACACGTTTGAATAATGCATTCCTGTAGTGGAGCATACTATGCCATCCTCCGTAAACGAAATTGTCATATTCAACTTTGTCATTAAGTCCCGACCCAAAATGTTTACTGGGGTCTGGCGTGAATATAATAAGTGTACATTCATCTCACAATCCCCTACAGAGACTGGCAGATTGTCCGTAAAGCAAACTCTACTGTGAGCTCCTGTGAAACTCTGAGAATCTATGGCCTGGCCGGACAAGGAAAACATGCCTTCTCGTATGCATGAGCGCGTTGCACCCGTGTCAACTAAGAAGGAATATTCTTTCCCCTCTATGACGACATTTATCCTTGGTTCCCTGTTAAGGTTTGGTGTCACTGATAGGATAGAGCACATCAGAGTTCCCCGTGAGCTGTCCTATTGTATATATAAATTCGGTCCACTGTACACTTGTCAATTTCCTCCATTTCCAGGGTTGACTCCCCCTCCGGAGTTAGTTCCGTGAGGTATTTGTGGAGGTGCCTGTTGGGTATGCCCTTGTGGCGTGTTCCCCAGGTTCGGGGGTTGGACCCCTTGTAGAGTACCCTGCTGAAAGCCTGGTGCTTGCTGCTGCACTGTGTGAATCTGTGCACCGCCTTGTTGTGGCACAGCAGGCTGATTCACCATCCCTGTTTGCATTCCTTGGCCATTTTGCCACATGACTTGGCTTCTGCATGCGCGCGCCACGTGCCCTGTCATTCCACACAGCCAACACACTGGCGGTGGTCGGGCCATCTGTCCATTTGGCGTATCTGGACTGCCCATCTGCACGTTTTGAAAGCCACCTTGATTATTCTGAAAACCTCCCTGATTACTTTGAAACACTCCCTGATTACTCTGCCATCCTCTTCCTCTAAATCCCCTTCCCCTCGGGTAAAATCCTGTGCTACCCTGGTTATTCTGCGATGGGTTAGTCGCTTGTTGTGCGCCTGGTTCAGCTGGGCTTGTCAACATGGCTCCCTCGAGAGCATACTTTGAGAGTTTCTTTTGCACCACCTTCGCTTCCTCACCTTTACGAGTTGGCTCCTTTTTTCGGTTCTTTTCTTGCAACAATCTACAGTAGTGTGCAATTGTCAACTGTATTTCGGCCCATGGTTTAGCTGCTACACCTACCAATTTCTTGAGCTGTTTTGCACCGGTTCAGGCAACCCTTGACACAATATATGGTAGAATACAGGGATAGATTTCGTCTAAGTTTCATGCGTTTCCAGCACCGATGCGTCTTGAAAATTGTCATTAAACAGACTTCCCTTTGCCAAACTATTGAGTTGTCCTTATTGAATTGTGTTGGAGGAAGTGAATCCTGCACCCCCATTCCTCACTTGGTGCAGCTATCTTGTCTTACAGGTACTAGAGGGCGAGCACTGACCTATGGGCCCGTCAGAGGATGCTCCACCTCTCTTGTACACTTGGTAGCGTGAGGATGGTTTCGACCATCAACTATTGATTAATTAATACTAAGACACCCATAGACCAACAGCATGAAGTAACTCTAAGCCTTCGGCAATATCACGAGTTCTTTCACCATTCGGCTGAGTAGACTGAGAAGCTTTCTGTGCACAATGATAGTGTAAGTCCATAACATCTGCAGTGGGTCTGAAGGAAGCTGCCTTTCAAAGCATAACCCTTCTCATTCCCATGGGCAGCGGATCGGATGAAAAGACTGCAAGAGGCTGGAAAGGAGAGGCGGTGATCCCGAGGTTCCAGAGAGGAAAAGATGCGAGCGGTGAGTGAAACAATAAGCTCATTACTTTGGCAAATGTCTTGTAGGTATTAGAACAAGTAAGGGAAAGGTAACGGAGGGTGGTGGAAAAAATAATCAGAAGTAGAGAAGACTGTATATATATATATATATATATATATGTATGGGGTTAATGACTCGAGTATAATAGAGAAAAAGTGGTTACCGGGATGACACCCGAGAGAAAAAGTGGTTACCGGGAGGACACCCAAGAGAAAAGGTGGTTACCGGGAGGACACCCGAGAGAAAAAGTAGGTTACCGGGAGGGCACCAGAGAGAAAAAGTAAGAGGATTCGCCTTGTTCTTGCGCTTTAATATAGCGGTCAGAAGAAACGTGAACTCAGAGCCCACATAATGGGGGACAATTAGACTACGGTGACGATTAAAGACAGCACTAAGGGGGTTTGTTTAAACTCCATGTCGGGGTATTGATCAGAAGGCAGGTATATTTCTGTCCAGCTGGTGTCCGTCTAGTCTGTGAAATGTCTGTCATGCGTGTCCTGTTACATGTCAAATGTAAAGAACTGTATCAGTGATTGTTTGAAATGAAGCTTGGGTTTTACGTGATTCTGTAACTAAGAGGGAATCGCCAATGGATTGTTGTTCTTAAGTGAATTGATGATATAGAATTTCGACGGAAAGGATTGGATTGGAGTTTGCGTATTTGGTGCTCGCTCATACTGGTGAACGTGTTGAAACTGCATAAATATTGTTGGTAACGAAATTTAAGAATGGAGGAGATTACCCCACTTGCCCATTTATGTAAGCAAGCATGCACCCAAGCTCAAAAAGTACAGCACTGAGTGGTTTAAGGGCACCACCCACAAGATGTTTATGCCGTGGCCACAGAATGGGTCTTTATCTAAAGCCGTCTTACAGCATATGACGACTTACCTACATGCCACATACACAGGCAAGAAACTAGAGAAACTTCTTGCTGTTCTAGAACTTTGGAAGATGTTTGAACAGCCAAAGGAGGAAGAGCCTCCTACAGACTGGATATTAAACGTATGCACGGAGGGGGGTGAGACGCCTACCGTGTCACCAGCCCCGCCTGAGCCAGTGATCGAGGGGAGTAAGTCAGAGGGACTCTACCCGCTAAGAGAACTCAAGGCAGCCACGGGGTATAGCAACCCTGTATACGAGTCACCCACGTGCAGTAGTGATGAAATCAAGGGGAAGAAGCAGGAAATTAATCTTACCTCCGCAGTCCAGAGGGACAAGGAGAAACAGGATGATGAAAGGATGATGAAAGGAAGGACCAGGCACAGAGTTGTGCACCTCTCATTAAGGAGAGAGAGGGAAAGAAATGGAAAGGGAGTGGAGACAGAACTGATGAGATAGCATTCGCAAAAGACGAATGGATGGGAGGACAGATATTGTTGAAACTCGATGGAAAGGGAAGTGATGATGTGAGACCACGAGAGAAGTCTGATGAGATACAAAGAAGGGAGAAAGAAAAGGATAAGGAAATAAGGGACAATAGAATGAAAAGGAAGGATAGGCTGAGGCATTTACGCAACTCCTTGCATCTTCTTCGTTCTTACCAATCTCCAGCCTATCAAGGGACAGTCCCCTGCTCCCATTACTTCGGGTGACATACTCAGTGTCATACAGTTGAGTGCTTTCCAAGCGCTCATCTTCCCTTCCACCTTGGGAAATTTGTTCCAGCCCCATTTCATTGTATATTTTATCAATCGTTTCCCCGATGCTTCTGGTGTTGAAGTCATTGTCAATATTTGCCCTACTCGTGCCTGGTACTTGAGTCATACGCCGGAAAGAATTCTTCGATGTCTTCCCATTCTACAACAGGATTGGGTTTTTTAACTTCCCACTCCAAATATTCAAGATCCCGTGCCTTCTGTCAGCCTACGAAAAGTACAGGCAGAACATGCAAAAGTTGGAAGAAGAGCAAAGAGTACGTGAGAAGAGAGTAAAGAGACGAGAAGATGAGGAAGTTAGAAGGGCAATGGAACGTAGAAATGAAAGGAGAAGGGAAGAAGATAAGAATAGAGAAGAAGCGAGGAAGCGCAAGGAGGTTGATGAGGAAATAGAACGTAAGCGCAAAATAGTTGTAACGTGTGGCTAATCTTCACAAATCTATCTAGGTGTAATGCATGGCTGATCTTCACAAATCTATCTAGGTTTGACATGTGGCTAATCCTCACAAACCTAGGTGGGACGCAGGGATAATCTTCACAAATCTATCTGGGTGTGATGCGTGGCTAATCTTCACAAATCAATTTTATTTTTATTAATAAGATTTTTGGTTTATTATAAACCTTTCCCACAGTTCACAAGAAAAAGAATGAAAGCAAGTGTCAAGGTAATACTGTACGGTTGACCGGCGAAGCTCTTCAAATCTGCATATGAGAAGCCGCTTTAAGTCTACTGAAGACCCTGTAGAGAAATTGGATTATGCTGAAGATGGCCAAGTAATTGTTTCCTTGTGTAAAGCCCACAGCACTTTTCCATTGTTCTTATTGGGCATTGTCACCCATCTTTCTAGATAAAAGGTTTGCAAGTCAGTCAGCGCTGTGCAGAAGAGAGTGACATGTTTCAAGGTTTTGGTTTCTTCTGGCTTATTACAAAAGAGGCAGTGGGGAGTCGTATCAGGGAATCTAGCTAAATGTGACGCATGGCTAATCTTCACAAATGTATCTAAAAGTGTTAGATGACTTAAACTTCACGAATGTATCTTAAAGTGCTGCATTGCTAAACTTCACAGTTCTATCTAAGTGAGGCGCTTGGGTGATCCTTGCAACTGCTAAATGCAGAGTGTGGCTACATGACACAATTGGGCTAACATCAAAGAATTGCTGTCTAACACAGTTAGGCTGAAAGCAGAATATGGCAACATGACACAGTTGGGGTAAAAGCAGAGACTTCCTACCTGACACAGGAGGCTGCATGTAGCCATATTACATTAGTTAATAGGAGAGGTGAGGTGTTACACAAATAGGTTAAGTGCGAGATATGGCTGACTAACACAAATGGGCTATACGCGAGTTGAGGCTACCCTACACAATTAAGATAAATGCAAAAAATGGATACCTTAGACAGACAAACTATCTGTATTATAGGTAATATGAGTGGTTTTTAACAGAGTACAGTAATGACTGTACTCCCTGGCGCCACCACCACAAGTGGGAACAAACGCCTAAGTCTGAGATAGAGCAGTAAATAGAACACACTTAGATTTAAGAGATCTGAGAAGTGGGAAAAACACCTACATTTTAGATACAGCATGTATGTCAAAAATACTTAGAGTTGAGAGACCTTGGAAGTGGGAAAAATGTCTAAGTTCGAGATACAGCAGTAAATGGGGAACCACCTACAGTTTGGACACAGCAGTGATTGTAAAACTACTTACTATCTGGCTAATCATCAGTGTGCTGTGTTCTGTAAGGTAATAAAAGTGGTAGGGTTTTAATGGAATACAGTAATTGCTAAACTCCCCACCCAGACCGCTTACCTTATCAGTCGCTGCTGGTTGACAGTGGCTGGCTTCACAGGCGAACATGGGTAAACACGGAGTGAAGAGCTTCTTCAGGAGCTGATCTTTGCATTGGGCCCTTAGCAAATGGCTGCCCGGGCAGAGGCTACCCTGGGGCACACCGTAAAGAGGCTGCTCTCTCTGAGAAAGTCACACACAGGGGAAGGGGAGGAATGTGGGGACGGGAAATAGAGCAGGGCAGAGGTCACCAAAGAAAAAACAGATACAGGAGAGGCCTGGAAGCTGAAAAAAGGAGATGGAAGAAACAAGAAAAAGACAAAAAAAGGCAGAAAAGAGGGAGAACATTGGCAGAGGCCTGGATAGGAGAGAAAATGAGGAAGAAAGGAGTGAAAAAAGAAAGAAAAATCATCAGAAAGAAGGGAGAATGGTGGAAGAGGCCTGCACAGGAGAGAAAAGGGGGCAGAAATTACTGAAAAAAAGAAGGCAGGAAAAAACAGCAGAAAGGAGCGAAAATGAAGATAGGGGGCAAAGAGAGCAAGGAGGGTTCACTCATCTCACAGGGGCCAGGACGCAAGCTGGTCTGGAGTGTCCTGGTCCCAGAAAGGAGATTTAGGTTCCCTCTGAGGAGGACCCAATAAGATGAAGGCGAGGTGGGCGGGCTGGGAAATAGGGCAGGGCAAGCTCGCAAAAAGAAAAACCGGTACGGAAGAGGGCTAGAAAGTGGAATAATGGAGGTGGAAGAAACGAGAAAAAGGACAGAAAATGGCAGAACGTAGGGAGAATGGTGGCAGAGGCCTGGATAGGAGAGAAAAGGAAGAAGAAAGGAGCCAAAAAGAAGGAAAAAATGCCAAAACAGAGGCAGAATGGTGGTAGAGGCCTGCATAGGGGAGAAAAGGAGCAAAAAATGAGCAA
This sequence comes from Ambystoma mexicanum, assembly GCF_040938575.1. Lineage (NCBI taxonomy): Eukaryota > Metazoa > Chordata > Amphibia > Caudata > Ambystomatidae > Ambystoma > Ambystoma mexicanum. The sequence goes on along the minus strand of NC_090929.1, from coordinate 973,809,286 downwards.
AAAAAGGAAGGAAGGAAAAAAAACAGCAGAAAGCAGCAAAAATGATGATAGAGGGCACAGAGAGCAAGAAGGGCAACACTCACTTCTCAGGGGCCAGGGCGCAAAATGGACTGGAGTGTCTTAGTGCCAGAAGGGAGTTTTAGGCTCTGAGGAGGACCCAATCAGAGAAAGGGGAGGCGGGTGGGGGCAGGAAATAGCACAGGACAGAGGTCGCCAAAGAAAAGGCAGGTACGGAAGAGGCCTGGAAAGTGGAAAAAAGAGGTGAAAGAAACGAGAAAAAAGACAGAAAAATGGCAGAAAGGAGTGAGAATGGTGACAGAGGCATGGATACTTGGGGATGTTTCTGTTGGGTTATTCTATGTTTGCAGGTGCAATACCACACTTTTTTTGCAGTGCTGTTATACTTTTCAAAGAAGAGTAACCGCAATTCTCAATAGGCTGCTGAGCTCTATTGGTATAATACATGATATTCTCATCAGGGATGCAATGAAGTACAACAGTAGTACAGTAATAATAATGATTGGGAGTTACTGCAGAGTGTGTACCAATGTAATCTGGTGAGGTAGGGGCTAGCCTGAAACCTTTTTGATTTTAAGCCATACAATGATGCAGGAAAATGTGTTTCTGGAAGGGATGCTTGCTAATCAGATCCCCTTTGATAATGATTCATGTCAAAAACATAGTGCACCCATGTACCTTTGCTGTGACAGTCTCCTAACATCCACAGGGCATTGCCAGCAGTAGAAGCAGAGCAGGTTCAAAGAGCGCAGGTATTTCTGAACACAGCAACTGGAAAACAAAATTCCAAGAAGCAGAGATGACTTATCAACTACAAAGCACTTCTGATTCAGAATATAACAATTGTGTGCCCTAGGTCAGACTTGTGGCACATTAATATCTAAATGTAAGACATGTCTTTCAAGGACATGGTGGCTACTGGGATCACACAATTAGACACTCACAAGCATCACATAATTGCAGGCTTGGTGAAGTGCCCCATTTATCTATCTTCCCTAGGTGTTCCCAGCGCAACTATATGTGACCCTGCTCAAGAAGCTAATTTCTATTTACATATATGTAATTGAGGAAGGCTGGCACGTTTCTCCAGAATTCAGGAACCCTCCCTGAGAGGTCCCCTGGTAACTGGTCCTTTAAGGACAGTCCTCATATGACAAATTCCCTCTCACACCAGTAGGGTGTTTATTGGAGTCCTTTTGAGGTAGACAGACATAGGAAAAGATGGAGTTAGAGTGGACCAAATGAGAGGGGTTCCACCTTCTTGGATTTTGCTCGGGCATCCCCACCTTCCTGCAACCTCCCGCTTCCTGCAAACAAAGCATGGGTAAGAAGTCAGAAGACAAAGTGCACGTTAGTGCATCCTAAATTAGACCCCTGGCAACAGGCTTGCTTTGTACGTATATGCTGTAACATTTTGCTTCTGACTTCAAAACAAGAGGGAACTTGGAACCTGGAACTCTCTTGGGAATACAGTCTATAGAGGTGATGACAGAATACTCAGGAAGAGGAAAGCATGTCCCCCTATCCACATCAAGGGAACCTTTGAGGTGAAACTGCTGAGGACCAAGGACTCTCTGATGCCTGGGGACCTAAACCAGGATCCTGCTCTCCAGAGGTGAAGGACCCTGTGTGAGTGCCAGACAAACTTCCTGGAGTGGAACTGTGGATCAAAGGATTCACCTTGTCCCTAGAGACTCTGGACTAGGCCTTCCAGCAGCACAGAAGCACAGAAATACCTCAGATCCCTGTTGATCACCTACAAAAACTGCTGAGCTGGCTCCACCATGCTCAACTCACTTTGAGCTACTAAAAGAGCTGTGGTAATGCTTTTGGCAATCTAAGAACTCAGAGCCACTAACTTGCTTCTTTGAGCTGTCTCAATGCTGGCTCGGCCCAGTGAAGTGCATCACCTCCACGACTGAACCACTGGCTCAATGTTGTGGAAGCACCTGATTTGCCATATCCCGAATGCTGCCTCAAGCCAATAGAAGCATTGTCTCAACCGACTCAAAGGCCGATTTATAATACTGAAAGTCATTGTTTGCCCATCTGAATGCTGACTTTCATTGCATGGTTTCCCAGGTCATCAGGATGATGGTGCTACATTGCATCCCTGCTGTGTAAAACCGGAAAGCCCAGTTATTCCCAGGCCGAGTCTCTGCGAAGGCGTATTGGGGCAAATCCAGTGGCCTTTGCTGCTCTCACCATATCTTCTCTGCAGCCCTTAGGTTAAGTACCCTCTCCTGAGAGTGCCAAACACTTCATCAGAGACCTGCAAAAGCACCTTTCGACCTCTGAGGTTGCTGTGCCCCTTCCGCTATAATTCAGGTGTTTGACCACCAATTAACCAATTCCCAGAGTGCACGTTCCGCTTTCTGGGAATCAGCAACTTCGTTCAGCTGATCAGCCTCCTCCTCCGCTCATTCTTGTTTTGGTGGCTGCATTCAGTATTGCACCGGGGCCCCGCCATATTGCTGCCGCAAAGGCAATCCAACCCTGAACAGCTCCACCTCACAGATATTGACCACAATCAGGAGCGCCAGGGTGCCGGGGCAAAGCAAATCAGGCATCAACGCCCTGCTGATGCGAAGGGTCCCATCAGGTATGCTAGCTTTATTTCCGATCGGGCCCTCTGTCTATGCCACAGCCACCAATCATCTCCTCCGTGCCCCGGTCAACAAACTCCATTTCCCCCGCCACGTTGGACCGTCTCTCCTAGTCTGGTCTTGCTTCTCGCCTCCATTGTTCAATCTCTCGGCGACCACAGTTACCGTTGCTCAGCGATCTACTTACTGCCAGCCCCGGCCGCCATCTTGACCCCAGATGCCATAGACATCGATTTGATCAAAACACGCAAGGAAGCATTATCAGATTTCGTCAATCTTTGTATAGATTGCCTGGGGATTTCCCTCAGTGCTGTGTGGAAAAAGAAAGCCTTTTAGTTACATTTGAGGGAGCTGCAAAAGGGCACAGACATACAGTGCTCACAGAGGAAGCAGCCTCATGCTTGCCTGGCCTGCCACGCCAAGCTGTATGGATAATTTTCTTTTTTTTAAATGTGTGTTCTTTTATTTTCCGGAGTCACATCTCCAAGTCACACACACATACACCAAATGCACGCTAACACGGCAGCAGACACCAGGATTCTTGTGTTTTTTCTATCAAGTTGGCATTGTTGCATTGTTTTTATTGTGTATGGGTCTCTCAGTCCATATGTGCAGGCAAGTGTGCACATTATGTTTGCGCTGTGCAAGGCATGTTCTGCTCAGTTTAGTGGTCGCCTCCGCGTGGCGACCGGGAGATATATGATTCCATGTAGAAACGTGTGTTGGTGAGGAGCAGATGTCAGTTGGTATTGGAGCTGGTAGGCAATCATACAAGACGTCCCCCTCTATACTTAGGGAAGGTGTTCCCTTTTTTAAATCTTTGTAGCATATTGCTCAAATAACATCTGGCAGTGCTTTCACATACTGGTTGTATTGAAACTTCAAAATACTTCCACACCCAAGAACAAAAACGTAGCCGTGGATCACGTAATGTTTTGCAGCTGCGGCAATAGTGGATGTGTCACTTGTGTGAGTTACTGTATTGTTTTTGTGGGAATATCGGTTGGGGAGAAGGTATTTTCTGATTTGGTGGCGGGAGTGAATGTGTGCCATCTTTAATGCACCAGTCAGGTTGAGTGTTTTATAGCAGGTGCCATTTCAGTAGTAGATGCATTGTTGTCCTTGGTTGGTAGGATGGTGTTTGTATCTGATGTGGGAATGGTGGGGGGTCTGCCATGTATGTGGCTACGCTGTGAGAACATTGGTGTGTGAATGTGATATTCCCCAGGCCAATGCATTGTGCACAAATATCTATAGCACACAACATTTTCAAATGTTGTTTAAGGTATGCTCGTGTTTGTTGTTTACCTTTTTATGTTATCTATCAATGCTGTTAGTTCCATTTAACAGATTTACTGTGTTCGATTGATGATCTGGTTGGCTGCCGGACGCCCTTTCTGCAACCACCATTCCTGGTGTTCAGCACAGCGAGCCATGATTAAATGCGTCATGCACTGCTTCACGTATTCCTCATTCCTCAGGAATGATGAGAGCAGCAATGTTGTTGAGGCAGCCGCGGTGCCATGTGGCCCTGCCCTGACACCGTGGGACAGGGCCCCCAACACCGCTGGGGCTGCAAGGGGGCCCTGATACACCACTGCTCCAATGTCCGAATTCAATGCACTTCATAAAGTATCAGGGCTACATTTGTCCAAAGCAGAATTGCTCTTAAACTGATTCGATCTGTGCAGGTCGAGTTTGTGGAATGCTTGAATACATTACTGGTTACCTTTTCAATAGTAACGCCAGGGCCTAGTGTTATACATGTAGCTCTGTCTCAAACATCGACTCTGCTGCCAATCGGAAGCCTGGCAATGATGAACAGGTTTCTGATTGGTGCATTGCTACCTGGCTTCTGATTGGACAACATGCATGTCACAGTGTTTACCCCCTTAAGCAAAAGGTTTGACTGAGATAAGAGAGACTAGGGACTGCAATGAATGTCAACCGATGAGGTTCTGATTTTCTAGTAGTAATACGAAACATCATTTCCTTGTGAAGAATACCCAAAGGCAGGGAATCAAATTGGGAAGCAGTACAGCATCTAAAAGTAACTTAGAACATACCAGGCATATTCCATGCTCAATTCTGTTACCATGGTGGCCTTTTTGGAATGTTGCTGAGTCATCCTCGTTTCTACATGAGAAATAGGGGGGCGGAGGGGTAACAACATGCAAATATAATTATAATATTGTGCATCTCTATGTCGTTTGAAATGGATTTCGTGCCTTCAATGAGAAACGTGACGACAACAATTTTAGGCTGTCAGGTACTACAAGTCGGTGTGTGACATATGATTTAGTTCATTAAATTGAAATGTTAAATGTTAACTGTGGCACATAAAAGCAACAGAGATCCTCTTTTCCTTACATGTTTGCTTTGCAGATTGAACGGTAATTTCATATTTTAGCTGATGTTCCCTTATCAGGACAAAGTGCTGTGGAGTAACTATCTGGAAGGATACGCTTGGTGATACCCCAGAATCACTAGTGAGGGTCTCTTTTTAGCAAGTCAACTCTCTACCTACAGCTGCTTATTTGCTGAGGGAGTTTGAGGCCGATAGCTCAACCAAGACCTGTAGCAGTGCAAGGTACATGCCATGTATACATGTTCTTTCTTGAGCTTTGTTGCTTGCAGGGTCTTGCATGGTTTGTAGAGACATGTCACCCTTCCATCTATGCACCATTTCACTCATGCATCCCTGGATCCACTAACTATTCATCCATGAATGCACTAGGTACATGATCCATGTATCAATGTACCCACCCCGTCATCCATTCAATCACCCACTCACTCATCAACCTGCTCACTTGCCCGTCAGCCACTCATTCATCTGGCAATTCCCTAAACCAACCCAGCCATTTAAATTTGCATCCAATCATTCACCCATTCATTCATTCAATCACTCATACTCCGAAGCTTCGACTCATGCATTGATGCATCTACTCAACAACTCTCTCCTTCTCTAAGTCATTCAACTTCCATCTCATCCCTGCATGCACTCATCCATCCAGCTATCCTGCAGTGCCACTCCAGCATCCACCCCTTATTCACCTGTCCAGACAATACTCAACACACTGATTCATCCTCTAGCACATCCATCTACCCAGCCACACACTCATCTGGCAATCCCATCATCAATCTACCCACTCACCCAGGCACACACTCACCTGGGCATCCTCTCATCAATCTACCCACTCACCCACCCCACACTCATCTGGCAATCCCATCATCAATCTATCCACTCAACCAGCCACACACTCATATGCCAATCCCATCATCAATCTACCCACTCACCCAGCCACACACTCATCTGGCCATCTCCTCATCAATCTACCTACTCACCCAGCCACACACTCATCTGGGCATCCTCTCATCAATCTACCCACTCACCCAGCCCCACACTCATCTGGCAATCCCCTCATCAATCGACCCACTCACCCAGCCACACACTCATCTGGCCATCCTCTCACCAATCTACCCACTCACCCAGCCCCACACTCATCTGGCAATCCCATCATCAATCGACCCACTCACCCAGCCACACACTAATCTGGCCATCCTCTCATCAATCTACCCACTCACTCATCCAACCATCCGTCTACGCACTTAACCACCCATCAAAACAGCCTCCCAAGCACCACAGTCTATGTGCCTCATCTGAGGTTGGGCGGAGCAGCAGAAATGCTGCGCTCACGCTATTAGCACTCGGATACAGCCAAGGCTCTGATGTGGCACTATGCATCTAATCACACTACCCCAGACATAAACGCACTGACGGACTGCAACACTTAAAATGGGCCAGCAACAGTACTTTTCTAGTGCAGATCTGTATGTACAACTGCCCGAATAAATGTGGCTATGCCAGCCATCACATCATAGTTTGGAAAACAAGATTCGAATGGGGCATTGTCAGGCATCTTAGTCATGAGAGAAATGGAGAAAAGTGTTGAGCGTACTCACATATGCCACAAAAGCACGACATGAACTTCCGAATACATGCCTATTTAATCCTTCGTATTAATGTGGACGCTTTAAACAAATGGCATGACTGCTGTTGTCTGGCACCTCTAATGTTGTGAATTGCCAATGAAAAGAATAGAAGCCCCGTTGAGAAGTTCTGGCACCGTCCCTTCCAAAATACACTGGGGCCTGATTTACAACGCATTTTTCAAAATGTTTTTTCCATTGAGAAACGCTTTCATTAATCAGGCCCCACGTTTGTCGAGAATTTCCCAGTAGAGGCAGAGCAGCTCCGTCTGCAATACCCCATATAAGTATGGGAGGTCTGCTGAAATGTGGCGGTAGGTTTTACTGCGTCGCCCGTACACATTATTTTTGCTTTTCAGGATAAAGAGCGAGTTGAGGCTGCATGACCTTTCGTACAAAACTAACCACATTGTCATTCTCCACGCACACATTTTTTTACTGTAAAAATGCCAAACTCATTAGCACTGTGGAACGATCATTGCTTTGATCTGAAACGCAGTATTCGTGTGTGCTATTTCAGTTCCCGTTATTTGCATTTGTTTTAGTCACCTCGTTTCACAATCTATTGTATGTGTTGGACATGGTGACCCTCTTGTTTGTGTGGATTGCGCACGAGTTAAGGGCTCCCCTCAGTCATGGAGCCTGGAGTTCAAAAATTAAAATCCTTGGAGACAGCTGATTTATACCTTTCAAGTTCGATAAATGAAATGAGATTAAAGTGAGTAATAATGACAACTGCTATTAAAGTCTTAGAAGGGGGAGGAATCCGGAATGGGGGGATTTCTGAACACACTTTATTATTATTTCACCGCACAGTGCATTTCGGATAAGATCATTAACAATGTTGAGGTGCAATGATGAATTCTACACGCTAGTGTGAAAAAAGCACTGGCAATGGCAATAGTCTTGGTGTTTGTAGTTGTTTATTGCATTTGACATTTAGCATGGACGGAAGGAATGGTGAATGACAGCACAGAGAGGAAGACGTGGCAGCATGAGAGGGAATGAGGGACAGCACCTGGGGGTGAGGGAAGCACTGTGAGGGTGAGGAATAAGAAATAAATGACAACACGAGGGAGAATAAAAAAATCCAATCGATGACATCTAAGCCAGCATTAATACACAGGAGCATTGTAGAACATCTGAAGGAAGGAGTGACAGTGCAAATGGGGGAAAGACTGAGAGGGCAATGGTGGAAAACAGTGACGGGGCAAAGGAGCGGCACAGCAACAGTACAAGGGGGAAGGAACGACAGCGCAAGTAGGGATGGAGTGACAGCTCAAGGGGGAGGAGTGATAGAGCAAGGGGAAGGAGTGACAGAGCAAGGGGGAGGGCGCGACAGAGCAAGGGGTATGAGCGACGGCATAAGGGGAAGGTGCAACAGTGCAAGGGGAGGTGGGACAGCAAAAGGGCAAAGGAGTGACAGCACAAGGGGGAACGAGCAACAGTGCAATGGTACAAGGAGGGACAGCGCAAGGGGGAAGGAGGGATGGCGCAATTGAGAAAGGAATAACAGCACAAGGGAGGAAGAAGCAACAGAGCAAAGGGTGAGGAGCGACAAAGAATGGGGAGGGAGCAACAGAGCAAGGGGGATGAGTGACAGTGCAAGGGGAGAAGGAGCAACAGAGCAAGGGTGGAGGAGCAACAGCACAAGGGGGATGGAGATGTATAATTGCAACCTTATGTCGTAGTTGTCCTATATTGTAGTTTTTATCTCAATGGAGCACATTTTCATTTTAAAGGCTTTTATGCTTTTTGCTTATGCCACACCCCATTTTCAATAATTTCTATGCTAGAGTCGAGGTGGCGGAATGCAACTTGAATTTTTGCCACCTTTCTTCCTCTGTGCCATACAACACTAGGGGGGAATGGAGTGACAGCACGCACAAGGAGGTAAGGAGCACCGGAGCAAGGGTGGAAAGAGTGTCAGAACAAGGGAGGAAGGTGCGACAGTGCAAGGGAAAAGAGTGACAGCTCAAAGGGGAAATAGTGAATGCACAAGGGCATATGGGAGAGGTATGACAGTGCAAGGGGAGGCGTGACAGCAAAGGGGCAAAGGAGTGACAGCACAATGGGGAACAAGCAACAGTGCAATGGTGCATGTAGGGATAGTGCAAGGGGGGAAGGAGGGACAGTGCAAGTGAGAAAGGAATGACAGCGCAAGTGAGGAAGACGCAACAGCGCAAAGGGAGAGGAGTGAAAGAGCAAGGGGAAGGGAGCAACAGGGCAAAGGTAGGAGGAGCAACAGCACAAGGGGGAAGGAGTGACAGCACAAATAGGAGAGCAACAGAGCAAGGGGGCAGGAGCGACAGAGAAAGGGAGAAGGAGCAACAGCGCAAGCGGGAAGGAGAGACAGCACAAGGGGGAAGGAGCAAAAGGGCAAGGGGAAGAGCGGCAGTGTAAGATGAGAAGGAGCAACAGAGCAAGGGAGAAGGAGTGACAGAACAAGAGGGAAGGTGTGACAGCACAAGGGGAAGGAGCAACACAGCAACCAGTAGGTGTTACAGCGTAAGGGAGAAGGAGTGACAACGCTAGGGGAATGGGTAATATAGCAAGGGGAAAGGAGTAACTGTGCAAGTAATGGGTACATCGGTCGGTTGAATGTATAATTGCAGCCTTTGGCCGTAGTAGTCCTATATAGTAGTTTTTATCTCAATAGGTTTCAGCCCGGCATAGCACAGGCAAAATGCATAAAACCTAGAGTAAACGCTTTTATGCTTTTTGCTTACGCTAGACCCCATGTTCAATCATTTCTATGGAAGAGTGGAGGTGGTGGAACGAAAAATTACATTTCTGCCACCTTCCTTTCTCTCCGACATACAAATGCTGCAGCATTTGCAACAGCGCTATGGGGGAATGGAGTGACAGCACAAGGGGGAACGGAGCACTGGAGCAAGAGTGGAAGGAGTGTCAAAGCATGGGGGGAAAGAGCAACAGACCAAGGGTGGAAGGAGTAACAGAGCAAGGGGGGAAGGAGAAAGAGCGCAAGGGGAAAGAGCGACAGTGCAAGGGGAAAGAGTTACAGCGCAAGGTGAAATAGCGATTACACAAGGGGGAAGGAGCGACAGCACAAGGGGATGGTGCGACGGCATAATGGGGGGTGTGAGTGTGCAAGGGGGTGCAACAGCAAAAGGGCAAAGGGGTGACAGCACAAGGGAGAAAAGCAACAGTGCAATCGTGCAAAGAGGAACAGCGCAAGGGGGAAGGAGGAATGACACAGCAAGGGAGGAAGAAGCAACATTGCAAGTGGTAAAGAGAGACAGCACAAGGGAGAAGGAGCAACAGCACTGCAAGTGGTAAGGAGCGACAGCACAAGGGAGACGGAGCAACAACACTATTGGGGCAACAGCGTAGGGGGAAAGAAGTGACTGTGCAAGGGGGAAGGAGTGGCAGCAAAATGTTTGAAAATAGGTACAGCACGAGGCAGAAAGAGCGAGAGCACAAGGGGGAAGGAATGACAGCGCAAGGAGAAAATGTGAAAGCGCAAAGAAGGAGCGACAGCATGGGGGAAGGAGTGCCAGCATGAGGGGGAAGGAAGCACAGCACAAGGGGGAAGGAGCGACAGCACAAGGGAGGAAAGAGCAACACTGCACAGGGAAAGGAGCAATAGCAGATTGGCAAGGAGCGACAACGCAAGGGGTAGGGAAAGTACAAAGGGGGAGGTGGGACAGCACAACTGAGGGAGGATGACCAGTGCAAGGGGGGATAGCAGAAGGGTTTGGAGAGACAGCACAAGAGGGGAAAAGGGACAGCACGGGGGGAAGGGACAGCACAAGGAGGTGGAGGGACAGCATGAGCTGGGTGGAGGGACAGCACAAGAGGGGGAGGAGAAACAGTTTAAGTGGGTAGTACATCTGTTGGTTGTTTTTATAATTGCAGCGTTTGATCGTATGTGTGCAATATTGTAGTTTCGATCTCAATGAGGCTCATTTTTGCCCCAGTGTAGCATTTTGCTTATGCTATGCCCCTTTTTCAAAAATGTGTATGGGGAGGAGGGGCAGAATGAAACTTGCATTTTTGCCATCTTCCTTATTTTCTGCCATACAAATGTTGCATGATTTGTGCCGGCATGCATTTTCATGCCGGTACAAATGCTAGAGATCCCGTTGGGTTCCGCCATTTTTTTGCACCAGCAAAAGCAGGCAAACCCCATAGGGTTCCATTGTTAACACTGCCTGCCATCCTCCCAGGCAGAGCGGTACAACGCGCAAGTCAGACGGGTTGCCCGTCTCTTACCTCTAGCCCTGCATGCATTTTCATTAATGCTGCACGGCGGCATTTGGGACCTCGAGACTGGCAAAATCCTACACTGTCACTAACTGCCATTTGGACATTAAGTGCCCCAGCATCTACTCTTGGATGGTGGACATCCCGGAATTGCCTTCCTAAGCATAGGCCATCCGCCCCCCAACTCTAAAGCCAGCTTGGCAACCTCACCGGTTGCTTTCCCTGTCAAGGGGATGACGGCCTTGGCTCCAGAAGAAGGCTTGTCTACGACATTTGCCGAAACGTCTGTGAACATCAGCATAACCTTCTGTTGCTGCTGATTGATTCCACCCCCTTTAGGGGCTTTGATTTACAGTCTAGACGTCGACTTACTACAAGGTCATCTTACAGCCTGGCTCGAGCAGACCCCCTTAAGGTCTAAAAGAAAATATCCCCCTGAAAATAACAAAATATACATATGATGTCCTTTCCCTAAACATTAGGTGCAGAACTGTGTGTACCCTAAGGACTTTATTTTCTGGGACTATTTCTTCATCTTCGACACTTTTACCTACAGTGTTCATAAGAATTTGCAATCCTGCATGAAGTAATGCATCTGTATTTGCATATCTCTTTTGTGTTTTTGTTTTCTTTCCCTCCGCTCCATGTGTGAATAATTAACACTGCTGTGATTTCATTGCCACATGTACACTGAACATGAAGTAATGCTGATACATGTCTGGTTTGAGTATTCATGTACTTAGGTAATTCAGCCCTGCATGTACAAAACATACAGGGTAATTCATAGAATTTCGCAGAAAAGTGTCGCAAGCGGCTGGCGCAGAGTGTCCGCGTGCGATTGACTGCGCCAGGCACGTGCGCCAAAACCGATTTCCGCGCACAGCGTATTCATGGATTTCATGCTCCCAAACCAGCCGTGGCGCAGAGTATCGCAGCGACCCTGCAGCAGCGCCAGTAACGCCCCCAAGAACGCCCTCGCGCAAGGAAAAGCCAGCAAAATCGCTAAATCATCGCAAAGGGCTGCGCTAACCCTGGACCAGTTTACAGGGCAGCCAAACAAGGAACGCAAAGCGGGTAACGTGCATATCAGGGGTACACGTGAAGTCATACACGCGATTAGCCAGGGTAAGTGTATTACAGGGGTACACGTGAAGTCATACACGCGATTAGCCAGGGTACGTGTATTACAGGGGTACGCGGGAAGTTTAACACGCGATTGGCCAGGGTACGTGTATTACAGGGGTACGCGGGAAGTTTAACACGCGATTGGCCAGGGTACGTGTATTACAGGGGTACGCGGGAAGTTTAACACGCGATTAGCCAGGGTAAGTGTATTACAGGGGTACACGTGAAGTCATACACGCGATTAGCCAGGGTACGTGTATTACAGGGGTACGCGGGAAGTTTAACACGCGATTGGCCAGGGTACGTGTATTACAGGGGTACGCGGGAAGTTTAACACGCGATTGGCCAGGGTACGTGTATTACAGGGGTACGCGTGAAGTTATACACGCGATTAGCCAGGGTACGTGTATTACAGGGGTACGCGGGAAGTTTAACACGCGATTTGGCCAGGTACGTGTATTACAGGGGTGCGTGGGAATTATCACACGCGATTTGGCTTGGTACATGTATTACAGGGGTGTGCGGGAATTATCACACGCAATTAGGCTGGGTGGGTCCTCACAGGTGTTCCCTGTACACCCTCCACAGCCCCTGCAGGCAGCCCACAAAACAGGGGACTCCCCTGCACACCTGAAATACACGTACCGTGCAGAAATCGCGTGTAAAACTTCCCGCGCACCCCTGAAATACACGCGCCCAGGCTATTCGCGTGTAAAACTTCCCGCGCACCCCTGAAATACACGCGCCCAGGCTATTCGTGTGTAAAACTTCCCGCGCACCCCTGAAATACACGTAGCACGCTCCCCCAGGCCCGATCGCGTGAGGAACTTCACGCGAACCCCTGAAATACACGTAGCCCGCTCCCCCAGGCCCGATCGCGTGAGGAACTTCACGCGAACCCCTGTAATACACGTAGCCCGCTCCCCCAGGCCCGATCGTGTGAATAACTTCACGCGAACCCCTGTGATGCACGTACCCTGCAAATCGCGTGTGACACTTCCCGCGCACCCCGGTATACATGCACACGTATTTTTTGTCAGCGGGTGTCCGTGTTTGTGGGTACCCCTTTGCACGTCATTTTTCCTGGAGGGCCACAGTATGGGACATTCATCATGGCAGTATATAGGTGCTATTTGTTGGCGCACCTTTTGGCGCACATTTCTTACAGCCGCAGAGACGCTACCGCCTCCTTTCTTGTGGCGGTCGTGTTTGTGCCTGTGCGCTGGTTTGAGCGTGCGCTTTTTTCCCCTATTCTATTCCATGAATACGTGTTGTAGGCGAGCGTGTGGGCGTTCCGCGCACTTGTGCCCTGTACTTCCCCCGTGACGCCCACGTTTTGGCAAGTTGTTCCCCATTCCGAGTGTTACGCCCGTGTTCCGCCTACTTTTATTGCGTGCGCCGCGCTATGTGCGAATTTCGCTGTGGCCTGTGCGATTTTCGCTGTGACCTGGCGCACGCTGTTAGATGGCCTGTGCGCCAACGTGCGCCGCGCACTTTTTTTTCGCACATCCGCTGGTTTTCTCGCGCACGGCCTTCCATGAATCGACGTGCGATGCTTTTCGTGCGATTTTCGCATGTTCACTGCGATTTTCGCTATTCCACTGCGAATCGCACGTTTTTGCCCACTTGCGCCGCGCTAATTATTCCATGAATCGGCCTCATAGTCTTTTGGAACTTTACTGATATATGTACCTCTCTGTGTACTATGAGATAACCTGTTTCCTGTTTTATGAACCCCTTCGGGTTCTGTTGTACAGTCACACAGAGAATGTTTTTAGTCTGTTGTTTATTTTCAATAATGAATGTGTCCATTACCAGTAAAAACAAATTGTAACTAACTCTGAGTGCATGCACTCCATTTTTTGACACAGCCTTGCACATTCTGTCAGTAACTAATATGCTGCCAGGGTGTCGTTGTTGTAATTTAATTTGCACTATGAATTGTTGTGCAACCAAATAGTATCCCTACAGGCAGGACCCTCTCTTGTTTATAACCTATGCCATCCTCCCATGCCAGGATGCATTTACAATTACAATTAAACTCAACCTGTCATACGAGCATGGCAGGCAATGTTTAATTGTAATTGTAAATGCTGCCTGCCATACTCGCATGGCAGGGAGCGTTTATAATTAAAATTAAATGCTGCCTGTCATGCTAGCATTGCAGACAGCGCTTACTCACTTTGCACAGCCGAGAACAAGAATGCAGGATAAAAGACGGCATACATGCATGTCTGCCGCTTTAAGCCCTGCACATTTTCCCTCTGCCGTGCAAATGACCACAATCTGGCAGCGAGGAGCTGCCTATCTGTATGTCTACCCGTAATGGCTCCTTGCCAACAATTTTTCTTACAAATACACCAATATGTTTTCAGTGGTACTGCAGCTCTCCAAAGAACTAGAAACTGCAGATGTCCCCACAACTTATTTGATTGGAGAGGTGCAGTACAACCAACAACATATAGATGTCCTCATAAGAAACCACATTAAGATTGGAGAGGTCCAGTATGCTATGTTATGTTATTTTGCGTTTATATAGCGCCTTATATACCATTGGTATGGTCTGAAGGCGCTGGTAGGTTCAACGCCCTTGGGAACCGAAGTACAGGTCAGTAGAGAGAGTAGGGAGAGTCAACGGCGCGTGTGCGCACCGGGTATGTGTGCAGCTGGTGCGGTATACGTGAAATAGCTGCTTCTTAGCGGCAGGTGTGGTGGTTGAGATCAGGGGTATGTGTTCATTCTGGCAGGATTTATCCAGACCGACTGGCTGCGTTAGGCCTGAGGAGAATGCCTGGTTGGGGGGGGTCGGGTGTAACCAGCAGTGATTACTTAGAATGTTGGGGAGTGAGCGGGAGATGTTAGTATGAGAACAGTTATACCGAATGGTGTCATAGTATCTCTGTTTTCTAGTTGAGTGGTGGTGTACAGAAGAGAGTAAGCGTGGGGTGTGATATGATGCGTTACATGCTCTTTCAAACGTTCCCTGCATTCCAGACCATACTATGTACGTTGTGCAGTTCTATCAAAGAAATGCAACTTTCTCAGAGAGGCTATTGGGCACAACTTCTAAATACACACATATGCTATTAGGTACACTTCTAGATGCAACTTTTCTCAGAGAGGGAATTGGGCACAACTTCTAAATACACACATACGCTATTGGGTACTCTTCTAGATGCAACTTGTTACGCAGAGGCTATTGGGCACAACTTCTAAATACACACATATGCTATTGGGTACACTTCTAGATGCAACTTTTCACGGAAAGGCTATTGGGCACAACTTCAAATGACAACCTACAGATTTCCTCATGAGATTTCTTATGAGGACATCTGTTTGTTGTCAGTGGTATTGCATCTCTCCCAAAAATAACGCCTTGTATGGTAACAGTATCCAGAATGGGAAACCAGCAAGTAGCCCAATGTGGCAGTAATGTAGCCCAAATATAGCCCAACTCCCTCCTCTCAGAAAAGAAAGATCACTCTGCAGCCCCAGCTTTGAAAGTGACACAGACAAGTGACATGTTACAATACTCATTAGCAGAAAATTAGATTAATAGACCACGTTTGGATTACATCGGTGTAATTGAACATTTAGTGCGTCAGCCGATTATGCCACAGCATTTCCAGATTAAAATGTACTATATAACTATATTAAGCACAGACAGGGCATGCAAATGGAAGACATGCCACACAAGACCCAATAAAATGACATTACATATAAAAAAAAATGAATGGTGTTTTCTTTCACTTGAAAGCCATTCAGTTTAAAATGAGTTTAAAATGAGGACTTGAAGGCACGTTTTGTTCTGCTGATGTTCACTGGTAGTTTATCTAGCGCATTGTTCCATTTTTCATATTAACATGTTGCAATGTTTTGCTTTTATTTTATTGCATCTTTAATGAGGACCTTACTGTTATGCCAGTTCCTTTCTGTGAGTTTGATTGGTGAAGTGCTCCTTTATCATCTAAATCCTAGCAAACGTATGATTGGGCAGGATCAATGACGCTGCCTCATCAAGCCATGCACACACGCGGAATTAGTGTATGTACCTGTGCAGTTCATGACGTCATATGCATCTTTGAAATGCTTCGTTGTCCATATGCTGCGTATGTACCATGGGATTCGATCCAGGAAAGCCTCTGTCAAGCACAAGAACCTCTCTATTGCATGCTGATAACAGCATTGTGAGATGTTATCCTCCCCCTCAAATATTACAGGCTTGGAATTTACAGAGCTTGCACAGCTAAACAGATTCAAGACAAATAAACAACAACTCTACACGACAAGATGGGGCAGAGTTCACTGCTGTTAAAGATGTTTCCCCTTTTTATAGTCCTTATATCTGTTCACTCTTTTTACTCTCTCGGTTTCTCACTACCCTTAAATCCCACTTTCTCCCTATCCCCCTCGCCTCACCCTTCATTTACCGAATCCGGTACCTCTCTGTTTCATTCTTCTCTCATGCTTCGCAGCCGAACGGTTGCCAGGCAAGCTGCAATGGCACAGTTTCCGGTAAACAGGAAATGGTTTCCTCTGGAACCGAGGCACTACGCAGGTGCACGTGAAGGTATTCCATACTGTTGCAGAGGGGTCAGTAAACATGGATAAAGTGGGATCAGGCGGGATGAACCTTAATTTACGCGCATGCTTCCCATACCAATGATTTGCAGAGCAGTGGAACAAGTATTTTTTTTGGCTTTTACAGAAGCAGAGGGGTTTCTTAAAATGTGTTATTTAAGGCAGAATCGCAGTTTCAAGTAAGCGAATTGGCCGCATCGGTCGGAGGTGTGTTTACCGAAGGCACACACTACTTACATTGGAGTTTTATTCAGTGTGTTTATCCAAGGCTCATTTCAACAAATTACAGGGGAGTTCATGCAGCAGTCAGCTGGGGATAGCAAGCATAATTTTCAGGAACACAATTCCCTCTGGAGGAAAAACGGATATGTGGCGTGGCATGAAATACTGGAAGCATTTGTGAACTCTGTTTTAGCGTTTTGAGTCGTTGGGTAAATTCTATTGAGGCGGGAGGCTTCATATTATGCATAATCTTCTTTATTCCTCAAATAGCAGCAAAGAAATGAGCATGGTTTCAACATTAAACATGTTTAAAACATGAACAAATAAAACTTTGAAACTCAAGAGAGGACCCCAGTCCAAGATGGCAACTGTTAGGCAGAATCACCTGCAGTACCCTTTGGGAACACTACATGCAATTAAGACTACAAGTGTAACCACAATTTCACCTTTGGTACAAGCCTGTACTACACAGTAAAGTGGTAGCGATGGCTGAGCAGCCAGAATTATCTCAAGAGTTTAAGTGAGCAGTAGAATAAGTTACACAAAGGACCAACACATACAGTGATTCAAATACACACTTACTCAAGGTTTCTTGGTAAAAGAATATACATTTATTTACTCAGTCAGTTCCAAAACATTACACTAGCAAGAGCAGCTCAATATCACACACTAATAAACCACAAATACACAACCGGTAAGTAAATGAACAAGTTTAGCTCCCCTGAAGTGGGAGCAAAATGGCACTTCAAGTTCTTAATAAAGGGGTAAAAGACAAGGTTATAAGAATAGACAGCCCAAATACATTCATAAGCAGGGCAAAGGGTTTCAGTTATCTATAACCCGCAATTCTTCTCAATAGGCCTGTGCCAAAGTCAATGGTTCAGAGCCTTTGTATAGGATAGCACAGTTCTGTAACGGTTAAGTCTTTGCCACCGAGATTAGAAGAATTTGGCTAGGCGATAAGTTTGACGAATGTTAAGGGAAGGACAAGCCTACGTATTTGAGGAAAGTTTCAACCACTTTCTCGATGGCCGAAAAGATTTCTGGACCGCGTTTGCACAGTACCTTGTTAATAAAGAAGAGCTGTAGCTGAAGCAGTTGTTCCTGGCAGTTCGAGCAGATCTCGCTGTTCCTGTGCTTCAGTCGTGGGGACAAGAAGGAGGACATCGGGAGGTACCTGCACTGCCCAGGGATGAAGCCAAAAGCTTTAGAACGACGTTGGTTTAAGGTGTGAGTGCCTTAAAGTCCACAAACTGGTTTCCTTCCCTCTGGCTACCTGGTTTTCAACAGCACTCTGATGAAAATTCGACCAGATGGGGACGGTGTCCAGGTGGCTTGCGAGTTGGTTGTTCTCACCAAACTCAAGGGAAGAAGTTAACCTTGAAGAGCTTCTCTGTCGATGGAGTTTCAGGCAATTCGGACCTGCAGCACGGCTTCACCGGTCATCCAGGAGTTGCAGCAGTCCTCTTCCTTCAGCTCGTCTTCGGTTCTTTCGTTCCAGTGGTCGACTCTGCATGCCAGGTCCCAGAGACCTGCTTTTAAACAGTTTTCCTCCATTCATTCCAGCCTGGCTGTCACTCACACAGCAGGGTGGCTGTCCTTGCTGGACAGCCAGCCGGCCAATCACGTCAGAGTGCATTCAGGTCTCCTAGGAGACCAAGCACAGGGACTTTTGGGCACCTCCCTCACATCCTGTCCACCCCAGACACCCTGGCGCCAGAGGAGGGTTTCAGCACTGAGCGCGCCAAAGGCCAACAAACAAAGGGACCAAACCTGGTTTGGGACGCAGAGACAAACACAAGAAGGACCTTTCCTAAAAGAAATGGTGAAAAAAGTCGACCGGAGTCTGTTTTTACACATAGCTCTGGGGCGCCATATTGAAAAACATGGCTGACCCGATTTTTAGCTACCGTTATCAGCGGTCGGGAAAATGCATGGTCGTTTGATCTAAACCACTGCCACCAGCCATTTAAAGTAGGAAAGGGTAACATTTGACTGTTACATGAGTGTTTTGACTCAGGGAAAGCTAGGCAACCCCTCCAGCACTCTATAGTAAGATAGTGTGTGCTGGGTCAGTAAATTTAAAGAGACTAGTAAAGTCAATTTAACTTTACATGCCCTGGGAGACAGTAGTCAGTCCCAGAGAAAGTATTTAAACCTTGGGAAGTCTGAAAGACATCCCTGTGCCACTGCACTTCTGTGTGACACACAGAAAAAAGGATGCCCATGGAGTTGTTTTAAAACTCCATAACCAAAGAACACAAAAGTAAAACACACATCAAAATACATGGAAGAGTGGGAAAAAAAGTCTCTCACACTTCCCAGGTAAAAAAATAAAATCTTAGAAATCCAGCAAAGTTGCTAGGGGTCTCAAAAGGTAAGGGGAATTAGCACATTTTGAGAATTCTCCCTAACAGCAACCATGCCCTCATTTACCAATCAGAGTCTGAGCTCCCCTCTAGAGTCCTCTGCAGGTAGTCCCTTATCCTCTTCTTTGCTGCTCATCGAGCAGATAAGTTCTTTCTACTGTCGAGCATATTTTGTTTGCAGTGTATGGTTAAAGTCTCATTGTGTTTTGTGCCATTCTTAGGCCTTGTGCATGTAACTTTGTATCCTACAGTTTCATTTTTACCCGGGCCTGAGTTCACCCGGAGCGTTCTGTTTACAGAGCGAACAGCGCGAGTGCTCATGTCGCAGTGAGGGGTTTATGCTGTTTGTGCGTGTGAGCGCAAACGGCGCCAGTTTGTGTCCCTAGTTGCGCTCAGACACGCTAAGTAGCAGCATGTTGTGGTTGTGGTCTGGCAGGCGGCTGCGCTATTGAAAATTATTGGCTATATTAACATGGCAAAGTGTCTGCTTGGCAAAAGGGAGACTGTTTGCTGCAGTGGGTTTGTGAAGCCCTGTGATGTGCTGTCACTCCGCCTGCTCAGCCTTGCCTCTCGCCTCTGAAGCAGGGCTGTGGCCTGCTGAGGCTTGGGAAGCATCTACTCAAGGGGGTTCTTTTGTTGAACCATTATTATTATTATCATTATTATTATTATTATTATTATTATTATTATTACTAGCAGTACCCACCCGGCGTTGCATGGGTCTGTAGCTGACATACACGTGGGGGTCTGCTATAACCTTGTGTATGTTTAATTGTGTCCTAACTTCATATTTTTGAAAAATCGCGTCAATCCCCCATAATCGCCTATACCCCATAATCGCCTATACTGATAGCACAGGGTTAGATCCTGCTCCAGCCCTGTGCAGGGTGCATGGGTGGGGTTGGTAAAATTTGACCATCGCCGGTACACCCCAGGCTGGTATGCCGACCTTGTGTCCTAACTACCTATTTTTGAATAAGTCGCAAAATCGGCAATCTCCCGAAATCTTCTATACTGATAGCACAGGGCCAGAACCTGCCCTGTGCTTTGTGAATGGGTGGGGTTGGTCAGATTTCAGTATCGCCAGTACATCCCAGTCTGGTATGGCGACCTCGGGCCAAAAGTTCAGCCCATCAACTGTTGTGGGGTTGGAGCCAAGAATTGTAAAATCGTCAATCTCCCAAAATCACTGATACTGATTGCAAAGGTCAGGAGCCCGTCCTGTGCAAGGCGAAAGGGTGGGGTGGGACACATTTCACTGTTGCATGTACACCCCAGCTGGTATGCCGACTAGGCACCACCATTTCATCCCACCAACTGTTATGGGGCTGGAGCCAACCCAGAACATACAAACAAACTCTCACAAATCTGATTGCACAGGGCCTGTGTCGCAAAATCGCTAATCTCCAGAAATCGCCTATACTGATAAAACAGAGCCGGACCACATCCTGTGCAGGGCGAATGTGTGGGGTTGGTCAAATGTCACTATCGCCAGTACACCCCAAACTGGTATGCTGACCTTGGGGCCCAATTTCAGCCCACCAACTGTTGTGGAGCTGGAGCCAACAATCGCAAAATAGGCAATCTCTGAAATCACCCATACAGATAGCTTGAGAAACCCAACGGTGTCTCACTTGCTAGTCTCCGGGGATCTGTCATCCAGGTGGCCAGGACACGGCCATCACTATTGTATCCAGTTCCTGAGGCTGGATCAGTGCGGGAGGATCGCCTGAGTGAGGGGTCCACGGAGAGTGAAAGTGGGACCCCGACAGGTGAGACGCCGTACCCCCCTTCTTATAACACCTTTTCCCCATCCTATCTTGTAGGATACTCAGAAATTTTACCTCCCTTTTTCCAACACAAACACTTTCCTACACTGAGACAGACAACAGATCAACACTAGGGCTGTTTAATGGACATGTCCCAACACAAGGGTCAGGGAGAGTCAGGCAATTAACAATAATTATGCACACATGATGCCCTTTCTCTTACCCACAGGGATAAAAGGCAGAGCACGAAAGCACCCTTCGAGCATGAGGAAGCAGCTATTCTGGACCGGCAGTTCAAGTGGAGGAGAAAGGCAGAGAGACCTGGAGCCACACCAAAGAGGGAATTGGCCTTGCCCTTTGAAACTCAGATCGGTGAAGCCTCCGAAAGGGAAAGCATAAGACCGGGAAGTCCAGCTGACATGTGGTGTGACAGGTGTCAGCAGGACACAGGGCCCTCCCACGCTGATAGGCAAATTGGGGAGAAGCGCTTACCACCATGCTGCCATCCTTGACTCCCGAGACAAGATACTTTAACAGTTCAGTACAGCCGGTGAGTCAGGGAAGACAGATAGTAAAACCAAACTGTGCTGGGCCCAAAATTGCAGGCGGCAACCTTATTGAACAAAGAATTAGTGTAATTGAACTTTAAAGGAATCCCAGTAAAAGGTTCAGAAGCAGAGTGATCAGGCGTCGCGGGGACGCTCATTCAAAGGACTCTGATTAAAGCCTTTTTTTGGGTTGTGTTGTTTTGTTGAAACTACGAAAACCAAGAGGCCTTAGGAGAGGCTAGTGTGAAGTGTCAAAGTTGTTCTACGGGGGTCAACCAAAAACCCTTGTACACTCAAAAGTCTTTGACACATTGGAGAAAACTGATTGAACTGGGAATCTGGCAAATGTGAACCCGACAGAGGGATGCCCGAGATATACCCGTGAACATTGAGACGACCAATGTGATCCTGGCTGAGGGATGTCCACAATAGATAGTTGATTAAAAAGACATTGAGACTGTTGAAGATACGGTTTTGAGTGAAAGGCTGTAGTGAACCCGAATGAGGCAGTCTGACGTGAAAGAAGAAACGGTGGCCGGCTGAGGGGGATCCAAGGGGTGAAGAGAAATCGCCCAATGTGAAAGATTAGGATCAGAGCCCAGCTGAGAGGGATCTAAGGGGCGAAGAGCAATCGCCCAACATGAAAGATTACCAAAGGAACCTTTGTTTTGTTCAGTGTTTATCGTTCAGCAGGCCTTCCAAGGCGAGAGACTTTGCCGGAAAGAGGCATGGCCCCAGAAGGTCCTGGCATCGCTCAAAGGAACTGTAATCTCATGCTGGCGAGGCCCAGGAGTGTACTGTGCTCAAAGGTCATGCCTTGTCCTGTGTTAAAAAACGTGGGGCAGGGAGACCCCCGGTTATAACATCCTGACTTATCATTTGTGAGCACTTCTTTCTTTCCTTGTGAACATAATCCCACACTCTTTTTGAAATTAGCTGTAAGGATTGGCAATATTTTCTTTTTAGTATAGGCCCTTTTATTTGACAAGACGCCACTAAAACTGCCTTATTGTTTGATGGTTGTAGCTTGCTCCCATCTTAGATTTAGGTTTAGATTAGGGCTTTTTCCAACCCATTTATACAGTTTAATAAAGACACTTGAACTGTGATCACTTGTGTCTGTCTTTATTGTTGCCACAATGAGTTCCTCACAAAGCACAGGGCCGGACCCTAGCCTGTCCAGGGTGAATGGGCGGGGTAGGTTAAATTTCACTATCGCCAGTACACCCCAGACTGGTATGCCAAACTTGGCCCACAATTTCAGCCCACCAACTGTTATGGGGCTTGTGCCAACTCCAAACATACAAACAAACTTTCACAAATACATATATACATATTGTTACTTTTTACCTGGGTCCCTTGGTTGGCCGTGTAAGCTCCTGGTGGTTCTAGCAGCTCGGTGGTTGCAAAGAGTGTCTTCATTCAGGATGAGGAGAGGGGTGTACCTAGTAGGCAGGTGCAGTTGGGGGCTGCACCACAGGGGGCTTGTGGGGATATATGCAGAGTGGTCCAAGAGTCTGTAGACAGGATGCTATGGGACTTTAATAGCACTTTGGCTTCTGCATTTTGTGGATATTGTAGAGTATCAGGCATGTAATCCTGCTGCGTCAGAGGGTACCTCAGTGGTTAAGTCTGTTTCTCAGGGTAAGTGAGTGGCCAATACCAAGCATCTGGATAAGGTAGCTAGTGAGGATGTGCCTATGGATGATCCTGGGTCCTGGAAAAGATGCAGAGATTAGGGGTAGAGATTCCTCTGTCTCCTCCTCCTTCATGTCCTCTAATGAGTCCAGTCCCAAAAGAAAGAGGGTTAAACTAGGGAGATTAAGGAGGAGCACAAGATGCTCAAGGATATGTTGGGTGAGCCTTTCTTTGACCCAGGCAGTAGTCAGCATCTTCGCTCAGTGGAGAGGCATCTGTCTGAAGCAGTAGTGCTTTCATGAGGTATTTGGTGAGGAAGCCTTTGGAGAAGGAGACCCGCAATAAGCTCATAGTGGAGCGTCCGCAGTACTGTCTCTTGGATTGAGTGCCTTTTACCCCACAGGTGGACCACTCTATGATGCTGTTTCTTACTAAGAAGGGGAAGGATCCATGAGAGAAACCATGAGCTGCTCTCAGGAACAGTTAATGGGGTTGACCGATTGGTCATATCAAACAAAATTTCGTACCAGCATATGCACATAGCAAGATACATCTCAAACACTACGGTATATATTTATAGGAGGCATAATCTGCCAGTTAGGGGCAATTAAGAGGCCCTGAATGATCATTGGGTTTATGCAGTGTCGTGTTCCTTTCAAGATGACAAACTCTATTTATAGTCAGAGCTTGTAAAAGGAAAGAAAGAGTATTACCTATGATGCAGTCTGGAAGTACTAAACCTTTCTCTATTAAGCAGTTTGGACCTATTGAACTAATGTTGCAATGAGGACTTTAAGAAGTTTGTTGTCGAACGTGTGATCTGATGATTTAGATTTGTTATATGGTTTGTGAACTTTATAAGTTGCAAATGATACACATTATTGTTTATTAGTGTCTCCAGCTTTTTGTCTCCTATTCCCTCCCACCTCTTATTTTGTTTGTTTTCATTGCATAGATTTATGAAATGTCAAATCTGATTTTTTGAGATATGCAATTTCATTACA
The DNA here is from genome assembly GCF_040938575.1 of Ambystoma mexicanum. Taxonomy (NCBI): domain Eukaryota; kingdom Metazoa; phylum Chordata; class Amphibia; order Caudata; family Ambystomatidae; genus Ambystoma; species Ambystoma mexicanum. The sequence continues at coordinate 973,785,189 of NC_090929.1, read as the reverse complement.
ATATTTTGCCCTGAGGAAGACCGAGGAGGTCGAAACATGTCTTGGCACTTTCTCAACCTCAAATGTTTGACTTTACATTGACATCAATAAATGGCACACACTAATTGTGCTCTGTATGGATGACTCTAATTGTTCCCTTAATTATTATTTTGTACAGCGCGTATTTTGTGGAACTGCTTTTCTCTTTTCTTAGTGTTATTGGCTGGGGTACTCTCTAAGTTCCACTTTAACTGCAGCTGACTTATGCTTATGATCCTGGTTAGAATATTGAAATATATGTCCAGTCTCAGCACACTCTTAACCTAGTTAACCTGAAACACATCTATGTTTCATCTCATGTCTGGGTTTTGGGGTTCATTCATCACTGATTTCTTTGCCTCTTGCCTCAATTTCCATGTGCCTCAGTTTTCAGTTGGGATCCAGTCCAGATGTGTTGGCAGTGGATGCTTTTCTACAGGACTGGTGGCACTTCAAGGGTTATGAATTTCCCCATCCTCCCTCATTCCACAAGTTCTCTTTCCAGTGCGCAGACAGCAAGTGTCAGTGGTTCCGCTCAACCTGTTTTGGTCAACTGAAGTGTGTTTTCCAGCCTTGTTGGAGCTATCGGTGGATGCTCCCTGTCTTCTTCCATCGTTCCCCTTTCTTCTTAGAGACCCTGTGTGAGGTTTTCATGAGCTAATACTGCAAGGGCCACTATCTCTCATGGAATGGAAGATTTGTTTAATTCCTTGGCTGTTCCTAGGGCTTTAGAGAGATGCTTATCTGTTCTCAGAGACTAGTGGTCTGGATCCACTCATATCTCCTACTCTTCTACGTGGGTGCACTGGCTTTGCAAGTGCGTGGTGTGAGAAACCAAAAGGTGTCTCACCCGATATTCCCCACGGGTCTCTTTCTCTGAGGTGGCCAGGGCACAGCCATCACCATTGGGTCCACACCCTGGGGGTGGACCAGTGCGGGAGGATCACCTGGGTGAGGGGTGTTCGGGGAGTGGGAGTGGGACGCCGGATGGCGAGATGCGGTATCCCTCCCCCTGTAACACCCTTTCTCCATCCTACCAGGTAGGATGCTTAGGGACTTTAACCCTGTCCCCCTTTCCCTACACAAGCACTTTCTCATGGACAGCCCGCTCTGGGAGAAAACATACTGACACCCAAGCATTACACCTGACATGTCCCAATACTGTGGTCAGGCAGAGTCAGAAAATTGTTGTTAACGACTCACACCTGACTCCCATTAAGCCTCCCCAAATTGATAAAAGGTGGAGCATGTGAGCACACTCTAAGCAAGGAAAAGCACACAAAGGGATATTGTTTTCCAGATGGCAGCTGGACGAGGGGAGAAAGGCGGCAAACCAAGGGGGGAAAGCAATGAAAGAGATGCCCTTGACCTTTCCACTGAGAAACTGCTACTTTCCAGGAACCTTCAGATTGGAAAGAGTAAGGCCAGGAAACCAGACTAAAGATTCCTGCATTGTGTGGCAAAGATACCTGGGGCCCTCCTGCATGACTGAGTGAATTGGGGAGGATCTGCAGCCACTGTGGTACCGTCCTTGCTTGGCTCCAGGATCAAAGCAGCACCAGAGAGATCAACACACCCGGTGAGTTGGGGAGCCCATGGCAAGACCGGTCTGTGTGGAAATCAAGGTTGCAAGCAGTAACATTGTATGAGGAACACAAGAACAAAGAATTAACATGTGAGATGAAAGCGGCGAGTAAAGCTCAATTGCTGATGGATGTTTGATCTTTAATGCGAAACTGCGAAGGTGCGAAATAAAGGAACAGAGTGGTCCGTACTGCAGGTGTGCTCAATCCAAGGTCACCAGCCAAGAAGTGGCACAAACAAAAGTAGAAGATTTGTAAGATCATTGTGTGAAGTGAATCGAAATGGTCTTGCGACGGTTTCAGCAAAACACATCACCCAGTCGAAAGTCTTCAATTTTTGATATAAAAAGGAAAACGTAGAAAGTGAGAATACATGGTCCGAGCCCGATCGAGGGAGACCAATTTTGAACATTGTGCTAAAGGGGTCCAATCCCAAACAAGGGAGATCAATGGTCCAAGCCCGATCGATGGAGGTCAATTGTGAACATTGTGGTAAAAAGGCGTCCGATCTGAAGGAGGGAGACACATGATGACCACTGGAAGTGAGAATTGGTGAATGTGAAAATCCTGATAATAAAGGAACTTTGGTGCTTGTTTGTTAGGACAGGCCCTGTGCAGTAAGAGACTGTTATTGAGAAAAAGGCTTTGCCGGAAGGCACTGTTACCTATGCTTTGAAATGTATCCTCATCGCAGAGAAGCCAGAGTGAGTGCGAAGCTGAAACGTGTCGCCTTACCCTGTGCTGAAAACGTGGACAAGGGAAGCCAACTGCTCAGCTATCCTGACATATTATTTCTTGAACACGTTTCTTTTTTAATACACTATTGTCCCGCACCATTTGTATTTAGAAGTCAGGATTGGCAATAGGTTTATTAATATAGGCCCTTTTAATTTGATAAAAACTAGGACTGCGTTATTATTATTTGATGGTCTTAGCTTGCTCCCATCCTTAGATTTAGGCTTAGATAGATATTCAGCCACTAATTAAAGTTCAATAACCATCCTTGAACTGTGATCACTTGTATCTGTCTTCACTGTTTGATCCCATGCCTAATTTTAGGACTCCCTACCTGTACACCTAATTGGAGTCTTAGGTTTGAATTGGGTTTAAAATCTCTAAAATGCATGGCAGATTGGAAGCTAATTTCTTTATATCTGGAGATCATCATTGGAAAGGAGCCCACTCTCTATGGCAATATAAAGTGTCATATGCTGAATTCTAAATCAGTAATTTTATCGGCATTGGGGAACAAAGTAATGAAGTCTCTTTCCAAGATTGACCTCGATGTAGAGACTTTTATCTCCAACCCGCTTAAAATGAGAAGAAACTAGAGATTCTTGATTGGATAGAGACAGTTGAGAATGTTAGAATGGTCCCAGTCGCAAACCCCTTTCTTGGGTGGGAAAAAGAACTTGGCTGCCTCTCGAGTTACCTTGTGAAGTTCCCAAATAGGATGTTACGTAATAACTTCCTCAGAATGAGACTAAACCTGTCCATTGTGGAGAAGTATTGGCAAAACGGAAACAAGGAGATAGGGCAAAGCAGTTATGTACAATCTGCATTAACCCAGCAAAACATACATTAAGGCACTTGTTGATGGACTGTGAAGGGACATGGAAACAACGCTCACTACTCTTTAGGTGTTTTGTGCGCTATGAAGAGGCTCTTCAGAGAATCCCCTCAGGATTAAGTGCCGCATTAACATCTGCAGCGGTTCATGTGCTGGAAAACTGCAAAATTATCATGTAAAACAACTTTTTGGGATTGTTAAATTTTTCGTCTCAAATGAATTAACAAAAGTAATATAAAAAACAATCTTTTATTTTTAACATCGGATATGGCCAAGTAAGAGGCCAAAAAGATCTGTCTTACAAGTGCCTTGATAGGTTTTTCTTTTTTTTTCTTTTGTTTTTGGGTAAATGCAATTGTTGAAATAATTTTATAATTAATTTTTTAGGTTAAGATACACAATTGTTTTGTCTGTGTATGAAAGTTTTGTAAAGACTCATTGAGTCATAAACAAATTTAAAAAAAGATACCATGCCTTCCTTACATGTGGTGTCAGGATGTGGGATGTGACTAAATTGAGACCAATTGGGAAACCCTAATATTCCAGAAACGTAGTCACGGAGCCTCCGATCCCACTATCGCCTTGAAAGAATCCATAGGCTTTGATATTTGTATTAGCAGAGAAGCTACTATCCCTCCAGGGAAAAGAGGGATGGTTTCCACGGACTTAGTCCTAATACCCACTGCGGGTTGTTATATAAGATTGGCCCACAAATCTGGCCTGGCCTGGAAGTTTGGTCTAGATGTCCTGGCAGGCATCACAGATCCCAACTTCCGTGGAGACATAAAGGTTCTCCTACAGAATCATGGTGAAACTCCTTTAGAAATACATTTGGGGCCAAAATTTCACAGGAAATTCTTGAGAATGTTCTATTTGCCCGTTTTAAGGAAGAAAGCGAACCAGAACAAACTGAGAGAGGTAGCTTAGGCTTTGGAGAGGATGTTGAATCATCTGTCACTGAGGCAAAGAGGCTAGAAGAACCTACCATCCTTCCCAATTTAGCCTTCGTGCATCGAAATAATCCAACACTCACAGAGGCTTTTTCACAAGTGACTCCTGAGTGGGAAGAACTAGGAAAGGGGAGCCCCTTATTCTTCCTGAAACAGGGATAACTATATAGAAAGGAAACCTCCAAAGAAGGCCTGAGTAAAACTCAGTTAGTAATCCCTAAAACGTATCACAAGATTGTGCTAGACATTGCACATTCTCATTTGACAGGAGGAAATTAAGGACAATGTAAAACCCAAGCTCACTTCAGTGGGAAGTTCTACTGGGCAGGTATCCATGCTGACATGAAGAACTTCATTCAGACAAGCGAAATATGCCAGAAAACCAGCGTACATATCCCCTTACTTGCCCCTCTAAACCGCTTAACAATAATAAAAGTCCCTTTTTCCTGAATTGGGATGCATATCATTGCACTACTGGAAACCAGACTGGGTAATAAATGCGTTCTCATAATCATTGATTACGCTATCTGATATCTAGAGGCATTTCCCATGCAGAACAATACAACCCAGCAAGTCATAAAACACATATTACTATTCCTCTCTATGGTTGGGTTGTCCCAAAATTAATCTAACAGATCAAGTATCCGATTTTATGAGCAAACACATGGGTTAAGTCAAAGAATTACTACATTTTCCACCTTAAGAACCTCAGTTTACCACCCCCAAATGGACAGATTGATAGAGAGATTTAACAAGACCAGTAATATGATTTTGAGAAAACTGGTAGACAAGGATGGGAAGGACTGGGATCACATGATTCCCTGGGCCCTATTTGCAGTGGTAAGGAAGACCCGTCAGGCATCCACTGGATTTTCTCCTTTACGGTATAGAACCAAGAGATGTCTTAGACATGCTCTGGGAGACCGGGAATAGAGAGAAGAGGCACCTATTCCCCTCTCACAAACAGCTACCCGATTGCGAGAGCAAATTAAGCTAATTCAAAATCTAGTTTACACTCACATGGAAAAAGCTTAAGCCCCGCAGAAGTCCACCTATGACAAAAGAGTAAATTTAAGATCCTTTTCAGTATGACAGAAGGTATCAGTCCTCGTACCTACTTCTGAAAATAAACTTGTCTCGAAGTGGCATGGGCCATTGGAGGTACTAGAGCAAACAGGGACCTGTACATATAAAATAGCTCAACCTGATAGGAAACAAAAGACCCAACTTTACCACATCAATCTCTAAAAAGAGTGGAAAGAAATTCCTATCGCTGCCACTGCCTCATTACTATCTTGTCTGGTATCGGAGGAGATATACAATTCAGAGCTTCTTCCCCAACAGTGATCTAAACAAAAGCAAGAAGCTTTAAATGACCTGGTTATGGCATTCCCCGATGAATTATGTGAGAAACCAGGGAGAGTACATGGTACTTATCATATCAGAACACCAAAGGGAAAAGTGGTCCATTTGAAACCATATAGACTCCCAGAAGCCCGAAAACAAATAGTGGCTGAGGAAGTGACATTGTTTTGAAGGTGAACATTATCGAGGCATCTTCAAGTTCATGGTCCTCCCCTATTGTATTGGTAACTAAACCTGATAATTCTTGGAGGCTTTGCATAGACTTCAGGCAGGTCAATGACATCTCTGCCTTCAATGCCTATCCTATGCCATGCATCGATGAGTTCATAGATAAACATTTTAATGCCACATTCCTATCAACCGTAGATTTAACCAAGGGATATTGGCAGGTCCCAGTACATGGACCTGATAAGGAAAAGACTGTGTTCTCAACACCCCTTGAACTTTTCCAGTACAAAGTCCTCCCTTTTGGCCTGCACGGGGCCCCAGCCACTTTCCAATGACTCATGAGCAGGATATTACAGCCCTACTCCGATTTCTGTGGGGCCTATATTGACTACATAGTCATTTAAAGTAAAACCTGGGAAGACCATCTTTTTCATCTTTCTACTATTATGAGAACCCTTAGAGAAGCCCTCTTAACTACCAATCCATACAAATATAAGCTGGTTCAATCAGCCGTGAAATATAGTGGCTTCTTTGTAAGGAGTGGCAGTGTCTATCCCAACAAGAAAAAGTGAATGCTGTCCTAGATGCACCCACGTCTAAGATCAAGAGCTATGTACCTCAAGGCATTCCTAGTATTGATTGGTTATTACCGTAGGTTTATCCCAAATTTCTCAGACAGAACAGCTAAATTAACCAATAAATTAAAGAACGCTGAACCCCAGATGTTACATTGGACTAATGAAGGCGATGCATGTTACTGTAACTTAAAACAAACCATGTGTCAGAACCCAATCCTAAAAGTAGTAGACTTTTTGAAATAATTTGTGCTCTCAGAGGGTTAGGGGCAGTTTTATCACAAATTTGTGATGGATTAGAACATCCCACCCCATTCACTAGTTGTAAACTCTTCCCACTTGAAAATAACTACTCTGTGTTAGAGTTATAGGCCCTTGCCATCAAGAGAGCAATCACCCATCTAAGATACTATTTCTAGGAAGAAGTTCAGACTTGTCACCGAGAACTCACCTTAAGTATGGATAAGTCAACTAAAGGACTCCAACCCTCGAGTCATGCGATGGTTCTTAGAACTGCAACCCTACTGTTTCACTGTGTAACACCGAAAAGGTAAAGATCAGGGGAACTTAGTTTTCCTTTCCCGGTTTCCCTGTGAAACAGATGCAGCTACATCACGGAGGGGAAGGGTATGTAAGAAACCAGGAGGTGTCTCAACTGCTAGTCCCTGGTGGTCTCTATCAGGTGGCCAGGGCACGACCATCCCTGTTGGATCCGGACCCTGGGGGCGGACCAGTGCGGGAGGATCACCTGGGTGAGGGGTCTTGATGGGGTGGGAGTGGGACGCCAGATGGCGGGATGTAGTATACCTTACCCTGTAACACCTTTCCCCATCCTACCATGTAGGATACTTAGGAACTTTACCCCCATCCACTTTCTCCACACAAGCACTTTCTCATGGACAGTATTTGTATTTAAAAGTAAGGATTGGCAATAGGTTTATTAGTATAGGCCCTTTTATTTTTACAAAGACTGAACCAGGACTGTGTTATTATTATTTGATGGTCGCAGCTTGCTCCCATCCTTAGATTTAGTCTTAGATAGGCGTTCAACCAACCTATTGAAGTTCAATAAACACCCTTGAACTGTGATCACTTGTGTCTGTCTTCACTGTTTGATACCATTCCTTCCTTGCAGTGGCCAGGGGTATCAATCCCATTTCTGCCCCTCCTGTAGAGGAAGTGAATTTCTTAGTGATATTGTTCAAAGAGAGAAAGGATTATAGGGTGATTTATAACTTCCGGTCTGCGATTTTAGCAGGAAATGTGCTAGTTAAGAGAGAATCATTGGGAAAGCATTTCCTGGTAACGAAGTCTTTGTGGTCCATTAGGATTAAAGTTCCTCTTTATGCTAGGTATTCTGATTTTTGGGATGTTAATTTGGTTTTCCACTTGTTTCAGTCTTGGCCGAATAATGAGGCTTTGTCACGTCAACAACTGTTTGCTAAGTTAACTATGTTATTTTGCCTGATTTCCATCAACAGAGTTTCAGATGTTAAGGCATTGGATGTGGACAATATCGTGTATTCTGTGGAAGATGTAACCTCCTTTGTCACTTGCAGAACCAAACATTTCACCACCTCGGCTTCTTATACTTCTTTCCATGAGGATCAAAAAATGATGCATGGTTAAGTGTTTACATTGCTATTAGCATATGACTACAGTTTACCGGCCTCCTTCAACCTCTCAGCTGCTCATTTCCATCAGGAAACCTTTTGGGGTGGTTTCTCCTGCCACTTTGGCTCGCTGGATACGTTGGGTGATGAAGGAAGCCTGGACGGATGACTCCGTCTTTGGAGCCCATTCCGCAAGGGGGGCTATGGCCTCTAAGTCAATGTTTCTGGGGGGTAGGTTGGAAGATATCCATAAAGCAGCTGATTTGTCCCGGGAGTCTACTTTTAAAACGTTTTATCATAAAAAAGTTCAACATATGGTGAGTATGGATTTGCAAGCGCTTTGAACTTAAATCTTTTGAAGCCTCCATTCTCACCATAGAAGGGCTATTTACTCACACTAGCGGAAGTTGGGGTTTAGATTGTATTACGATACACAGAAGCGAGTATTATCCCTCCCTGCAACCCTCATTATATGTTGGCTCTCTTGCAGTTACCCTCTGAGGATGTCTTTGTTGAGGCGAGTTCACGAGGTGTTCAATGGAAGGGCTGTGGCAGTTCGACTTTGCTTTCTGGGTGGATGTCATTGCTGGTCTGGGGTGTTATTTCTGTTGCTACCTTTACATCGCAGCTGCAGAAGTGGATAAGGGACTACCTGAAGAGGACTTTATAGGGGAGATCGGAATCTGGAGAATAAAGGCATAGTTGCCGTCTTAGACTGGGGTCCTGATGTATCTGAGTCAGGAATTACATGGAGCAGGAACCAGGCCGACTCAGGTAAGTATAAAAGGAACAGGCTTTATTCTTGCTTATTTACATAGGTAAAGTTCATGAAAGGTAGGAGAGTAAGTAACAAGCATCTGCCCTGGTTACTTAACCATAAAGCAACTCCATTAGCAACACACACAGGACGCCTCGCTCCGTAAACAAACTCCAGCTGTTCTTGAAATGCTGGGCACGAACTTCCATAAAAGTGTCATGTTAGCCCTTTGATGCCGCAGCCATGAGCAAAAGTATGACAGTGCCTCATAGTTCTATAAGCAGTATGCTTCTTACACCTGAACCAAGAATGCCAGCTTGTCCAAAAGATTTACAGAGCACTGTGTTTTTTTCTGCAATCATGCTCTTACCGTAACTCTGTGCGTGAACTCCATTTCAATAAAAAAAACACTTCTCTGAAACTCCGATCAGAAACTCCTGTTAATCTGCAAACACCGAACGTCTTCCACGCAGATCCCATGGCATCTCCTGCTTCCTGATAGTATGTCATCAAGTTGCCGCACGTCCTTAGGGCCTTTCTTCAAAGCAGCCTCCTCATGTAAACAACTCCGGTGATCCGAACTTGGGGAAACAAATGGCGCATGCATTTCTCATGCATTCCAGCCAACAGCACGGCTGGAATGCAGGGGGCACAAATGGGCGCGCACCACCCACGGCCCCCAGGGACCCTCCGAAAATGTGCCCAAATGTGGCAACATTTTTTGAATTCTTTTTTTCAGTACCTCAAACTGAAGTGTAGTCCTACACAGACTACAGGTCCCATGAGTCCTCGCTCACTAAAAGCGCAACGGCGCTCGGATCCACTGCAAAAACGTCGGACCCTCCTCAATGGCAATCTGCAACTGCAAATCAGTCCTGTTATATGCCATACACCAGGCTGCTCCATGGCCTCCTGGCAAAATGGCAAAACTCCTGCTGCCAACCTCCCTCAGCTACTCCAGTACCCATCCTTATGCCAAGGTCTTCATGGATGGGTTACTAATGCCTGATGCCACAGCCATTACTAGGATTGCTTCATCTTCCGTTGCCAAGACAGGTACATAGGCATCAGGATTCTCCTCTTCAGTACTCCTTCACTCTCCATACCATACTCCAGGTTCATAATCCTCGTCGCCAAATGATGTATCTGAGTCAGGAATGACATGGAGCAGGAACCAGGCTGACTCAGGTAAGTGTAAAAGGAAATAGGCTTTATTCTTCTTGGTTACATAGCATAGTCAATGAAAGGTAGGAGAGTAAGTAATACGCCTCTGCCCTGGTTCCCAGTCTAACTCCAAGTCCCAACCGACACTCTGTGGAACCCCCATGCCTCCAACACTCTCAGCTCCACTTTAACATTCTGTGAGGCCCCTTCATACACAAGCACTAACTACAATCATACCAGGATACCACAGGTCCCCTCTTAAGTGTCAAAGTTTTATTTGTCCATGTTTTAAAAATGTTTCATGTTGAAAACATGTTTTTTTCTTTGCTGCTGTTTGATAAGTAAAGACGATTATGCATAATACCCGCCTCTGTGTCTCTTAAAGAATCTAAACCCCACTAGTTTGGGGGATTAGCTATTATAGATCAGTGGTCTTTTGGAACCTTTTACCTTTAGTCCAATCATCTGAATCCGGTCGAAGAAATTAGTTACTACATGGTAGGTTATGAGAGGCATGGCATTGCGCCATAACACCTTCGTCTCACTTGCTCATCACTGTCATCATGAAACGAGGTCCGACCAGACATGGTGACATGCACTATTCTTCATACTCTATTACTCTTGGTTCTATTTCCGTCTTCTCACAGTCTTGCCCCTCCCTGCTGGCCCAGAGGTAGGTAGTTCACCACCCCCAGTCCTGTTTCTTTGTTTGTTTGTCAGGCTGACTGTCCCAGAAACAGTCAATAATTCAACTACAGCAGTGCTAGCAGGAAGAGCTTACTGACATGTTATGCCCTTCCTAGCGTGTACAATGCCTGCCTTGAGTTCTGCCAGACCTTGGTGGTAGAGACAGAAGATAGGGGACGATACTGGGGTCTGTGCACCAGACAGGGAACTGTGGTGTCTGAAATCAATGTTAGGGAGGTGGGGGTAAACCAAGGGGCACAGGGTGGGGCCAAATCAAATAAGGGTCAACCGACCCAACTATGTCAAGTAAACATATTTTATCAAGTTGGCAAAAAAAAGTGACAATATGCACTTTCAGGGTAGATTTAAAACAATACAAGTTTTGCATCAAGTTAATATACACCCTAAAAAGTTAACTCAAGTTCAATAGTTGCAGTACGGCCCTAAACATAATTCTATAAGCATTTAGTGCTATAAGTGTTTTTCTCTGTGTTTTTCATTGAATAAATTTCAATATCATTTGTTCCTGTACCTTTAAAACAAATAATAAAACCTGCAGGACAACAAAAATGGACGGTCTGAAAACACACCCCATTCTTTCCGTTCACATTCAAGGCCCAGCCTACAGCACACTGATGTGCACCCGAGCAAAACATGCATATTACAACTCCAGCATAACTGTCATCGTGCCCAAGTGCCCACTCTGTTTTAAACAAAAAATCCACAGCAATATTCCATCCAGTTGTGTTCCATTATTCCAGGTTGAACAATAACAATGGCATAATGTTTTTAGCTAGTGCTCATGGGCGATAACTCCCTCGTCCAAGTAAATTAATGGTAAAGTAATATAATGTAAAGTGGTATTGTATAGTGCATCCCTGAAATTTATGCTAGCCTTGATGCATGGTTTTACTAGAAAAAAAGAGGGGGTTGTTTAAGGAAGAGACAGGTACTAAGCATTTGTCGTTGATGAGTGTGGGCAGGATGCACCAGTGTCCTGACTGCTGCTATGACTCTATATGGTTTGTGTCATTGCCACATAGGTATGTGCTCTATCTAGAAGGAAAAACCTAAGATCTATTAGATGATCTCTTTGGGACATGTGATAGAACTAAAGATGTAGAAGGCTGTGCGATGAGCTCTGAGCTGCTACCCTGGGTTCCTGTGGTTGGGATGGTGCTAACAGGCATACATCTTCTGTGTGTGTTATATTGCTTATGTGTAGTTTAAAGGTGCTAGAAGATTGAAAGTCTGAGGAAGGGAGTTCTCGTTTTGGGCTCCTGAGGAGTCTGATTTGAATTTCATGGTCATATTGAATTGGTAAATTTCAAGCTGTGTTATCCATTTGAACGAGGTGTTCTTACTTTCCTTGTTTCCATTAAATGATGACTGTGGGGAGTGTATTTGTCTTATGTGTGATGGGGAGAAAAAAGTTGGGGAGACTAACCCGGGTTTCGATCTCTGTGTTCTCAATTTAAGTGTTTTGCATAGGAATTGTGCACATTTCAGTGAGGATGACCCAAATGGGTCAGTCTCTATTTCATCCTGTTTGCGATGGGGGTGCTCTGATCAGACTTTGTGTCCAGATTTGTGATGGCTTGTATGTTGTTAAATTCTGAGTGGTCCATCCCTTGGGAGGATCGGGACCATGCTGGTTCACCTGTGTGGCTCTGGCGAGTCTTATGGCCGCAACCTGCCATGGTTAGAGGTTGCACATTTTGCCCACTCTACCCTGTAGAGGGTGTTGTGGTAGTGTGTTTGTTACATTGGTACAATCCAGTGAACAGCCAGGTTTTCTAGAGATTGTCTAAATGCTAGGTGATTGTCATCTGTGCAGAGTCACCTGGATATTGAGTTACACAGGTAGCTTGATAGGAAAGAGAAGGCGGATCTTGAAGGTTTAATAACTCAATTTATCAACTTCTGAAGGATGAAAGGCCAAGTCGCCAGAATTAAAATGTGTGACTTTAGGTTGTACACAGATGTCAGAGGCAAACACTTTGTTTGTCTGAAATAATGCAGTCAAATATCCTTGGTTTATTATTATTATTATTATTATTATTATTATTAGTAGTAGTAGTAGTAGTAGTAGTAGTAGTAGTAGTAGTAGTAGTAGTACTAGTATCATTATTATAATATGTATTGATCAAGGACCTAGCTTTGGAAGCAACAGAACATTTTACAAGTCATAGAGGGAAGCACACAGTTAGGGAAGCAGATCACAAAGGAACAATGCAAGGGAGTGGGGAGCTAACAATTGGAGAAAGGGATGGCAGGAAAATTGACAAGACAAAAAAAACAGGGGAGGAATCGGGGGGAGCAGATCACCCAGTCACAGGTTCGGTGGAGAGTGGAAGGTGTGTAGACTTAAGTATCAGGGAGGAGCCATTTCTTGAAAAGGAGGGTCTTGAGCTCCATCCTAGTTTGAAAACATCTGCCCACACTGCCTCTGCACTACAGTCCCTATACTGGCTCCCGATAAACAGTCAAGGGTCAGCTTTCTAACTTGGGGCTTGACTAACTCACAGGGAATAATGAGGACTTTGTGGACCGAAAATATTACTCTGATATGATTCAAGCATAAACCATTACAAGGCTACGTCTATGGGTGCAGGTGGATTGGCTTCTTGGAAAAAAGAGTGATAAAGGCGAGAAAGGTAAGGTATAGGTTTAGGTGTAGCTTGCAATTTCTGTACCTCTTCTGCATGAGAGGAACTTTCACATCTACTGCTGCCTGCGCACTCATTCACCCTGCACTGCACTAAACCTCAGTTTATTCAGTTGTGGGCAAGGGGGAGGTGAGGTAACTACTTGATTTTTCGTTTTATGAAAAAAATTTTGGTTAGATCTTTTACTCTTTTTTTTTCTTTTATTATGATATATGTTTTTATCTACAAATTGAAAATGTTTGTTTTTATTGTTTATGTTAATACATTGTGTATGAAATGTGTTAAAAGTCAAATTTGGCTAATGCACTTTAAATAAATAAAAAATAAAAAATAAAAAAGGTAACTACAGTAATCCTTCCTACGAAGCAATGGATATTCGTTTTTGTTATCTGGGCCCTTCTACCGCCAGATTACCCTTAACATTTTGTAGTTGTGTGTCAATGGGGTTGTGGTCGACTAGAGTGACATCATAACTACATGCCACAGATAAATATTTTTTCCATCCCCTTTTTTGTCCTGGAAATATCCCAATAGTCTGGAGGAATAGCTATGCTGGCATAGGACTTACAAACTGCTGCTTTGTACACTTTGTATAATATACAGAAAGAAAACTGTTGAGTTGTGCCCTTGAATACTCAGATGTTCAAGTCCTTGCTTTCAGCACACTTAATTCAGTATTCTAAATCAGCAATTGTAGTTTTAGTTTCAGACTACAAACTCAGGTCTATAAGTACTGGAATGCAATGAGAGGATGAGAAATGGCTTAGCATCTCACAGCTGACATGAGCTAATTTGAGATGCCTTTAAACTTCCTGCTTCCTAACACACAAAGACAATAAACTTCAATGTTCCATTTTTAAAAAAACTACAGACCGCAACATGGTCTTACATTACAATAGCCACCACCCCAAGAGCCTACGAGATAATCTCCCATATGGACAGTTCTTGAGGATTTGCCGCAATTGCACGCAAATAGACGACTTTCAGAAACATTCAAGCGACCTTCAGACAAAACTGTTCTCTAGAGGTTACCCCAAGAAACTTATCAAAAACACCCAGAAGAGAGCAAGATACACACCAAGAGAGGCCCTTCTGATACCCAAAGACCGTGCTGCCACTTCTGAGAATATTCTGACCTGTGTCACCATCTTCAGCCCAACCACTTCCAAACTCAAATCCCTCATCAAAAAATTCTGGCCTCTTGTTCAACTTAACCTTCCAGATGAACCCAAACCATGTATGGCTCTCAAAAGGTCCAGGAATCTGAAAGAATTCCTAACTAGTTCTAAATCCAACAAAACCCCAGCCCGTTCCACCTTGTGGGACATGAGAGAGATCATTGGACATCATTGGCCAATGCACGGTTTGTAAACAAACCAAGAAACTCAATTTGTTCATGATTGAGGGAAAAGAGTGGAAAATTAGACACTTCTCCAATTGTAAATCCACCCATGTTATATATGTGATCCAATGTCCTTGTGCACTACGGTATGTGGGTCAAACTTCAAGACCCGTTCACAAACGCATTTGCGAACACAGATCAAGGATACACTGCAAATCCCTCACTGCTCCTCTGGTCCACCACTTTGTTGAATTTCATCATGACTGTGACTCTTTCTCCTGGTGGATGGTGGACAAAGTCCAGAACAAAACCAACATCGCCAACACCCTCAATTTCAAAGAGGAATGGTGGATGCATAAACTAAAATCCACTACCACTGGCCTCAATGAGGCCCAACCAGGACCGTTCAGCATCTGAAATTCCTTTTCCAGTGACTATCTACTCTTACCCCCTCTCTGCTCTGCCACAACCTATGCATTCACATGCAACAGAGACCATTTTCTATCATGTTTCTAGATACTGCTACACGCCCCTGTGCACCTGTTCATGCTGCCACACACCCTCAGTTTCCGTCTATGATGCATGACTCACGTCATAGTCTTTGATTGCATACGATGTATTCTCTGCTCTTACCATCCGACGCAGATCACTGTGCAGGCATACTCAAGAACCTTTCTGTAACTCGTTTGCCTCTCACAGACATGTTCATATATGGGGGTACTTTCAGATCCTTCATTTTCACATGTTTCTCTGGATGACTCACAGTCCCCCTTTCAGCACCACCCCTAGGGTCACGTTCTTTTTCCTCTCCCCCCTTGCCCTACAGGACGGGAACACCTGGTAACTGGCACTGTTCTCGCTCCCAGTTTTACCCCTGACTTGTCACTGTTCATCATTTCTCTCCCGTTGTGTGTTCATTCACCTTACACACCAGCCGTACTGTCCACATTTATCTGTGGTTGCTAGGCGCATGATTTGCTGGTTTCCATCTCTTCTCCCCCGTGTGTGCATGGCTGATCCCACTCCAGCTTCTCAGCCTACGCCTTATTCATTTCCCTTTTCACGTCTCCCCCCCCACCCCTGTGCTCGGAGCACATACCTGTTGGACTTCGCCCCCTTGTCATTTTACACATGGATCAGCTGATCCCCGGGGTAGCCCCTTCCCCGACGCTATGGGAGAGACTGTTACGTCTCCCACTACCCCACACACTTACCTGGGTCCACGTAACCCATTGACCCTCAACCATCCTGTTAGAACACTGTATGGCAGACCCGGCGTTTATCGCCCCTCCCGTTCTTGGCAACTGAACTGGAGATTGACATCTCGCTACAACGCAAAGCGTTGCCCACGGAGACCCGCGCGGCACGGATCACGTGATTGCCCTTCACGCAGCAACGCTCCCGTGTCACGTATCACGTGACCCCTGAAAGGATATAAAAGACTTCCGGAAACAAGGAGCGTTGCTTCACAGCTGTTTTCCTCCTGGATCACGTGACGCTTTTGAACTTACGGATTGTTTTCTTTCCTCGACCACGCTTTGTTTCACGGACTGCCTCGCATTGCCCTTATACTTTGGATCTTCAGTTACCGAACCACGCTTTGCTCCACGGACTGCTTCTGCCTCGCCCTCCTGTTCGAACTTTGGTCCTCTTGTTTACTTGACCTCGGCTTCGTCTCTGGATACTCTACGGATCACGTCTGTCTGCTTGGTAACCTGGCCTCCGGCCTCCACTCTAGGTGTTTACCTATCCGCCTTCCTAGCCTCCAGCAACTCCTGCTCCGGGGTTCAGCCCTTTCTCACATCTCTGGGCCACCTAGGTAAGCAGCACCAACTTACCTGTGTCTTTAGTTGTCCTTCCTGTTCTGTGCATAACTGCCTAACCTTTTGCTTTACAGCGTTCAAGGGGTTCTTCCGGCTGTTCCCAAATCGGCTCGACGGACTTCCACCTGTGGCCTCAAAGACCGCACAGGCAGTATTTCTGGTGTTGTCTGTGGGGTACTTGGGGACGGAGGTATTTATACTCTGCACGACCATCAAGTCCATAACAGACTGTGAAGCCTCTGGCCGTTCAGAGTATGAATCCCTCCGCCGGGGACCCAGTGACCGCTCTAATGCAGGCCGTAGCGGCCCTTAGGACCGACATGGCGGCAGCCACGACCACCATTCACCATCGCTTAGACGCCTTGCAAAGCACACGTTATCCTTTGCCTGCAGACGCCGAGTTTGGAGACCCTGCCCCTCCAGTACTGCCTGTCCCGGCCCCGGCCTCCGCACCCACACCTGTTTTGCTTCCAACCTCTTTCCCGCTTGCCGCCCCAGAACGCTATCAGGGTGACCCGCGGAAATACCGCACCTTCATAAACCAATGCAAACTCCACTTCTTGTGCAGACCCCAAGCCTTCCCCGATTCTATCACAAAAGCTGCATTCCTTTTGTCCCATCTTTCTGGTGTAGCGGCTACCTGGGCAAACCCAATGTTAGAAAACGACCATCCTGCTTTATATGACTTTGAGCTCCTCATAACGGAAATGGCTAAAGTGTTTGACACCCGCTACAAGGCCCAGTCAAGGGACCTGGAATTACTAGATCTCTCACAGGGAAAGCAATCACTTATCGAGTACATCACCCGTTATAATCAACTCGCCGCTGAGACCTCCTGGCCAGAGGAGAAAAAGGCGATCGTGTTCTACCGTGGGTTATGCAACTCCTTGAAGGACGCTCTATCAGTGGTTCCTGCTCTTCCCTCTGTGTTTACGGATCTTGTAGACCTTGCACTACAGGTGGACGCCCGGAGGTCCGAACGGAAGGCAGAAACCACGTTTGCTGGCCAGTCAACCCCTGTTCCTTCCCCCGCCAGTACTGAACCCATGCAAATAGGTGGGATCCGAAGCCCAATAACGCAGTCTGAACGGGAACGTCGGAGAACCGACAATGCCTGTTTTTACTGCGGGTTAAATGGACACTACGTAAGGGAATGCCCCCGACGACCAAAGAACAAGGCACCGGGTTTTCAGAAGGCTCGCCCATGATACAGGGGGCACCGGCGAGCCTATCCACGACCCCCGCTGAACCCACCTTCGGTCCTATCAGACCGGTTGTGGTCCAGGCCCTGTTGAAACCTACCCAGGAGATCGTCCATGCCGTTCAGATCGTGATCGACTCCGGGGCCACGGGTTGTTTTATAGACATCACATTAGCCCATCGTCTCAATCTGCCTTTGATCAAAAAAGAACACCCGGAACCAGTGCAAGCGGTCGATGGCACGTCCTTGGCCTCTGGTCCGATTAAGCACCAAACTGCTCCTTTGGAAGTGGTGATACAGAGCACTCATAAGGAGAGCCTGTCATTTGACCTCATCACCACGCCACAATTCGGGGTTATTTTGGGTATCCCCTGGTTAAAGCACCACAACCCTTTGATTAATTGGGGAACGGGACAGGTAACGTTCGAGTCAGAAGAATGCCAGCACTTCTGCCTAACAGAACCAGAATCACTCTCCTCTCCCGCCAGAATCCTCGGCGCCTTGGCTTCCTCCAGTATCAGGGAAGTAGCCACTGACACCACGTCAACACACACGGTGGGAGCCGTTATGGCAGGTATTCCCGTGGACTACCATGATTATCATATGGTCTTTGACAAAGTCACAGCGGAAGGTCTACCTCCACACAGACCTTATGACTGTCCTATTGATCTTCTCCCGGATGCTCCTATACCAAGGGGTAGGATCTACTCGTTATCACAGTCGGAAGAACGGGCTTTGAAAGAATACATTCAGCAAGCCTTGCGTTTGCGTCATATCCGTCCTTCCTGTTCTCCAGCTGCCAGCCCTATTTTTTTTGTCCCGAAAAAGGAAGGTGATCTGCGCCCATGCGTAGACTATAGACGGTTAAACGCTATCACCGTGAAGAACAGGTACCCCATTCCGCTCATCTCCACGCTACTGGACAGGTTGACAAAGGCGTCCCTGTTTACCAAATTAGACCTGAGAGGGGCATACAACCTAATCCGCATGCGGCGTGGGGACGAATGGAAAACGGCATTTTGCTCCAGACAGGGTTTATTTGAATATACAGTGATGCCTTTCGGGCTCTGTAATGCACCTGCAACGTTCCAGCGTTTCGTCAACGATGTATTCTCGGACATCTTGGATACGTACGTGGTGGTCTATCTGGACGACATTTTGATCTATTCATCCTCCTTGAAAGAACATATTGCTCATGTTAGAGAGGTACTCTCCCGTCTCAAGAAGAACGCCCTGTTTGCCAAACCCGAGAAATGTCTGTTTCATACAAGGGAGGTGGAGTTTCTGGGGTTTCACATCACCCCTGGAGGGTTGTCTATGAATGAGTCAAAAGTCCGTGCTGTCACGGAATGGCCAGTCCCTGTCAGCCTCAAACAGCTCCAGTCTTTTCTCGGCTTTGCTAATTTTTATCGGCGTTTCATTGCCGGTTTTTCTTCCATTGTATCTCCCCTGACTGCGCTGACCAGCCCTCTCGTCCCTTTCGTCTGGTCCTCCGTACACCAGGAGGCTTTTGAGGCACTTAAATCCAGATTTGTTTCTGCCCCCGTTTTGCAGCACCCTGACCCGGACCTTGCGTTTGTAATAGAGGCTGATGCTTCCTCGTTTGCTCTGGGTGCCATACTGTCACAACCACGGGTAGTTTGCATCCGGTAGCTTACCACTCACGGAAGTTCACTGTAGCCGAGTCACACTATACAGTGACCGAGAAAGATCTGTTGGCCATCAAGGACGCCCTCCAATCATGGCGTCACCACCTCATAGGGGCGAAACACCAAACCATAGTATACACAGATCACAAGAATCTACAGGATCTGGCCTCTCTTAAATGCGTGAACAGCAGACAAGTGCGTTGGCATTTGTTCTTCGCTGCTTTTGATTTCGTGGTTAAGCACAGGCCAGGTCTTGTTCATGGTAAGGCTGATGCCCTATCCCGTTCACCTGGGGGGGAACCACTGTCTTCATTTCCAGACACATTGTTGGGGAAGGGTCATGTTGTTTGTTTGTGTACACCATCCCAGCCACTGCTTACCTCTATTAGACAATGGGTCTCCCAACATCCGCATACACTCACAGAATGGGATATTGTACTACGAGAGGGGTTGCCGTTTGTTCAGGGCAAGTTGTTCCTTCCCACATGCGATGTGCGCAACCAAGCGCTGGCCTGGTCTCACGATGCTGCCATAAACGGTCACCCCGGGCAGCAACGCACCCTGGATCTGTTACACCGGTGGTGCTGGTGGCCGTCCATGAGAAGGGATGTAGAGAACTTCGTGAACACCTGTTCGATATGTGCCCAATGCAAGTCACGTAGAGGACGCCCCCTAGGCCTACTCCATCCATTGCCCATACCCCTCCGACCGTGGCATACTATCTCCATGGACCTTGTCACGGATCTGCCACGCCGACAAGGTTATGATGCCATCTGGGTTATCGTGGACTCCTGTACTAAGATGGCACGCTTCATTCCCTGCACCGGCATACCTTCGGCCCCAACGCTAGCCCGCTTGTTCTTCAGGACAGTCTTTTGTCTCTTTGGTCTTCCACAGGTCATCATATCGGACCGCGGGTCGCAGTTTACTTCCTGTTTCTGGCGTGCCCTTACCAAACTACTGGGAATTGATGCTCGTTTCTCCTCTGCCTATCACCCAGAAAGCGATGGGCAGACTGAGAGGGTAAATCAAGCCATGGAACAATATTTGCGGTGCCTGACCCTTCAATACCAAGACTCCTGGTACGATCTGCTCCACCTCGCTGAATTCGCCTATAACAACTCACGACACTCAGCTACTGGTTTCTCTCCTTTCTATTCTATGTATGGTCAACATCCGCGCACCCTTCCGCTTCCGGATCTCTCCTCCGACACCCCTGCTGCCAACGCCTGTGTTCGCGACCTTGCGGACGTCCATGCTCAGACACTTGTCCATCTCCGTGAGGCCAAAACCTTGATGAAATCAAAGGCTGACCGGAGACGGTCGGTAGCCCCTGCTTATCGCGTAGGGGATCGGGTGTGGTTGTCAACCCGACACTTGCGTATACCTGGGTGTCGCAAACTGTTGCCCCGTTTTGTGGGTCCCTATAAAATCACTGGGATCTTGAACCCTGTGGCCTTCCGCCTTGCTGTCCCTCCTTCTTGGCGAGTCCACCCGGTTTTTCATACCTCTCTCCTCAAGCCTTGCCTGGCCCCTACCCGTGTCACTGCTCCGCCACCCTCTGTCTCGGTGTCCTCTCCGGATGTTTTCGAGGTCAGTGCTATCTTGGGTTCCCGTTTTCACAGGGGTCGCCTTCAATATCTCATCGACTGGGTGGGTTACGGTCCCGAGGACCGCTCTTGGGTTTCCTCCAATGATGTCCATGCCCCGCTTCTTGTTGCCCGTTTTCATAGTGACTGCCCTGCCTGCCCACGGGGTCGTGGGCCTTTGAGGGGGGACTCTGTTACGTCTCCCACTACCCCACACACTTACCTGGGTCCACGTAACCCATTGACCCTCAACCATCCTGTTAGAACACTGTATAGCAGACCCGGCGTTTATCGCCCCTCCCGTTCTTGGCAACTGAACTGGAGATTGACATCTCGCTACAACGCAAAGCGTTGCCCACGGAGACCCGCGCGGCACGGATCACGTGATTGCCCTTCACGCAGCAACGCTCCCGTGTCACGTGACCCCTGAAAGGATATAAAAGACTTCCGGAAACAAGGAGCGTTGCTTCACAGCTGTTTTCCTCCTGGATCACGTGACGCTTTTGAACTTACGGATTGTTTTCTTTCCTCGACCACGCTTTGTTTCACGGACTGCCTCGCATTGCCCTTCTACTTTGGATCTTCAGTTACCGAACCACGCTTTGCTCCACGGACTGCTTCTGCCTCGCCCTCCTGTTCGTACTTTGGTCCTCTTGTTTACTTGACCTCGGCTTCGTCTCTGGATACTCTACGGATCACGTCTGTCTGCTTGGTAACCTGGCCTCCGGCCTCCACTCTAGGTGTTTACCTATCCGCCTTCCTAGCCTCCAGCAACTCCTGCTCCGGGGTTCAGCCCTTTCTCACATCTCTGGGCCACCTAGGTAAGCAGCACCAACTTACCTGTGTCTTTAGTTGTCCTTCCTGTTCTGTGCATAACTGCCTAACCTTTTGCTTTACAGCGTTCAAGGGGTTCTTCCGGCTGTTCCCAAATCGGCTCGACGGACTTCCACCTGTGGCCTCAAAGACCGCACATGCAGTATTTCTGGTGTTGTCTGTGGGGTACTTGGGGACGGAGGTATTTATACTCTGCACGACCATCAAGTCCATAACAGAGACCCTCACACCATCCCGTGCTGCTCCCATAGTTGGGAGTTGCATCCGAGACACTACTCGCTGGGCACTGCGCAGCTGCAGCTTGGTGTACACGAGACACTATTCTCGTGTGCACGCGCAGCTTCTTCTCGCCGGCTGTGTATTTTTACAGCTCCCATTTCCACCGTTCTGCCCACATCGACATTTTGCAGGTATGTTAACCCGCACTTGAATACGGCCAGGCACCCATTCGCCACACCCTACCATCTGAGAGTGTCGCTTTGTCTCGGCTCCACAGGCCCCTTCACAAGGACCTACTCGATCCACATTTTTTCATGTTTTCTTTATATTCATCTCACAGGGCGCACCAGACGTTTATTCTCTACAGAGCTACTCAGCCCTGATGACTTCGTTCCCGAACCGCTCGTGATACGGCCCCCCGTTCCATCATGTTGGGACCCCACTAATTAGCCTCAGGTACTGTTTGTTCCCCCTATTTCACACCACAATGCACTCATCTGCATTTGTTTGTTTAATTTACTTGCGCCTCCATTTCTACCCATTTCCCTACGCAATATTCCCTCTCCCATCCCCTTTTCCCTCCCCTTTTCTCTCATATTTTACAGGCTCAACTCCCTCGGACCTGTACCCGACCCCGCCATCCACCCCGTGGGTCTGGCACCAGCTATCCACCGGCCGCCTGCCTACATCCCGGCCATCCACTCCACCCACGCCCACACAGGCTACATCCGCTTTTCTTACTGCCCTATGATGAAACCCCTCGGGTTCATCCGTTCCAACTGGACGCACGACCAGTGGTGAGTGGAGTTTGTCTCTGGAACTTCTTTTAGGACTTGTTTTTAGTAGTAGATGCTCCACATTGACCTATATCAGCTACCTGCAGCTGTTTTAACTGTACTCTCTTATATATTTTCTCTACCTTTTCTGTTTTTCCAACACAGAGTCTCCTGACTTTCTTTGGCCCCAGAAGAAGGCTACCATCCATTCTGCCGAAACGTCAGCAGCACACCTTCCCAAAGTAGTACTGGGTTCTCATCCTGTGCTGTATTCCCATTTTCTAACATCACACCCAGACGTAGACCAAATATGAGGTCAGACTTTAGCCGGGCATAGAAGACCGATTACCAACGTCTCCTCCATCTGCACTTTCATCCTGTGTTTTCTAAATTTATTGGCATGGAACATCTTTTGCTTACCAACAAACTACCAGTGATAATGTACACTTGAATGATTTATGTGCCATGCCGCTTGCATTTATGTCATAGTGAATGTATAACTATGTTTTTGTGTTCCGCAATGGACATTATAGATTGTCATCTATATAAATCTACTAAAAGGCTTTACATAAATAAAATAAGCATCAGCTAATTAATAAAAAGCTGTAATTGTGTATAAAAGAATTGGAATTTGTGTAAGTGAATATTGTATTGGAGATACCTGTTTGACAGCAGCAAGTATGCTGTTTCTTTCAACGGTTGCCCAAACTGCACGGGCAACCATAAGGGTCTAAAACCAGTGTGCACTTAATTCTCCCTGCGCACCCTTGAGATCCATAGAGGGTAGGACAACCCCCCTTGTTATAGGTTTATGCATGTCATCAGTTCTTAGTTTTTGTCATATGAAAATATGCAGCTTGTTGTTTTGCATTGTGTCCATACAAGCAAGAGACAGTATGCCTTTAATAAGACATTACTCATATTTATTTTGCTTAATATTATGCACAAAAGACCAGGTGCTTTTAACTAAAACAAATGTCACTCCCAGCTCAGCTTCAAATAGTATATAGGTAGAGATGTTTTAGCAGACTAGACATCACCTCAGCTTCAAATGATCTACCATCAAAAAAATTCAGTTAACCATAAGAGATATTCCACATAGCTCAGCGTCAAATGATAGGTAGTCAAAGGCAGTCTGTGTATCAGATAAAACACCACCCATACGCGCAGAGCACAGGGGGAAATGGGGCCACTCTCCCCTTAGTTCTTCAGCAATGTGGTTAGAAACCTCACTTTGCCTCCATTGGAAATGATTACAGTTTGCAGTTTCTCGGTGTGCATCCTAAATGAGACTGTGCACAGTATCAGTGTGGCTGGAGATGACACACTATTGGCTTTAAATGCATGCGCATGAATTGTACTATTGGTAAAGCAGTTATCCATATCTATAATGTTGAATTCTTTGAAGGCGTAAGTGACAGGTCCTAAAGTAAAAAGCTACCAAGGTAGCTCAGCAGATTATCTGACCATTGTTTAGATGTTATTTGTTTAAAGCTAGCTGCAAATCGTATGGCTTTTGGAATTTCTTAAAAAAATAGGTGATGTAAAATGCACTGTTGGGCCAGAGGATGGGTTTGGCTGGACTTCTTCAGGGCGGGTCTGGGTCTATTTCTGCTCCCATAGTGAAAATCAAATGTTGGCACTCATAAACACACTTCCTAGTTTGATTGAGCAGTTTGACAAAAAAAAAACATCTTTATCAGTATGGTATTGTTTATTTATAAAGCGTCTATACACAGGCAAGTGTTTCAAAGCGCTTAAGGTGGGTGAGAACAGGGGGAAAAAACAACAGTCACTCATAGCCCTTGAAATTCTGAGACGATAATAGTCTGCAAAGCAGAGTAAGCACGTAAATTACAATAAACAGTTTGAGGATCAGCAAATAGGCCTCAAGGTGATTCTGCAGTTTTAATCAGTACGATTAAGGGGGGAGACAGGGAGAACATACAGACAATCGTCTCGTCAGCACAGTGCGTATGGATGGTCCAAGCGCTCAGAGGGGGGTAAAAGTGCACCAGATCATTGGAAGCCTCTCTCTATGGTTAATTTGGTTAATGTTCTAGTGCAGTGAGTGTGTGAAGGGTGTAGGGCCCCTGGGCAATTGCGGAGTAGGACTGGCAGGGGTGTCAGGGACCTGTGAGACTCTGAAGTACACCTGCCGGCCAGTCAGCAAGCTGTAAGGAGGAGGAGGAGGGAGAGAGAGAAGAGCAGAGAACTAGTTAGCAGGGTAGAGGGAGAGAGAGAAGAGGAGAAGAGGAAGGTCTTAAGGAGTTTCCGGAACTTAAAGGATAGTTCCGGGACTTTTTTTTTATTCTCCCTACGGTTCGGCCATGTGTTTTTAAGCATAACTCGGTAGATCGTAGAAAACTTTCCTATGGACCTTACCCGACTTTTCGTCCATTAACGCACTCGAAATCAGCCGCCATTTTCTGATAATCCTATCATTTCCCCCCATCGACCTGGCTCACCTGCTTTTGCGGCACTAAATCAAATCCCCCGCCCCTGAGCCTGACATCAGCAGACGCGTACCACCCATTTCCCAACGCCAAAGCACGTTTTGTGTCAACAATCGCTGCGCCTCAGCTAATGAAGTGTCGCCATGGAAATGGCAGGACGCCTCTTTCCTCAATAAGTATAAACACACCGTTTCACAACACACAGCAGCAGATTTTCGATTCCATTACTCTCTCTGTGTTACTTTGAGTATTCTGTGACTCGTTTCTGTGCTCTGGTCAGCTACATTCGCCGCTTCTAGGCCTTGTGAACACCTGTACCATCTCTGTAAATTATTTTACTTTCTTTACCACACAATGGCTACAATAATGCCGTATATGTACGAGCCCGAGTACACCGAGGAAGAACTACTGGAAAGGCAAGCACGCGAAAACGATGGGGATTCGGACGGCAGTTGGGAGGACCAGTCAACGGATGAAGAGCCTGGACCATGTCGCATGGACGGCGTCTCCACCTGGTGCACGTGCAATCGGTGCGAGCTAATGCCAACTGAGGAGGAGAACTGCTGCTGCCGTGAAAATTCCGGGTGCTTGGCCTACATTTCGGAAGGCGAGCCAAGTCCGCAATGCATCACCGAGCTGCCAGAGTTCAGGGAAGCCTGCCTCTCACGGACCGTGTTGAGGATGATGATGGTGCTTATGCACGAACTTCGCGGCACTGTTCGTCCGCGTAATCCGAGTAACGAGTAAGTATACTCTGGTTGTGATGTCAGTGATGCCACTACTATTTCATGGTCGTCTCCCACATATAAAATTACATCTACATATCATTCGAACGCATGTAAATTGGTTCCATATTGTGCATTTTCTAGATAGAATTTTTTTCAAAGCAGAATGACATTTTTTACCTGAATCGACAGTGATAAGAAAGTTTTGTCATTTTAATACAGTTTGCATCTTTCATTTTCACAGGTGGTACAGGCTGGTGGCCTATCGTTGCTTCACTTGGTGGCTTCACGGGAGGCTCGGACACCGCGTTCGGAGAGTAATACCTGCCTGTGCGGTACTTGCCATTAGACAACATTTCCCCAGCGACAGTGGACAATACCGCGGATTTTCCCTGGATGTGCTGCAACCGGAACTTTACAATGTGTAATGTTTATTATTTATGTTCAATTGAAATTAAGATCTAAAATAAAACCCAACATATATTTTAACAATGGTTGTTTTGATTTTTTAAATGAATCTAGTGTGTCTCCATTGAATAGTCTTCCTGTGCCTTGTCTTGTCACACCACATGTCTCCGGCCAGCATCCTCCCTCACGCTGGCCGCCCACCTTCAATCCACATAACCGTTGAACCCATATGCAGCAGACATACATATGTTATTTTGCGGGTTGGCATCAAGCCTCCCGGCCTTGCCTCCTCCCCCAAAAATACTTACCACACCACTTTGTTCAAGCGTTGGCAATAAAAGGCCGTTGGATTTTATTGATACAAAACATGGTTATAGGTAAATAATCAATATGGTTGATCATAATAAATCATCCTTTTGGGCACCGGGTACAGAGATGACCCCCTCTGGCCCGTGCCGCCTTGCCACCACAGGCCAGCCTGCTGCTGACTAACTGCCTAGGCATCCAGGGTCTCCAGGGTGAACTGCACCCATATATTCTCCTGGGAGGGTGAGGTATTTATAAACTCACCCCCCTGCCTTCCATGTACTAGATCCTGCAGCCTGCCTCTTACATGCAGTTAGATGGCCTCTCCTTGGTGAGGCCCTGCGGCAAACGAGTCTTGTCTGCACAACCACCGCCCCAATCCACCCCCCCGCCCTATCAAAGGCAGTTCGCACCGGGGTACTTGTGCTGCCAAGTGGAGCTGTCAGGGAGCGATAAAGGCCAAGAGGTGCCAAAGACCATGTACACTTCAAAGTGGTCTATAGAGCATGGGTTGTTGTTCCCATGTCTACCTCCAGACCCCGTGTCTCCTGCCAAGCATCCCCCCTCACGCTGGACGGCCCCCTGCAATCCACATAAGTGTGTCTCCATTCACGAGTCTTCCTGTGTCTTGTCTGCACGACCACCGCCCCAATCCACCCCCCCGCCCTCTCAAAGGCAGTTCGCACCGGGGTACTTGTGCTGCCAAGTGGAGCTGTCAGGGAGCGATAAAGGCCAAGAGGTGCCAAAGACCATGTACACTTCAAAGTGGTCTATAGAGCATGGGTTGTTGTTCCCATGTCTACCTCCAGACCCCGTGTCTCCTGCCAAGCATCCCCCCTCACGCTGGACGGCCCCCTGCAAACCGCATAATGCCACGACATATACACGTCATTCATTCACAAACACACCCCTGTTTCGAATTCTTTATAACCCACTTCATATTTCTAATGAGAACTTCTTTGCGCTTTGCTAGTCAACCCGTGAAGGTGCTGGTTATCTGCTCTTCGTCTCTGTGAACTTCCGTGACCACTTCGAGGAAACTCGTCAGTTTGCAACCTGTGAACTGCTCCCTGTTCTACGACAAGAAACTACTCTGATCCCTGCATCTAACTGTTTGTTCGTCAAGGTAAGGCCATGTACCATAATCATTTCGCGTCCAATTTCTTTTCGTTCAAGACAGAACATGCAAGGAACTAGTCACATGTTCTGAGTTTAGTCAAATTATTTTTCTATTTTTTTAAAGTTATTCAAATACTTATCCGCATGTGAATAACGTGTATAGTTCCAAGAACCAAAACGAACCTTGCATTGAACCTTTTATGTGTCATTTAATTTTTTAACACATTGGTATTCATAGAGAATTGTTGATCTTTACTTTTCAGAACTTTCCACAATGCCTGCCTGTTCCATTGGCGGTTGCCCTTCGAAGACCCATAATAAATCTGAAGGTACTATAATGCATGTTTTCCCTAAGACAATAGATCAGATAAGAGAATGGGTCCGATATTGCGGATATCCACCGTCTGAGCTTGAAAGTAGAGTCCTAGAAGTCTTTGCGGACAAGAGGGGTGATCGATACCGCATCTGCAGCAGGCACTTTAGCTCAGACATGTACTCCACATCATTGCTAATAAAGAAGAACACACCGCGAGCGAGGCGAAAATTGCTCTCAACCGCTATTCCCACTCTATTCGTCCACATCCCTCCACTGGTGAGTCATGTTTACGTATTTATCTCTCGGCCTTGCGGTAGTGTGTAGCATTAGCTAACAATAATTTCCCCATTTATGTATCCACTCAATATGAAGGCGGAAGATTCTCCATCCGTGTCGTTATTGCAGTCATCAGCCACTTCAAGCGCCTATCGGGTAATCTTACTTGGCTATTCTGCCACTGACTTGTTTTAGGCATGTAAATCAATAGTTTTAATTTATCGTGTAATTATTTTACCTAATGGTACACCCTTGTACTCGTCCTCTAGTCTTTGTTTTCAGTTATAATTATTGTTATCCAAAATAATGCAAGTACTGTCTTTCAGGGAGATGCTGAGGAGTCCAACGCATTGATGACAACCGTTGATGTCACTCAGATGCTCGAGGTACGTTTCCGGACAGTTCCATCGATGGAGATCATCAGATCTTGCATTCTTGTAGCGTGATTGTTACACACAATGTTTCTTTCGTTTTTAGCCATTGATATGTCCTTCTGTCGTCGCCCTCCTATTTGTCTTCTTTTTTCAATATTGTGTTCATTACTTATGAAAGTCCTATGTTTCAGGGAGTCGATGGAGCATTAGTCCAAGAAGAAGGGGGAGCATGCAGTTACGGGTCGGCGCAACAGCTTGCAGAAGTGTGCACCGCAGTTACATCGTCCCTTGATGTTCTTATGCATTTCGAGGTATGGATACTGACAGTTCGATCAAGCGAAATCATATGACGTGATTACATCCGCTATACTTCCTTCTTTATTAACGCAAGTACTATGTTTCAGGGAGATGACAGAGCTTCTTCTACAAGAACATCACCCCTAGT
The DNA here is from genome assembly GCF_040938575.1 of Ambystoma mexicanum. NCBI lineage: Eukaryota > Metazoa > Chordata > Amphibia > Caudata > Ambystomatidae > Ambystoma > Ambystoma mexicanum. The sequence continues at coordinate 973,756,212 of NC_090929.1, read as the reverse complement.
AGTTGATGCAGATTTCTGGGTGGTGACACTTCCAACAATCGAGCAAATCGAATCATATTTAGATATCCATTATTTATTTTAGACAACTGATCATTTGTGCAGGTCTATTTAGATGAGCCGTTGACGCCTGCACAAAGTGTATGTTCTTTTTAACAAAATAGAAAACCATACTAATGCAATTACTGTGTTTCAGGGAGTTACTGAAGCATCATCTTCAATAATATCATCAATGGAAGTCTATGAGGAGCCCGAGGTATGGATCTTGACAGTTCCATCTAACTAGATCAACAATGCGTGAATAATTGTCGTTTGAATGTTCTACACAAAGCGTTCATTCGTGTTTTGCTATTGAGATGTACGTGGGTATTGGTCCCCAAGTACATTTTGTGTTTTCAATATTATTATACATACTAATGAAAGTTCTATGTTTCAGGGAGTCGATGGAGCGTCAGTGCGTGATGGATGTGCTTATCATGAAAATATAGTCGTTGCAGCGCAAGAGGAAGTGGAGACATGAACACACGAGTCGGAGCAACAGCGTCCCGATGTTGAAGTTCGAGGCAAGAAAGTTTCAAAGAAAAGAAAGCAAAAGAAGGTTAGTGTCCTGGTCACTATATTATGTTGTTTTTCACTGTTAATAGTTCAATACTGTAAGTTGTGTTTAAACTGAACATCCCTTTTCCAATCTGTCCTCTAGTTGCGAGTGGGTGTACGAACTAGATCTACACAGACAGTGAAGCGAACGAGAGATGTTGCTTGTCAAACCTTTTGGCAGGGACTTGAGACTGGAGATGCATCGTGCCAATGGGAAGAATATGAAGTGATTGACAACGGAGCTATACCACATCCAGCCATCAATAGTGAATGTCCTCCTGGTAGTTCGGATGCAGTCAGAGATCAATTCACAGTATCCACACCCTCAAAAACTAAGACCGCGAGAAAGTTGAAGAAATTGTTTTATTCACCCATCGCCGGAGAAGGAACAGATGTTGCAATGGAAGAGAATGAAGTGGACGACAATGAAACACCATCAATATCACTGAACATAGTGGAAGACGATATCAGAGATTCTACCTTTCATGTGAGTGACATGTCCTCAACGTTACAGGCCGAACCAGCTGGGATGCAGAGTGACAGTATAAGGAAAGAGGCCAAATTCATTGTATTCGATAGTTGTTTGATTGATATTATTATTCGGATGAAATGTGGGCATTCGTTTGGTGGGGAAGTATGTGGGGAGCCATTGATTAATGTGACTCGTGCAATTCGAGGCACTAACCTTAAAATACATGCCACCTGTACAAAATATCATCCTTTCTCATGGTCTGCACAACCCATGCTGGGCAACTGCCAGCAGGCAATCTACTTTGTGCAGCGGCTGCACTTTTTAGTGGTTCAAGTTTTAAAAAGCTAGAGTCTTTCTTTCAGTTTGTGGGAATCCATTTCATTGCGAAAACTCAGTTCTACAAATACCAAACCGATTATCTATTTCCAGCCATTAGCGAAGCTTGGAGAATGGAAAAAATGTCTATTGATAGTACATTCGCGGGCAAACGGTTCAGGCTAGCCGGTGATGGACAGTGCGACAGCCCAGGATTTTCAGCCAAGTACTGCACCTACCACTTTCAGGACATGGAAAGTAAGAAAATTGTGAGTTCGGTGGTCGTGCAGGTGTCACAAAGCACATCCTCAGTGGCCATGGAGAAAGTTGGCTTTGTAGCATCATTGCAAGAACTACAATCACGGGGAATGGTGATCGACCTGATAGCCACGGACAGACACGTTTCAATTGCCAAGACAATGAGAGAAGAGTACAAAAATATAAATCACCAATTTGACGTTTGGCATCTTGCAAAAACAATCAATAAAAAAATGTCGGCTGCAGGTAAAAAAAAAGATATGCAAGGTATTTCACAGTGGTCCAAGTCAATCAGCAACCATCTTTGGTGGAGCTCAAAAACATGTGGAGGGTCGTTGGAAATTCTACTGGAAAAATGGCGGTCAGTAATGCTACACTGTAGCAACGTTCACCGCTGGACCACAAACCAACATTTCCACAATTGTGAACATGGCCATTTGTCCACAGAGGAGGCACGGAAGAAGAAGTGGTTGATTCCTTCATCACCCACTCACAAAGCCATTGAAAAGATTGTATTTGATAAAACTATAACAAGAGATTTGAGGGGACTCACAGAATTCTGCCACACAGGAGATTTGGAGGTGTTCCACAATATGTGCCTAAAGTACAGGCCAAAACGATTGCATTTTGGCATGGAGGGCATGATAAATCGGACTCTTCTAGCGGTTTTGGCACATAACCATAATGTTGGCCGTCAACAAAGTAGGACAACCGGAACTTTAGGGACGCTTCGCTACAATAAGGCCTTCACTAAAAGAAGTAAACAATGGGTGATCAAACCAGTGTTTGAGGATATGCAATATGAGTTTATTGAAAGACTTATTGTTGATGTCCTAGATAGGCACATACATGGAGTTGTGAACGAACCTGTGCAGGGGACAACTGCATTGCCACCCAACATTGCCTCTGTTCCATGTCCACCTAAAGCAGAGCTCATTGAGAAATACACATCACGGTTTAAATGATTGTCATTTGATTGTCTGTTCTCTCGAGTCTCCTCATGTTGCAGGCCCATTGAATATGTGTATCTATGTATTGTGTAAATAAAAGTGATTGCTCAGTGTACATGCAATGTGTCTCTCCACCCTTGCCCCTCCCTTCACCGTGCAGTAGTGCGAACCACCCGGGTGTCACCTGTGACTTTGCTCTCGAGTCTCCTCATGTCGCAGGCCCATTGAATATGTGTAGCTATGTATTGTGTAAATAAAAGTGATTGCTCAGTGTACATGCAATGTGTCTATCCAACCTTGTTCATTTGCGCATTAAATTAAACCAAACAGTAATATAAATCATTTTTCAAAAAATATAGAATGTCTCCGTATTTATGGTTCTCTGGGGCTGCAAAGCACGCAGACAAAATGCAAAGATGGAGTGTAAATTTCAAGTCCTGTGAGATGGCCTTACACTGAATGTAGCTAACTAGGAATGTGTGCTCGTTCAAAGTGAAGGTCAGCTGCTTTGATTTTTTGCTCGGGTGCCGGAATGGCCCACGACTCAGTATAAGGTTCTATTGTTATTTGACCTTGACAGGCCGGGACCATCCCGAAAGACTTCTTTTTGGGGGTGTGGTGCAATAACGTAAGAAACGATAATGAATAAAATTTCAGAAACGATAGCCATTTAATGTTCGTTCATTAGAAGAAATAACGTCGGCATAGAAGGAGTGGTATTTCGGGGCTGCCCTACGCACAGACACAATGGAAAATGCAAATATAATGTAAGTAACTCTTTAGATGAGTTTATACCGCAATTTTATTACTATACAGTAGCTTTAAAGACGGGTTAAGTTGTACTTGTTCGTTCTATGTGGCATATTGTTTTGTACCGCGCACTATCTTGAGGAGAACCATCTCCTTTTACGGAAGCACCTCAAAATCTTCCTCTTTGCTTCTGCTTTCTCTCTCCCTCTCCCCTGCTACAACTGGTCCACTGTCTGCGACCTCGGTCCTGGGCCCTTCCACTCTCCACCTGCACTGCCTCCCTGTCAACCCCTGCACTGGGGGACTGTCTCAGTATCCTACAGCCCCCCCTTCCCAGCACTTGTTCTGCACTTACCTTGCACTCGCCACCAGCTGGCCCTATGTATTTATTATTTTATGCTACTTACCTTGTACTCCACTTCCCCCCTCCCCTTCCTCTTGCACTTTTACCTTCCCCCTACCCCTGCACTTGCGCGATCTGAATGACACCTGGCCTAGTAGGATCGTTGTCTGTCTTCTCCTTCTTCCCCCCCCTCCCTGCCTCGCCACGCCTTGAAACACTTGTGTATAGGCACGTTGCAAATGCCATATTATATCATATCAGTGACGAAGTGGTCCACTGGCGCTCAGGCGGCTCTGAAAAAGGCGGAGGAGAGGGGGTGTGTTACTGCAAATAACGTATAATACCCAGTTGCACTGTCCTAGCTATGAAATAATTTCCCGACCTAATATATAAAATGAATAATTTTAATAAAGATCTGATGGTGAGACTAATTTCATTTTTTATGTTTTTAAAACAGGTACATCCTTCATTATTGTATGTGTCACGAGTACCAGACACCGGCGGATGGCTTTTATAACCGCCAGTTGCTTCTCCGCGTGAACAACGTTACCACCCTGACCATTTTATGGGACGATCGCCAAGTACAAGTATGCCCTTACGCAGTACTAACGGCTAGATGCAACATACAGACCGTTGTGGTGGCCTAGTGCCTCGTTGTTGGAACAGCCATGCGATTATCAGTGCGACCGAAGAGCTTATTTTATCGTAAACCAACAACCTGTGTACTGCACACGAACATCGCTTGCCTCAAGACGAACTATTTTGGATCGAGAGCAAAGAAAAATGCAAATCGCTGAATATTCTCTAAACATTTGATGTCCAATAAATGTACTTTGCCAAATGTACAATCTTGCCGTTTGCTTTTAAACCAAAGTTTCATATTCCGAATTGTGGCGCTGTATTGTGAGATGATCTAAGACCCTGTGTACAGCAAAGGAACATCGCGTGCCTCAAAACGAACTTTTTGGAACGTGAGCAAATAAAAATGAAAATCGCTGAATATTCTCAAAACATTTGATGTCAAATAAATGTACTTTACCAAATTTACAATCTTGCGGTTTGATTTAAAAGTACAGTTTCATATTCCCAATTGTGGCGCGCTGTGTTGTGAGCTGATCTGTGTTGATTTCCGGGTTCTGTGTGGAGTCGCGTAGAAGACGTCTGGGCGCGTTTGCCTACGCAGCACAGTCACGTCACGGATAGAGGCGGGGAATATGAATGTTTTGATAAAGTCTGTTTCAGGGGCGGGGGATTTGATTTAGTGCCGCAAAAGCAGGTGAGCCAGGTCGATGGGGGGAAATGATAGGATTATCAGAAAATGGCGGCTGATTTCGAGTGCGTTAATGGACGAAAAGTCGGGTAAGGTCCATAGGAAAGTTTTCTACGATCTACCGAGTTATGCTTAAAAACACATGGCCGAACCGTAGGGACAATAAAAAAAAAGTCCCGGAACTATCCTTTAAGAAGATCCAGCTCAAGGCGAAGGGCGACAGGGAGGCTATTTCAGAGGGAGGCACCTGCAGAGGATAAGGATCTCCCTCCAAATATTTGCTTGGAGAACTGGCTCACTCGCAGAAGGTTGCAGTTAGACAAGCGGAGGGCTCATGAGGGACAGTATTTAGGAAGGCAGCATTGAAGGTAGGTAGGTTCCAGGCCCCAGAAAGCCTTGTGAACAATGCAGAGGGTCTTGAATTTGATCCTTGTAGCCACGGGGAGGCAGCAAAGGGATTTCAGCGCCGGAGAGATGCAAGATATGTCTTGCGGTTCTGTTCTGCGGTTCTGTTCTGTTCTGGGTGAGTTACAGAGGGCACAGGGCAGACGAAGGGATGTTGAGGAAGAGGCTATTGCAGTAGTCCAGCCTAGAGAGAACCAGGGCTCTGGAGACAATGGCGGTCATTACGAGTTAGCCATGCCTCTATTAGCGGCATGGCTACCCCCTTACCAGGTACCGGGTCCGGGTTCCTTAAATGAGGAATTACCGGGCCATTCCAACCTTGGAGGGCCCGGTAATTCCTCATTCAAGGAACCCGTACCCGGTACATCCCCATTCCCATTTGAGCCCACATGGGGCTCAATGGGAATGTGGAGCATGCTAACAACGAGCCCGTTAATAACTGGGCCCATTGTTAGCATACTGGTCTCCTCGCGGGACCCGCTAAGGACGCCTGGTTTTACCAGGCTGCCTTCCCGCGGGAAGACCTCGTAATAGGGCGGTAAGGGGTTGGCGGCTCTGGCACCTTTACCAGCGCCATTAACCCCTTACCGCCCAACTCGTAATGACCCCCAATGGGGGAAAGTGAAAAAGGTAGAGTACCACTGAGGAGGTGTAGCTGGTAGTTAGCTTTTTTAGAGATGTCCAAAATCTGAGAGGAGAAGGAGAGAGTGGAATCGAAGATGACCCTGAGGTTTCTCCTTTGATAACATTCAAATTCAAATGAAGTTGCAAAAAAATCACAGGGCAATTGTCGGGATAGCCCAACAAAAGTAGGACATTTTAAAGATTTTGAGCATGTATTTTTTGTTGTTCCTATGACATTGTAAGCTACACATGTATAAAACAATAGTTTGTCCAGCATGTGGGCAGCCTTTTTCAAACATAGAAGGCGCCCACCCAAGCAATATTCATGGCCCATCTATCCCTAATGTGTCTGCTTCAGGTTAGAAGAAAGAACAGGTTCAGCAAACAAAGAAACAGTAAACCCGCAAATAACTCCAGGTTGAAGTGTTCTTTGCCAAGGACACCAATTAGGGGTGGGGCAAATCAGCAATTAGGGGAGGCAAATTGCCCATCTTTGCCGTACCATAGGGACGCCTCTGGCATGCACACTGTGGAGTCAAGCAGATTTTCCAAGTACCCTGATGAGAGCAACGGGGTGCATGGAGGCTGCATGGGCACCCTTAGTCATATTCCGAGTGGTGCTCTGTAGTGAAAGTTGTGCATGGTGAAAGAGTAGTTCTAGGTTCCTGTTTTTAGAGTTGCTTCAATGGAAACAAGAAGTGGGGCAAGAAATATGTAGGCAAGACAAGGAAGGCAAGACATTCCAGCAGAGTGACTTCCTCCACTTCTTCAGTGTCTCTGTCCTCTAAGAAAAGGCCATAGCCAAGACGTCTTTTTGGGAGGGAAAAAGGGGCACGTGCCCTGGGGCCCACATGGTTGTCTGATTGAAAGCAGCCAGTTCCCCTTCTTTTGCAAAACTAAAATAACCTATAGTAGGATGTTTTATGGTGCACTACTGAGTTGCCAAACCTGCTGCCAGACTGCTACTGACAAGTACATTCTGCTTGGAACAATTAATCTTATAATGCGTTTTCTGTTCACTGTAGTACACACAGTTTAGCCGTTAACTATAGCACCACACCTCCTGTATTAGTTCCACTGTCCTGTGGGGTTTATATAGACCACATGCTGTACTGAAGGTTGAAATCCATAATGATACCTTTGAGTGCCACGATTGCTCAGTCTGTTAAGCACATGTTACAGAGATTTGTGTTCATATGCCAAATCACAGTACTAAATTCTAGCAAGGCCAACTCGGTCTTTCCTATGTCTGAGGTGAATAAACCTGTATGTATATATACTTTTGTGATAGGAACAATTAATGTGTGCTACACAGCAACGTAATTGCACCAGTTAGCACTAGCAATCAAAAAGTAACATAGCATCAGTCTGGTGCAGGTCTAGAGCGTTGCCCAAATGAAGATTGTCAATGAGGAGCTTTAAGTGTTAGTAGGGCGAGTAGAGTTGTGTGTTGGTGAGTGGCGGGTTGACTGATGGGGTGCCTGTGAAGAGTGAAGTACGGAAAAGGTGTCTATGATCTGCTTTGCTCCTTATACTTTGCATGGAGCATTGTTGGCATGGGCTGAGAGAAGGTGTACCCGGGCCTGGTGTACATTTATATATTTATTTATTTTTATTGTTTTAGGTGCAGACATAGCTAGAGAGCAGCAGAGCGCTGTACAGAGTGTGCATATCCAGGCTTTGGGCTGCCATCTTTAAACAGTAGCTCAGTGCTTTGAGGTCTGTGCGTCTGTCTGTGCGTCCATTGGAATTAGTCTTTGCTCAGGTGGTGTTCTTGTACAAGTTGCAAGTCGGTGTCAAGTGAAGAGTGTGAAATGCATGGATGATGTGAAACTGTTATATGCTGTGGGATACTTTGCTAGTTGGTCATTATTGCATACACACGATTTGTTTGCAAAACCTCCGCATCAAAGATGAATGTAGACAATTCTGATATGGAAAATGGCTCGGCCACTATGTCAAAAGTCAAAAGTGGTACAAGACAGGATAACAATCTTCGATATTAATTTAGTTCACCTGACTGTTCCGATATCTGGCCAGAGGAAGTGTGAACGTGGCGCAAAGGAAGAGGTACCGGAGTGTAAGGTATCTTTCTTACGAAGGTAACAATTTCATTCTTAATCTATAACAGTGCTTCCTTTGTTATACGCAGCAGTGGTTTTCAGCTGTGTTGAAATATTATCTTCAAGCTAAAAAAGAAAACAATTTCTGTTTTCTGGGGTTATAAACTGAAAAAAATTGCGAGTTGGGGGCCTATTGTAGAAAAACCACCACAGATGAAGAGGACTGTGCTTATAGGATTAGCATTCTACCCATTAGTAAATGGCGATGAAAAGGAAATTAAGCTAAAATGGCAGTTTGACCAAAATTCCACCAGTAGAGGGAGGACACTATAACTAATAGAGAGTAAAGAAACCAAAGGCTGTGAGCCAACCACAGTCAGAAAATCTGCGGGTGTGGCACAGGATTGCACTGCCAGTGAAGAATATCAGCCAGAGGAAAATAAGCGCACCACCTGTAAAGTGCGCACCCCGTGCAGTGACCGTGCTTCCTCCTGCCTGTCTACGAGCACCACCGGGCAGCATATGTGCTGGTGGAATCATGCTACGTCGCCGGAAACAGGCTCCTCTGTCAGGACACCTCTAGCACTCTGCATCCCTTTGTCTACTGCAGATGCACACCACGCAGCCCACGGAATACATCACACATGAGACCCACATGATCATCGAAACAAGGCACAGTGAGGACAGCAGATCCCCAGACCATGCTACTTCCAATGAGTGAGCACAGAGAACACGACAAGAAACAACCTCTGCCTATGCTCGGAAAGCATAAGGCTCCTCAGCCATTGGAGATATACGCAAGAGCACACAAATAGGCAGCAGCATCACCCAGCACAACACAGGTGAAGATGATAATAACAACCACGTGGCCAGATGTCAAAGCAGCATTTACAAACAGCATGAAGTGAAGTTCCCACAAGATGAGCTGATCTCTCAGAGGAGGTAATCAACCACACTAAAGAATGTTCTGGGCTAAATGAAAACAAGCTTACAAAAAGTAAGAGAGAAAATATGTGTAGGTATGTGAGTGCAGTCGGCAGCGGCATTAAACAGGCAGCGTCAAAAAACAATGGAATCATCTATGGGCAGAAGTCAAGACGAAGGAGGACAAAAGAAGCCGTGAGGCAATCGCGACATGAGGATCCGCAACTGAAGGATGGATGACTCCTGGAGTGAGGGGGACCATATTCCCCAAACCAAATGAGACCAACGGAAGAACTAACACTCGCCTCATCACAGAGCACCAGATAACTTGTGAGGGCAACATCGTTATTGAAGGACCTGGCAAGTGTTCAGATCAGCCTCTACTCATAATGTACAACTTCATAGAATAACAATGCAGCACTAAATAAAGAGGAGGGGATTCCTCGAAACATGTCATGTACTGTTCATTGCTTAAAAGGTAATGCAACGTGACAGTCAGCTGACCCCTTTACCCAGGGAATGTCTAATCATATAGAATGTGAAGTAAGCACACTATCTGATAAGAGGAATATCGTCTCATTGTATGAGGACATGATGACCCCTCTCCTTCCCCTGGTCGCCAAAGTGAGTGGGAGACACAAAACAAAAACAAGCATTGGCAATGCCAATAGTTTTGGCGTTTAATGCTGTTCTTTGTGTGAACCCGAATTTAAATTTGGGGTTTTGTTCAGACCCATCGCAATCAATAAAAGGAGTATGTACGTGGTGATGGCCAAGTACGTCTAAATAATAAAAACAGCAAAAATAAACCAAAACCAATACATGGGGTCACATTTCCGGTGAGGTAAAGTGGTGCGTGGGGAGTTTATGTATGTTATGCCTTTTGTAGGTTGGGGTGAATGTGTGCGCAAAATATGTGTTTTGTTTTCCACCTGTTCATTGCTATTTCAGACACCGGTAGGCAACCGTAGTTTTGATGTGGAGATCGAGCCCGTACTTTAGGCTAGTGGTTTCTCCCAACCTGCAAGGGGAAGCAGAACGTCCCTGAGGAACTGAGGAGATTTGGCAACTTTCTCTGTCAGCACGCCCCCCTGGAGTCTGATGTGGGAGCATCCGGGGAATCGGATAAAGGGAAGCCCGGTGCAGAGAGGTGAGAGACGCTGGAGAGACAGGGATCAGGGAACTGTCCGTTAGGCCCTCAGTTGCTAGTATCACAGGCCTCTATGGGCTGTGTGTGTATGAGGTCTCCCGCCCAGTCGACTAGCCTGAGGTGGAAGGTGTGAGGTGCTGTGCGGCAGGCCGTGTTTGGGCCCAGACCAGCTCCTGTCATGCCCACACCTATGATGGTAGCCACGCCGAGCCCATGTGTTCGGTGGGGGTGAGTTTTTCTTTCCATGGCCGACGGAAAGGAAGGTAGGGTGATACTCCATTTTCAAAACACAAGGAAAGTTGGCGCATACACTCTTTGCCTTAATCATACGTGAAAGCAATGTAAAGAGGTTACATCCCCTTCCCACTCTGTCTCTCCGTGCGGTACCACCGGCGAGAGTACCATTTGGGGTGTTGGTTTGTGTGTTATTTGGCAATCGCGAACATAGCCTCTAAGGGGCAGGATTTAGGACTCTGCCTCAAGCTGTTGTTGGAGGGGGAGACTAGAGAAAACTAAGAGAAAGAGAAACTAAAGAAACGCAAGTCCGCCTCGCAGGGGTGCTCCACCTGTGTGTCAGCTCCAGTGGGCCTCCGAGGTCCTGAGGGCTTCAGGGTTTGTGGAAGTGGACACATTACGTACCTCACTTAACTGGAGAGTAGACCTCTGGAGAGCTGGATGGATGACGAGAGGTTCAGGCCGCAGGCGCCACTTTGGGTGGCTGGTCCCAGGAGCACCGTCCCGATCAGGCCACGCTGTGTTTGTTTGAGTAAGGAAGGGATGCTAGGAGGCATGACGTAAAGTCTCACGCAGAGTGTAAATATATTGCCGCCCTTTCCGGATGACTTTCGGTGAATGGGGGCCTAGCTGTATGTGTGTGTGTGTGTAATAGTTGTCCCGTATTAAGTGAGTTCTGTCCGTGGTAGATGGCAGCTACTGTTAGAGTATGGTAGTGCTAGAGGGAATCAAACCATTCTCCAAAGTAGAGCGACTTAAGGGAAATCACTTAATTATGCAGCAGTGCTAGTTCTGAGAATCCCAGCGTTGTGTCCTCCAGTCATCAAAGGTAAAGGGGTGGCTACATTCTCAGACATCAAGGAACTCAGGTGGCCTAGCCCAGTTATTCTTCTATTTATGAAAAGTCACATGCAAACATCCCTCTGTCTGACTGGTGGTATTGAGGGAATGTAATTATGTATTTACCAAATGTGAATGGACTTGTTCCCAGGTGGCCCACTTGATGCTATTTAATTATTTATTTACCAAATGTGAACAGACTTGTTCCCAGGTGCCCCACTTGATGCTATTTAATTATTTATTTAGCAAATGTGAATGGACTTGTTCCCAGGTGCCCCACTTGATGCTATTTAATTATTTATCTTCCAAATGTGAATGGACGTGTTCCCAGGGTGCCCCAAGTGAAGCTATGGTATTATTTAATTAACAAATATTAACTATTTAACACAGGAGGTAAAGTAAGGGCACCCTGTACTTATTCACTTATTGTATATACTTATCAAGAGCGCCGCAGGTAGGGGCGTACAGATGTTATATTACTTATGTAAACTGAGTGCATGGTTTTACATATTCTGTTCATGAAGAAGGCTGTCAAGCTCGCCAAATGAAATAAGGCTGTGACTGTTCTTTCACTATGTGCACTCTAATTACTGTTAGCCGCCAGGGCTGACCTGCTCATAGGAGGAGGCCAAACCACACCCTGGACACCCCGCCCATCATTGAGGTCTGCCATAAGCCCTCTGTGAGGGTCCGTCCATCATTCCCCTGGGTTTTCTCATTCACATGTGTGTGGTAAGGTGTAAGTATCCCATGTTCAGGACTCCTACAGGTTGCTACTCACCCCTTCTTTCAGAATCATAGGGAGAAACACCTTAGATTTGCATTATGCATTTATAGGCACATGGGTGCAAGGAGGAGCGTGCAAAGCTTTAAAGGAAGATGCGATAAGGGAGACCGGTGTGCAAGAGAATGAGAAGGAAGGAGAATAGAGCAAGGGGGAAATGATTACGAGCAATGATAGAAGTCTACCAAAAAAGTAGGTGAACTATGACTCTGGAAAGGGACAGAATATGTAGGAAGATAGCAACGTGCAACACATATTTCATGGGTTGCAGTTATGCTGTTGTACATCCAATTGAGTTGAAGCAGTTTTGAGATCAGTTGTAACTGATATCCATGGTAAAATGGAGAAGTGTGATTTCACTGGGGGGGCGTGGCTTGGAAGCCATGTGAGAGGACGCGCTCTTGGAAGAGCTCCTGAAGATCCTGCATTTATCCTGTGTAAAAGTGCATTGAGACTAACTTTCGCGAGTCAGGAACGAAGGAACCCGTCCATGAATGTATGCTGCATAAATATTGAGGAGCTGAATCCTTCGTAAGCCCGGCAACAACAGAAAAATTGCGATCGAAGATCCGGGAGTCACGGCCCGGACGGAGGGAAGATGGCGGCCATGCCGGACAACGGAGGAGATACATGCGGGGCGATGAAGAGGCATTCTCGTAGTGATCGGTGGCAAAGTAAGCTGTGAAGTGTGAGAATGGCCTCTGGGAGAGAACCGGCGAGTCTCGGTGGGCACCGATTACTTATCACGGGCTTTGGACAGTGACGGTCAGTGGTCGGCACTAGGACCCACCCGAGCTGACCACCCGCCTTGGGTGCCGGAGCATCGCGTGCTGGTCAAGCGGCAGCCTTGGGACGGAGGGCCCACATTGTGTAGGAACTCGCTGGTAGGGACCCAGTCGAGTGGCGGAAGGAGTGACTGCGGAGGTACACTTGGTGCGGGAGAAGCGACTCGCTCCATTGCGAGCGGAAGGTGGGCTCCTCTCTCCCGGGGTGGGGGTGAGGCGGGAGTGTACGGGCCCGCGACATACAGTGGTGGTGGAATGGCGAATAAATCCGTCAGACAGAAAGTGAAACAACCCACATTGGATGAGTTTACCAAGACACCACCAGGCCCAGAAAGTGCTCGGAGCAAGGAGAAGCCATCTGCAGGCGGCATGGCCGCCGCTAGCCCAAATCAGGACGTGTTAGTTGCGCTCGCAGAATTGAAAGCGGATTTGAAAACCGCTTGGGAAGCCAAGCTCGAAATGGTGGTGGCGGACCTGAAAACAGTGCTTGACCTCAAAGTGGGAGAAGTTCGGGAGGAGGTGAACCTACTTCGACAAGATGTGAGGACTCTGTCGGAGCGCACGGAGAGCCTGGAAAAGGAGGGGAGCGCCAACACGGCAGATTGCGCCTCACACAAGGCCGACCTGCATGTCTTGGAACAGAAAGTGCGCAACCTGGAGAACAGGGCCGAAGAAGCAGAAGGGCGCGCCCGGAGGAATAATATCCGTGTAGTGGGCATCCCGGAAGGATTGGAGGGTCACAACCCCACGGACTTCATTGAGAATATGTTGCTCCAAGAGATCACTGGGGGAGTGCTGTCGCAGGGTTTTGCGGTGGAGCGAGCGCATAGAGCATTGGCCAGGAGGCCTCCGCCGGGCGGTCCGCCCAGGCCAATGATAGCCAAAATCCTTAACTACCGAGACAGAGAGAGGATTTTGGAGCATTTTCGCAAAGGAGGAACCATCAAGAGGGGGGAGGCCACCATAACGGCCTACCCAGACTACACCATGATGGTGCAGAGGAGTCGGATGAACTTTGCAGCGGTCAAAAGGAGACTTAGAGAGGCGGGGAAGAAGTATATGCTCCTCTACCCGGCCAAATTGAAGGTGATCCACAACAACAGATCCTTGTTTTTCGAGTCGCCTGAGGAAGCCATGGGTTGGTTGGACATGCAGGGCAGCCCCCAGGAGCCGGAGGTCCAGGCTGATGAAGGTGGCAATAAGAGTTAAGTGCGCTACGACGATAAAGAGTGCAGCCAGAAGACTATGGGACTTGAATATAGTTACTGTTATGGCCGGGGGAGGTCGGGCCTGGAACTGAATGATCAATGCACTGTTTGCACCGTACCTGTGGTTATACGAAGGAGCCTTTCGGGGCTAGTCCATTCACCCCCATTTAGTGTTTTTTAGTTAAGTGGCCGTTAGGGCGACTTTACCCTACTGGGCTCTGTGTGTAACAGCCAGAACTAGATGTGGGGGGGCCTGAGTTCCCGAGGTGGAGCTGGGCAACAGTTGGGGAGGGTGTTGGGGGGACGGGTGGGGGGAATGGGGGGTGCGGGGAAAGTTGGGGTGTACATAGCGTTGGGGAGTTTAAGTTTGACCGCGAGCCCTGGGAGTACATTTTGGATGAGATATCTGGACGGCACGGATGAGCGGGGTGGGTTGGGGGGGAGTGGGCAGGATACCAGTGAATTATGGGGGAGCTAAAATTGCTAACATGGAACGTCAGGGGTCTCAATAGCTATCTAAAACGGAATAAAGTCATGCTATACTTGAGAAGGCAAAAGATAGACATCGCATTGTTGCAAGAAACGCATTTGACCCGAGATAAACTGGAGTTGGTAAAGAAAAAGTGGGGTGGAACGGTGGTGGGATCCACGTACTCGGCTTATGCCAGAGGTGTACTGATCTGGGTGGCGCCACATGTCCCGTTTCAACTGAGGCAGGAAATCTTGGATACTGAGGGGCGCCTGGCTATGGTAAGAGGGGCAATCGAGAATAAAGAGATGTGTGTAGTGAACACGTATGCCCCGAACCAGGGCACGGCAGAGTACTATCGGACTATGAGTGCCAGCCTGAGCTGGTGTGTTGGGAGTGCGGTGTTCTGGGGAGGGGATTTTAACTGTGTGTTGGAGCCGGGGATGGATAGATCCGACGATAAAGTGACTAGGCCCGCCCCGGCAGCCCGGGCGCTGCGGACGCTGCTGCGAGACTTCGAGCTCGAGGATGTGTGGAGGACTAAGCACCCCAATGTGAGACAGTACTCACACTACTCGGCCCCGCAGCAGTTGCACACCAGGCTTGATTATATCTTTGCCACATCGGATGTCTTGACAGAGGTGTCCAGGGCGGAATATAAAGCGAGGGTCCTATCGGACCACTCGCCATTGGTGGTGGGTTGGCAATATGGCCGCCCCAGAGCGCGGATCCCGACGTGGCGTCTGCGCGCAGAGGCGCTTAAAGACCAGGTTTTCAGGGAAGATATGCGGGAGGAAATAGCTAGTTATTTCGATACCAATACTGGCAGCGTTGATTCGGCGGGAACTCTGTGGGAGGCTTTTAAGGTTGTGATGCGAGGGGTGGCGATTGCCAAATCGAAAGGCTTGCAGAATGGGGTCCTGGTTGATTTACAGAGGGCAGAAAGCCAGTTGGAACGGGCGTTGAAGAGCGAGCCCATAGACAACGAGCTGGTGCTTAAACTGCAACAACAGTGTACGGAACATTGGGGGAGGCTCTGTAACCTAAACTATAAAAAATATATTGAGAGACAACACGCGGGAGGAGACAAAACGGGCCGTCTCCTGGCATGGCTATATAAGAAAGAAACCCCGAGACCCCCGATTAGGACGATTACTAGAGAGGATGGGAAGCAGATAGATACCCAAGAGGGCATAAACGAACAATTTGTGAATTACTATAGGGAATTGTACGGGGATCCGGGTGGCGGTGACCGGGAGGATATGCTGGAGACCCTGCAAGATATTGGGCTGCCCAGGATAAGCACGGAAGAAAGAGAGGAATTAGATGCCCCGATAACATTGGAGGAGTTGGAGGCGGTTGTCCGGCAACTACCCACTAGTAAGACCCCAGGGACGGACGGCCTGCCCAGCGAATTTTACAAAACCTTTGGAGCGGAAGTGCTCCCCCCGATGCTTGATATGCTCAATGAGGCGTTCGAGACGGGGAGGTTGCCGGAATCGCTCAGAGAGGCGGTCATTGTACCGCTCCCTAAGCCCAATAAACCCAGGCATAGTTGTGGGTCGTACAGGCCAGTATCTATGCTGAATCAGGACAGCAAGATACTAACGGCTGTCCTGGCAAACAGACTGCGGAGGGTGATAGGCAAACTGGTACACCCGGACCAAACAGGGTATGTCCCGGGGAGGAATATTACCCAAAACCACAGACGCCTCCACCGGGTGATAGAGATGGGATCCATTAGCGACGGGGAAATGGCGATAGTGTCGTTGGATGCTGTAAAGGCCTTCGATTCGGTTAATTGGGGGTGGCTGCTGACGGCCTTGAGAGAATACGGACTGGGTCCAAGATACGTTAGATGGGCGGAGCTGCTGTATAGTGCTCCACTGGCCAGGGTCCGGACGGGGGCAATCATATCCGAGAGATGGCAACTCAGCAGAGGCACTAGACAGGGGTGTCCTTGGTCCCCGATGCTGTATATCCTGGCCCTGGAACCCCTGGCACTGTACCTGCGGCAGCAGTACGACATTGTGGGTATTGAGATTGGGAGGGAAAAGCATCTGATATCCCTGTATGCGGACGACTTGTTATTGTACCTGAGTCATCCGGAGGAGAATTTACAGTATATCCTGGACGTGATGGGGAGATATGCGAGGTTGTCAGGCATAGCGGTCAACCCCCAGAAGTCGAACATTTTCCCATTGGGCTGCTATACGGGTGTCCCCATAGAGAGGCTGCCGGTGCTACAGGTGCCCTGGGCAGTTAACACGTTTCGTTACCTGGGAATAGATGTCTACCACACGGTAGAGAAAGAACATAAGTGTAATACTGAGATGGCTGTTGAGAAGATACGCGCATGCATGAGTTTCTGGCAGAAGTTGCCCCTGGCGATGATGGGGCGTGGAGCAATGATTAAAATGGTGGTTCTGCCTAGGCTGCTACACTACTTTAGTAACATCCCATATATGATCCCTAAGGGTTTTTTTGCTAAAATAAATGGGGTTTGCAGAGAGTTCCTGTGGCATGGCACTCGAAACAGGGTAGCACTCTGGAAGTTGCAGAACTCTCATGAAAAAGGGGGAGTTAGACTCCCAAACTTTGAGGCTTATTACATAGCGAGCCAACTACAGTTTGTATCCAAATGGCTTTCCGACGAAGAGACCCCAGAACTTAGATTATTCGGGCATGATTGTGCCCCATTTTTCCTGAAGGAAGTCATTTGGTTGCCAGAAACTGTTACGAGAAAGTACCCGGCGATGGTGAGGCTGGGATGGAAGATGTGGAGACGAGCATGCAAACTGATGGGAGACCCACTCCCGTGTTCTCCGCAGATTCCACTAGTTGCCCTGGCGGGGGTAGACGGACAGCTGAGGGGGATTATTAGGACCTATTGGGAATCTGTGGGGTTGGTGACATTGGGTGATGTGTGGCAGGAGGGTGCCATCAGAGCGTTTGAGGAACTTAGCGGGGAGGTTGGATTACATGGAGGCCAATATGTAACATACCACAGATTGGGGAGGAAAATTCGGGAACTATGGCCTGAATTTACCTTGGCAGACGAATCGGAGGTTACGCTGGAAGGGATATACGACACGACGGAAGGGGGACATGAGATCTCTAGGTTGTATGAGATGGTGATGTTGAAGGTTGGGAAGGAATTGACAGGCCTACGATCGGAATGGGAGTGCGAGGTGGGGACCCAGATGGGAGATGGGATGTGGGAACGGGCTCTAAGATACCACAGGAAAGTATCTCGAAATGCCAGACTGCAGCAGGTACAGCTATATGTCACGCACAGAGCGTATATGACCCCACTGCGGATATCCAAATTCCGGAATGCGGGCAGACAGGCGTGCCCTAAATGCGACGAAGAAAATGCGGACATGACGCATATGTTCTGGGCATGCCCAGTGATCGAGGGGTTCTGGAGGGAGGTGGCGCGCAAGCTAGGAGAGAAAGGGGTCACGCTTGCCATAGACACCGCCTGGGCATGCCTGCTGGGTGGGTTTTCCAGACCTAGGAAGCAGAAACATGTGTGTAAACTGAAAGACTTGGCGTATGTGCTGGCCAAACGGAGAATAGCCATGGGCTGGAAAAAATGTAGCAAGCCACGGGTTGAGGTGTGGTGGAATGACCTACAGAAATGGGCGGAGGCCGAGACAGCAGTGTGGCAGGAGGCGAGTTGTATGTCTTGGGAGGAGGAACTGGCCTCTTTGATGGCATGGAGGACTTTGATATCTTGCATATTTGGGACAGGGATGGCTTCGGGAGGGTCGGATGACAACGAGGCCCGCTCATGTGCGGCAGATACGGAATGTGACATGGAAACTGGCTCGCGAGGGGGGAGGGATCAGGGAGGTAGTGCGCACTAATGATTAAATGCTTTATTGTAATATTGTTAATTGCACTACGGTTTGGTTTGTATTGTTGTTTGTGTTGAAAAATCAATAAACTTTTTTAAAAAAAAAAAAAAAGTGTGATTTCACTTCACAAAGAACAGTTCTGGAATGGTGAAAAAGGTTTAAAAAAGTAGGGGAGCTGTTAGCAGTAAATATTAAAAGTCGTGGAACAGCTCTCCTGACCCTTCCCACTCACTTCGACCACTGATAAGAGAGGATGCCATTGATGATGAGCAAGAGGAAATATGAGTGAGAAAGGTTGAGAGTGAGAGGGTAAGAAATAAAGCAATTGGGGTAGAGAGAGTGGTGGTAGGATGGTGAAGTGTTGGTAGGGTGTGAGAGTGGGGGTAGGCTGGGTGAGTGGTAGTAGGGTGGGAGAATGGGGGTATAGAGGGAGAGTGGGTGTATGGTGGGTGAGTGGGGTAGAGATAGTGGGTGGGGATAGAGAGAGTGGGTGGGGTAGAGAGAGTGGGTGGGGATGTAGAGAGTGGTGGTAGGGTGGTGGGGGTAGAGAGAGTGGTGGTAGGGTGGGTGGTTGTCGCTAGAGAGAGTGGGGGTAGAGAGTGGTGCTAGGGTGGGTGGGGGTACAGAGAGTGGTGGTAAGGTGGGTGGGTGTGGGGTAGACAGAGTGGCGGTTTGGGGGTAGAGGGAGTGGTGGCAGGGTGGGGTTGGTGGGTGTTTTTAGAGAAGACTTGGGACGTTGGAAGGAAAGGACTGCCTTGAGAACTTGCTGTGGCAACCAGCACAGAGAGAACGCAGGCTTCAAAATAGGATTTGCAATGTGTGCCTGCCAGCTACGGATACCTCCTCCTCACCCTTCACCGGCAAGACTAAAGCAAGCCCAAAATGGTCTGCGGTGGAGGGGGCATTTTCTCACTCATAACACCAGCAGCCTAGCTTTGAGAGCAGCAGGGGAAATGGCCCAGGAATATGCACGAGAAGCAGCTCAGGTAAGATAGCACACAGTCACAACAAATGAGCACATGGTAGACCTCCACAAACGTTATGTGCATGCCAGAGATGCCGGCAGCAGAGCCAGGCTGCAAATGGCTTCAGTTTTGGCTGGAAACAAGATCATTCCGCCTTAAACATATTGCACAGGAGTTTAAGGCAAAAAAAGTATTGGTGCACGCAAATAATTAGAAAAAAACCCAGCATATTGTAAAGTGCAGTCATTTTGCTACCACCTCCGAGCTGCACAGCTTCCATAACAATAGCAGCCTGTCCCCAACGTCTGTGACCTAGTATGCACCCCGACCTCGGCCTCCCCAGTACACACACTCTCCTCACCTGAGCTGCTAGAAGTGTCAAGCTCTTGCAGGTGCCGTCTCGTGAGGTAGTCCTTCTGTTTCTTGGGAAGATGGTGCTTGTCATGGAGGGAAGCCACAGTGACGGCTGTTTAGACAGCTGTCCCGTGACTCCCTTCCGGAACCAAGCCAGAAATCAGGGAAAAAACCCCCAAAGAGGAAAAAACCCTGCAGTAGAGCCGTTACGCTCTTCAATCCAGATGTCAGTATGGACCGTTGGCAAAGGTCGAATCCGAGGCAGAGCACAGTGTCTGTAGTGAAGGGATAGTCCAGATGCCAGAAGTGCAGGAGTAGCAGAGTCCGGGAAGATACGACCAGCACGAGGCAGGCAGGAAGGCTGGACCTGGAAATGGTACCGCTGGATGAGGCAGAAGCCTCCAGGATATGCAAGGAGGCCAGTAAAAGAGAGGGAAGTAGAATGGAGTAAGGAGGAGAAAAAAGTGAAACAAGCGGCAGGAGCCGCAGTGCAGAGGGAGAGAGGAGACCTACAGAGCCCTGCTCCGCGTAGTGGGGAAGGAAGGTGCCGACTGCGAGAATCCAGAGAGAAAAGCGGGAAGCAGATGCACAGACCAGAACAGGTAAGGAAAGTTTCCTTAAGAAAGCCGAAGCCGGAGGACAGAAACAACACAGCGTGTTAACCCGGAAGCAGGAAAACATCCAAAGGAGGGTTGCAACGCAGAGTTGTGCCGAAAGGTGGGGCCTAAAATACGATCGGCCGTGCTGCGTTGCTTCGCTGGAGACGCGGAAACAAAGAAGGGACCAAACCCTACCTCTGCGTCTCCAGCTCCAAACCGGAAGCAACCGCCAATCTCGGCTGCGGCCGGCCTGGTGGATGACTGTATGCCCCTCCCTAAATCGCACCCACCCCGGCTTCCCTGGGTGGAGGCGATGGAATTTGGCAAGCAAGCAAGGGGCATGTACCTGCGAAGCTGGCTCCCAGGAGTCCTCCGACTCGGGGTACCCCTTCCATGACAGGAGATATTCAAAACATCCCCGGTTATACCGAGAATCCCTTATGGCAGAAACATCGTACTCCTCCTGAGTGGAGGCAGGAGCCGAAGACTGCCGGAAGGGAGTCCGGGGATGTGGATCAGGGAAGTAGGCCTTGAGAAGAGAGGAATGAAAAACAGGGTGAATGCGTTTAAGAGATGGGAGAGTCTCAAGTGACAGGCCACAGGATTAACCCTAGAGAGAATAGAAAAAGTACCCAGGAAGCGAGGTGAAAGTTTGGAAGGTCTTGTCCACCTGGGAAGAAACCTGGTCGACAGCCACACTTTGTCCCCTGGTTTCCAGGACGGGCATGCTCTGCGGTGTTTGTCAGCACTAGCCTTATTCTGTTGTCTGCTGTCTTCCAGGCTACGCAAAGCGACGGACTGAGCCTCTTTAATATTCCTCAGAACCTCTTCTGCCGTTGGAGAATTCGAGAACAAGGGTACCTCCGAAATTAGGAATCTGGGATGGACCCCGTAGGTACAATAAAATGGAGAGAGACTTTTAGCAGAGTGCTTAGAGTTGTTGTAAGAAAACTCCGCTGTCGGAAGTAGCGAGACACAGTTGTCCTGATGTCTGGAAATGAAGCATCGCAGGTACTGCTCAAGAGTTGCATTGAGTCGTTCCGTCTGGCCGTTAGATTGCGGATGGAAACCTGAAGAAAGAGCCCTTTCTATGCCCAGTCGGGTGCACAAGGCCGACCAGAACTTTGAGACATACTGACTTCCTCGATCCGAGATTATTTTGTCAGGTAACCCGTGTAATCTGAAAATGTCTCGGGCAAACACCTCTGCCATCTTGGTTGCGGTGGGGAGACCCGCTAAGGGGGAAAAATGAGCCAATTTAGAAAAGGCGTCCACCGTTACCATGATACAGGTACAAGCTTCGGATTTGGGAAGGTCCACGATAAAATCAGTGGAAATGAGTACCCACAGGCGAGTTGGCAACTCTACTTGAGTAAGGAGTCCGAGGGGTTTGCCTGAGGCATACTTGGTCCTGGCACAACTGGGAGATGTTTTGACATAATCCAGCACCTCCCTTCTGATATTGGGCCAGAGGAACGACCTCGAGATTAGTTCAAGAGTTCCGTCGCCACTTCTGTGCCCTCCCATGCGGGAGTCATGACACCATCTCAACACCTTGTTGCGTAGGGGACCTTCTGGGATGTACCACTTCCCCTTATAGAACACCCAGCCGTCCTTCATTTGAAAAGGGGAATCGGAGCGGAAGGAGAGATGGGGTATCTTCTGCATGACAGTAGCCTTAACCTCTTGTAGAAAGGAACCCTCCGCGGCTAGTATCTGATTCCTGTGGAACATGGGCTCGACCTTGATTGCCGCTCTTTCGGTGTGGGAGTCCTTGCGAGACAAGGCATTAGCCAGACGATTAAGTGACCCAGGAATATAGGTGATCCGAAAATCGTATTGCGAGAACAGGTATGCCCATCTTGCCTGTCTGGAGTTCGAACATTCCATCTCCTGTAAAACCTTCAGGTTTTTGTGATCCGTACGAATGAGGAATGGGTGTCTTGCCCCCATAAGGAGATGCCGCCATTCATCACAGGCCAACTTCATGGCAAGCAACTCTTATTCGAGAACAGAGTAGTTGAGTTGGCTGGGCGAGAGCGTCTTAGACAGGTAGGCCACCGGGTGTTCAATTCCTTGAATAGTCTGAAGTAGCACGGCCCCAATGGCTATGGCGGATGCGTCCGTCTCCAGAATGAATGGTAGTGTCTGATCCGGATGTTGCAGAATCGGGGCCGAGCAAAAAAGGCTTTTGAGACTGCAGAAACTCTGCTCCGCTGCGGTGGACCAAGAAAAAGGGTAGGCTTCTTTTTTAAGCAATCTGGTGATGGGGAACACCACCTCCGAAAAGTTTGTGATGAATCTCCTATAGTAGTTTGCAAGTCCTAAGAACCTCTCCACTTCCCGGACAAAAGTGGGGGCTGGCCAATCCAGTATGGAAATCACCTTATTTTGGTCCATGGCTATCCCTCTCTCAGACAGGACATAACCCAGGTATTGCACAGAAGGTTCAGCGAATCTGCATTTTTCTGCTTTAACGAGTAGATGATTCTTCCGAAGGCGTTCTAGTACCAGTCTGACCTGCTCAATGTGTTTGGTCATGTTAGGGGAGAACACCAGAATGTCATCCAGATAGATGACAACCGATATCATGAGCATGTCGGAAAACATTCTCTCCATGAACCTCTGGAATACCGCTGGGGCATTCACCAATCCAAACGGCATAACTCGGTATTCAAACAATCCTAGAGGGGTCCGGAATGCAGTCTTCCACTCATCTCCTTCTGCGACTCGTAGGTGATGGTAGGCGTTCCGGAGATCCAGCTTGGTAAATACTTTGGCTCCCTGTGCCACCTCAATGATGTCTGTGATGAGGGGCATGGGATACCTATCACGAACAGTAACCTTGTTTAGGCCCCGGTAGTCTATGCAGGGCCTAAGATCGGTAGAGTCTCTCTTCTTGATAAAGAATAGTGGTGCTCCAGCCGGTGATTTTGAGGGTTGAATCAGACCGTTCTCCAAATTGGTGTCTAAGTAATTCCGAAGAACCTGTCTCTCCGTCTGTGTGAGAGAGAACATCCGTTCGAATGGCACCAAAGCGTTGGCTTCCAGGTAGATGGTACAGTCTTCTGGCCGGTGAGGCAGCAATTTAGCTTGAATGTATTCCTGAAACACCTCTGAGAATCCTGAACAGAAGTTGGGTAAAGCATGAACTCCTATGTGATGATTGGAAGAGATCTTAACCGGTTGGAGGTCTCCCCGACTTTCCAGTGAGAAACATTGGTTACGACAATAGGAAGAATCAAAACTTAGCTGATTCTCAGTCCAATTTATTCGGGGGTTATGCCGGCGGAGCCAAGGGATACCCAAAATGATAGGGAAGTGAGCAGCCCTAATGATGTCGAAACGTAAGACTTCCTTGTGATGGTCTATCGTCAAGGCTAGCTCCTCTGTGGTTTGGGTAATGGGGCCAGAGGATAAAGGGGACCCATCCACACCTTCAACCTTCTGACCCTCCTTCCGCTGTATCCGGCGTAGACCCACTCGGTCTGCCCACAGGGTGTCGACGAAGTTGCCCGCCGCACCACAATCCAGTAGAGCTAAGGTCTTAATTTGTCGGCCATCCAAGTCAAGAAGTACCGGAATCACCATAAGTCTGGAGTCGTCCTGCGACTCGGGTGAGGAAACCGAGAGGGAGACATAGGGATGAGAAGAAACGTTTGGAGACCCTCAGTCGTCTGTCCCTACTGACGCCGAGGGGGAACATTTCCCGACCTCTTGTTTGGCAGTTCTGTGCAGTCTTTAAGAAGGTGTTGGTCCGAGCCACAGTAGGCACACAGATCTTTCTCCCGTCTGCAACGTCTTTCAGCCGAGGTCAGGGGTGCTCGGATGGTACCGATCTGCATCGGTTCATCCGTAGGAGAGACTGTGGAACGACCAGGGGAAGAGTGTGCAAGGGGTTCTGGAAGATAACCAAGACCTTTTTGTTTGCGACTTTCCGCTCTCCTTTCTTGGAGGCGATATTCTATGTGAAGGGCCGCAGCAAGCAGATCCGCGAATGTGGGTGAACGAGGGGACCACGCAAGCTCATCCTTAATTTCTTCCTTCAAACCCCTTCTGAAGATGGCATATTGTGCAGATTCGGGCCATCCTGCTCCGGCCACCAATGTCTTGAAGGTTGAGATGTAGGACAAAACATCCTGGGAGCCCTGTTTGACGTCCAGCAAATCTTCACAAGCAGTAAACGACAATTCCGGGCCTTCAAATGTCTGTTTTAATAAATCCTGAAACGCCGAGAAATCCTGTAAAATGGCGTTACCACTGGTCACTAGCGGAGTAGCCCAGGATAGTGCGTTTCCTGTCATATTTGAAATCAGAAAGCCCACTCGGGCTTGATCAGTGGCAAAAGTGCGAGGGTGGAAGGTGAAGTACACCATGCATGCTTCTAGAAACTCCTTCACCTTCTTGGGAGAGCCGTAAAATTTTCTGGAGGATAGTGCCATGGATGGCAATTCCGGGGGAGTGGGTTCTCTAGCGGAGACCATCTGTTTTAGCAGAGCGTTCTCGGTTTTCACCCCTTGTAGCTCTTGAGACATTGCTTGGAACGCCTTCCATAACTCTTGGACTTGATCCTCCGCCGACATCGTGATTCCTTTTGGCGTTGCAATCTGGGACCTAGTATGCACCCCGACCTCGGCCTCCCCAGTACACACACTCTCCTCACCTGAGCTGCTAGAAGTGTCAAGCTCTTGCAGGTGCCGTCTCGCGAGGTAGTCCTTCTGTTTCTTGGGAAGATGGTGCTTGTCACGGAGGGAAGCCACAGTGACGGCTGTTTAGACAGCTGTCCCGTGACTCCCTTCTGGAACCAAGCCAGAAATCAGGGAAAAAAAACCCAAAGGGGAAAAAAACCCTGCAGTAGAGCCGTGACGCTCTTCAATCCAGATATCAGTATGTACCGTTGGCAAAGGTCGAATCCGAGGCAGAGCACAGTGTCTGTAGTGAAGGGATAGTCCAGATGCCAGAAGTGCAGGAGTAGCAGAGTCCGGGAAGATACGACCAGCACGAGGCAGGAAGGAAGGCTGGACCTGGAAATGGTACCGCTGGATGAGGCAGAAGCCTCCAGGATATCCAGGGAGGCCAGTAAAAAAGAGGGAAGTAGAATGGAGTAAGGAGGAGAAAAAAGTGAAACAAGCGGCAGGAGCCGCAGCGGAGAGGGAGAGAGGAGACCTACAGAGCCCTGCTCCGCATAGCGGGGAAGGAAGGTGCCGACTGTGAGAATCCAGAGAGAAAAGCGGGAAGCAGATGCACAGACCAGAACAGGTAAGGAAAGTTTCCGTAAGAAAGCCGAAGCCGGAGGACAGAAACAACACAGCGTGTTAACCCGGAAGCAGGAAAACATCCAAAGGAGGGTTGCAATGCAGCATCGTGCCGAAAGACGGGGCCTAAAATATGATCGCCGTGCCGCGTTGCTTCCCTGGAGACGCAGAAACAAAGAAGGGACTAAACCCTACCTCTGCGTCTCCAACTCCAACGTGGAAGCAACCGCCAATCTCGGCTGCGGCCGGCCTGGCGGATGACAACGTCAGCGAGAGGGTGAAGGGAGAAATGGTGCTTAGGCGATTTCATCGCCAAGCGTTGACAATTTGCCATGGCAACACCATACACTGCTCCCTGACACCCCTTTCTCTTGTTTTTACATTTCTATTACAATGTATTAGCGATTAGGTGGCTTACACCACCAAAGCGTCAAAACCGAACAGAAGGAACATAGTTTTATGCACTGGTTTGATCAGGATTACTGAGACAGAAAGGCAGAATTTCAAGATGCGATCAAACAGGTCTTCTTCACGGCTTCAAAATGCAGCTGGTGAAGCCTATATTGTGCCACCTTTAGTCCTCCATGGGGTGCTCAAAAGTCCGGCCAAATATGCCTTAAAAGCATGGCTTCAGAGGAAAACAACCTTTTTGACATGGCGTGGGAAGATCATTTTCCCATGTCCTGCCAGGCATAGTTTAAAAGGCATTCGATTGCAGGAACTGCAAAATATGGACTTGGAAAATTCAATACACCTTTATATCTCAGGACAAAAATCCTATTCGGCAAGCCAGATTATCCTAAAGAAACAACAGATAGAAAAGAACAGAAAAGCATCAGAGATTGCAATGGAGAATATAGCCCACCTTCCCTAGATTTCTATCTACACTTTTTGTAACATCCTTATCTGCGAACTTAGTCCAGGCCACACCAAAGAAGCCTGTGTGCTTCGGCAATGTGTGATGAATTGCCTTTGGGAAGCAATCTGAAAAGATGAAATCTGAACATTACAATCAGTGCCTTGGTTGCCTCTGTGCCTCTGAAGATCTGGACCATTTTAAATTGACACCTCCATGCTATAGTCAACAGAGGGCTCAGCATTTAGATAGTTGATTGATAAAGAGAGAATTGAAAATATCTCTGAATATGTTGTCTTATGTTTTAGGGGAGTGGAATCACAAGTGACAATATTGATGGCAAGCTTTTTAAATGCAGCATGGAAGAGCAGGTCTAAGAGCATGAGTTCAGAAAAGTCCACAAAGCTATGAAGCTCTTTTGTTGTGAGAACCCTGCGAGTCCTTTCGTTTACATGTCCAATTTAAATTTTAAAGTGCATTAATATGGATGATGCTTGTTTTAAACTATATGTACAGATTTTATTCCTGCATAGTCAAGTCGATCGATTTAAGTTTAGAAATCCAAGGTAAAGAGTGCAAGCAAGGAGAATTATATTGAGCTTTGAAATTTGCAGAATTATTGACTAGCGGAAATCGCTCTCAAAATTTATTTCATGGAAATTAGATCTGTACGATAAGTGGGTTTTGTTGTCCTATACATCACAGAAGGAGATATGGTGTTAGAATAGGATTTCAAAACCTTTAGTATAATTTTATATTTTGTACTGTTTCTTATTTTGAGTTATTTTGTTTAGGTTGTATTCGTGGTGTTGGTTTTTATGCTCTTCTTAAGTGCAAGGCTCAGGGGGCTGAACATTTTAAATAAAAACCAAAAATCAAAAACTCAAAAAACTCAAACAACCCCTTAAGTTTTAGTAATAATTGGTCCACCTAGGAACTCAGGAATAGCACCCTCCAGAAGTGTGAGTGCACTGGGAATACCAGTTCAGGAACCTAGTAGATGCTCAGGCCTCATGGTGAATAGTGAAATTACATATTGCACAACCACAGAGGCACACAATCGGTCAATGTAAATCAATACATATACATGTGCAGTGAAATGTCATGTAGTTCTGCATAGCACACTTTTCTGCCATTTCAATGTTCTCATGGCAATTGAGATCCCTCATGAAAGACAGAGTGTAGGTAAGAGGATCGATGTTTACAGAGTCTGGGTTGTTCTTTGTAAAACAGGTCCAGGTTAGCCATTATCTGTTTTTATTTGCACTATTTGGTTTCCCTATTTTACTTAGTGTGGGGAGCCAGTTACCCGTGAAGGTTGCAAAGCCAGTGTTGTTTTGTGTTGAGATTACCTGACAGACAGTAGGTGTAGGTTTTCTCCCGCTGATGACTAGATGATTATGTGTATTGCTTGCCCATGTCACTTTAGAGCTAACCACCTACCGTGGTGCAGTGTGTGCGGTAGGATCTATAGCTATTGTATGTTGGTGTGTGTAGGGAGGAGAAGGGGAGAAACCATTGTGCAGAGATCTAAAAGAAAGATAAAAGGATTACTATAAAGACAACAACCATTTTGACATATGTATGTCTTGGTACAAATAAATGAGGATGGTTGAATAATGAATGCCATGAAAAATATTGTGTGTGGTCGAAACATGTGTTGCCATATCCATCACTTT
Source organism: Ambystoma mexicanum (assembly GCF_040938575.1). Lineage (NCBI taxonomy): Eukaryota > Metazoa > Chordata > Amphibia > Caudata > Ambystomatidae > Ambystoma > Ambystoma mexicanum. The sequence continues at coordinate 973,728,203 of NC_090929.1, read as the reverse complement.
AAAATGAATGTCAAATATTTATACTATATGAGCTGTCTATACCTATGAATATTTGTATGAAGTCCACACAATTATATAGAAGTGTGAAAACAAGGAATGTATCAATATTTTGTTCAACCTTAGGACCATGATCAACAGAGATGAGGAGTAGTTTAAGACAAAGAACATTAAGGATATAAAAAAGCATCATTTATATTACAAGAAACATCGCACACTAATACACAATTCCATATATTTTTCCAATATCGTAATGGTAATTGCAGTTTATCATTACACAGTTATATTCATACTGCCACAATCCCAACAGTCAAAATACTTTTGCCCTGCATTTTAGATAAATTGGTGCAAAACATATAGGGGTGCTGCATACTGTCACATTTCTTGGTTTATCTAGCCTTTTCAAATACGAGGAGCCCATGTTGCTAGGAGAGGCGCTAAACTGGTGATCACTATCATAGACCAGATTCAGCATCAAGGCAACATCCCATTATCATGGGGGTGTTAGATATATTCCCTACCACTTTCATTTCTTTTCCAGGCTAGGCTAGACACCATAGACCTAGCACTGCTCTGGCACACACCAGATATTTGTAACACTACAAACCATAAATTGAACAGGCCACACAATGACAAACCACGACACATGCTTGTTGTTTTACACTTGAATCTGAAAACATTTAGATCTGTTAGCAAAATCATGAACACTTTCATAGGCATTGGTTATAGAAGAGAACACAATATATGTCAGCATGTTACACTGGTGAATGGCAGAACATGAATGATATTTCAAAACACATGGAACTCCTGTTTGTACTGAGAAACCCTGGCTGACATTCATTAATAAAGATTGTAACATGGCCAAAGTTGTGCCCATCCCTATCTGGCACTTTGACTATAAAGGCAAATGCACTAAAAATACAGATTTGACCCTCATTTACCGCTTGTCCTTAGCTTAAGTCAGGTTAGTATGAGATTAGATTTAATGGACTTGCCTGCATAGCAAAACCATCCCCATAACAAATTTTGATTCAGGCAACAACCGTCATCTGTGGAAACCTTAGGAATAAAGGGAGTTATGCCTTTTGGGTCAGTTTGACCTGGCCAAATCACCCCTGCAAGAGTCCCAGCTAATATTGTCCCTATTAATACTCACTCCACTTCACTTGAGACTTTGGTGAAACCAGCAGTTCTGGCCTGTCTGCAGTCCGAGGTCCACTAGGTAGCTGCCCCCACCTTCCTTCCAGCTGCTGGGATCCCAGGACACTTTGCTGCTCAGAACTTTGTTCCGCTGCCAGCTACCTAGATACAGTCAGCTCTCCCATCAGTTTCAAGGTCTGTCTGCAGTCGTTTGATTGTGTTCAAAGCAACACTTAACAAGCCAGCTCAGTTTTCACATTCAATGCAAATAAAGGCTTGCAAATGCTTTCTGGTAAGTCCCAGATCTCTTTCAAAATTCGGAAACCAAAACCTCAGGCCCTGCTAGAAATTAGAGTTTGTTAAATTGCAGGCCAGTTTTCAAGTTGCAGTAAGCCAAAAACCAGCCACAAATCCTTTCAAAACTCAGCCAGAAAAAGCTCCAAACATCAAACGGGAAATCTCAGGTCCACAAGCCATGTAGCGAAACTCCAGGCAATACGCCCCTTGTTCCAGCTGACAGGCCATTATAAACCCTTCTCCAGAAATATCCCTTTCTCCTATATCACATGTACATTCTCTGAATGTGTACCCACCTATCCAGCAATCCTTTGAGGCCGCTAGTATGCCTCTAAACTGCAATTCGTACAGAGTGATCGAGAGGAATACTCTGCTGCTGAAATCACAGGGTATCCTGTATGAACTTTGAAAGGCAAAACATCACCATGAAATAATCAAAACCAACAGAGACATCCGGCACCATCTTCAAAGAAATCATTGAGACGTCCCATTGAATTTCTTTTTTTGAACTTCTGTTTATTAGGTTTAGAATAGAACACATCAATTCCGCATAGGTTCAAATCCACAATACAGTATTCACTTATATATGAAAGACATGAACAAGTCATCTAACCAAATCTTATAAGAAAATCAACTATACAAAACTTAACCAAACTAACCCCATCAAGTGTTCTACCCAATACACACCATACAACACAGAGACAACACAACCGTCATGAGAATAACAAAAGAAAAAGGGAAGAAGAGAAGAAAACAAAGGAGACCGAAAAGAAGAAATAGATGAGAGAGAAAAGAGGAAAAAAAATAAGAGAAAAAAAAAAAAAAAAGACGAAAAAAAAAAAAGTACATATTTACTTCATCCACCACCTATCGACCCGTTCGCCACAGAGTGTAGAATCAATCATATAGGGCATCAAACGATTCCCACAGCAATAAATATTCCTCCTCCTTGCCCTTATTCTTCAACATAACCTTATCATATCTAAACAAAACCCTCAGGTCAATCAACCAATCCTCTACACTAGTTTTTTTTTCTAGTTTTCCAAATCCTGCGGATTAATCTGATTGCAATCATCACTGCCCTATCAATCCAAAAGTTATGTTTTCTAATTGGAACACTCCTCTCAACATGTGAAAGCAATATGATATTCGCCACAGATCTAGGCAAACGTATTCCAAAAATGAAATCAATCCTATCTATCACCTCACTCCAAAACGACAAAACCCTTGGGCATTCCCACAATAAATGTAAAAGAGTACCTCTATCAGTACCACAGCTCGAACACAAGTCATCCAATCTCAACTTCAACTTAAACATGTTCACAGGCGTCCAATACAATCTCCCCACAATCTTCTGATAAATTAGTCGTAAGTTCATATCTGCGCCCAAATTCACACCTACCCTCAAAATGCCTTTCCAATCAACATCAGAAATGACTCTATTAACATCACCCGACCAAGTCTCTCTCAATCTATCCCCTGCTAACAAGTATTTTACATTCACTGGCATGAAATTCATATAAGTTTGTGCACCATATTCCGGACCATCCAATAATTTACTAATCTCAGGCTTCTTCCCAAGTGAGCCACCTGCTATAGCAATCCTTTGTTCAATCATTGAGACCAGACTCCGATATCTAGTTTTTTCTCTTTGACCCAAATCAAATCTCCCTACCAACTCCTCGAAACTCAACACCCGGATCCCATCCAAAACATCTCCCAGTTTCAGAATACCCCTCAAGATCCAACTCTTCCAGTGAAGACATCTGTTATCAATCATTAATGCATCATTATGCCAAATTGATGCATCTGCGCTAAAGCCATAAGCCTGACCATTCTCTCTAAACCAAGAGCCTAAAATCTGTCTAGTAGTCCCAACTGGCTACAAAACCATTTTTCTTCCAGATAGTTTTTCCATACAGTATAGATTATCTAAACAGAATGGCGCACACATCTCCCTCTCCATTCGTAGCCAGAAAGGCTCCTTAGCAGTTGCAGCCCTAAAGTAATAGGAACTCTTCTTGAGTAGAAAGAACTTGTAGTGATTAAACAGATCAGGGTAGCCAAAACCACCTTCTTCCACTTTCTGCATCAACATGAATTTTGGAACACGGGGGCTTCTCTCAACTCCCCACAAAAAGTTTTGAAAGAGTTTCTCAATCTTCAAGAAATGTTTCTTATAAATCAACAATGGAATAGATTGAATAATATATAATATTTTAGGTAACAGCACCATCTTAATGGCAGTTATTTTAGCCCACAGAGTTAAGTTCAACCTTTCCCATTTCCTGACTATTAAGGTGATGTTCGCCAACACCCGATCCAAGTTGCATTGTACTATTTTATTCAAATCCCCAACAACATGTTTCCCCAAATATGTGACTCCCCCGGGTGACCACCTACAACAATCCAAATGTCTTTTACTCCACTATTACACATTCTGGACAAGGGAAAGATTTCAGTTTTCTCCCAATTAACCTTGTGACCCGACAATTTACCAACCTCCTCAAACATTTGTCTTACCATCAATCCGCATTCATCCGGGTTGGACAACAAAATTAACATGTCATCTGCATAAGACAATAGCTTAACTTCAGTCTTTCCAACACATATCCCCTTGATTTGTGCACATTGCCTGATATATGCTGCAAGCAGTTCCAACGCTAGATTGAACAAAAATGGCGACAACGGGCACCCCTGACGCCTACCTCTCGACAGATTAAATATCCTCGAAATATCTCCATTAATCAACAACCTAGCCCTAACATCATTATGAATACACTCTATCATCCTCATAAACACAGGCCCAAACCCATTCGTAATAACGTATATTCCATGAATTTCCAGTTGACCCTGTCAAAAGTCTTTTCAGCATCAAAAAACCAATTATATCATCTGAGTCCTCCCCATAATGTACACCAATCACATCCAACACAGTCCGTTTATTATCATACCCAAAACGCCCTGGTACAAAACCCACTTGAGATTCATCAACTAACTCACCTATACATGACTTCAGTCTATTAGCCCAAATTTTAGTAAAAATGTTCAAGTCCACATTCAGCAGAGAAATTGGTCTATAATTTCCACATCTCTTACGTTCCTTGTTCGGTTTCGGAATCACAATAAGCAGTGCCTCCTTCATCGACTCACACATTTCACCCGATTCCATAAATACGTTATGAACTTCACACAGAATAGGAGCCAAGTCAGTGTCAAATTTCTTATAAAATTCTGAAATGATACCATCCGGTCCTGGGGATTTACCGTCATTCATTTGTGCGATTGCCAAGCTTACCTCAGACACATCAATCATAGCTTCTAGCTGATTTTTCCTCTCTAAAGACAACCTGGAGAGATTAATTTTATCAAAGAACACTGTTAAACTCTTAGCATCAGGCTGTATATCCTCACTATACAGGTCCTCATAAAACTCCCTGAAGTATTCACAAATTTCTTCTGTCTCATTCAAGATAACATTAGAATCTGTCAGAATGGACGAAATAGTCGTATCCACCGTTAGTCCTCCAAGTCTATTAGCCAACAGTCTCCCATTCCTATCACCAAATTCCCAAAAGCACTGTTTCGAATAGAACATGCCTTTATCTGCCAAAACCTGCACATTGCTACTCACTTCAGTTTCCAGCTTTCGTAGGCGTATCCTGTTTGATTCCGAGTCATCATCAGCACAAAGCTTTTGCATAGACGTTATCTCTTCTTCCATCCTCCTAAGTTCTTCTTGGCCATTTTTCCTAGCATGAGCTGTTCTGCTAATCAATTCACCCCTAAGAACTGCCTTAAAACAGTCCCAAACAGATTTAACCCCAGCTGTACCTCTATTATCCTCAAAGAAATGCCGAATGAAGTTCCCTAAACCTGATGAAACAACATCGTCCTTAAGTAAAGCAGCGTGCAATCTCCATCTCTTAGCCCTCTTACCCAAATCACCAAGTTTCTCCTGCACATCGATCAAAGCATGGTCCGAAATACCTCTTTCCCGAATATTTGAGCCCACCACCTGATTAACCAACACCTTACTCATGAAAATATGATCTATCCTTGAGTAAGAATTATGAACAGGGGAATAAAATGTATATTCCTTGACATTTGGATGAAGTTCTCTCCAGACATCCACAAGTCCATATTTAGATACCAATTCACGCAGTTTTATACTGACCTTCTCCCCAGAGTACCCACTTTCAGATTTCCGGTCAAGAACACTATTCATCACTACATTAAAGTCCCCACCCAAAATAAACATCTCTCCCTCCATCCTACCTAACAGCAAATCCAACCTGGTGAGGAAATCATTGAATTTCTAACACAGAATCAGTATTGAAGACAAAGTACTGTGCCTGAACTTTTGAAGGCATAACAGCACTATGAGATAAATGAATATCAACAAAGACATTTGGCGCCGGAATCACGGAAATCCCTGTGATGGCCCATTGACTTTCTCTCACATCATTAATGGAGGTAGCTTGGCGCACCCGAAATCTAGATCTAGATTGCATCATGGTCCAGATTTGAATTCTCTCAACGTCCCTAACTGAGTATAGTGAACTCCAGATTGATTTTGAGGAAGCACCTAATTGGGGAAGAATTGAATTCTTGAAAAATTATTTCTGTCCTGAAGATAGCCCATACATTAAGTAGACCAACAGCACTTGAGATTGTGCAATGTGTCTGTGTGGCCGAAACATATGTCGACTTGAAAGGAAATATTACATCTATCAGCAGGCTCTTTAAAAGAAATACTTTACATTTCATTGTCCTATGTTAAAAAATAAGTTTATATAAAAAATTATAAAATGTATGTTATGATGTGAATACCTACCGTCAGGTTAGTGAAATATGTGTCCTTTATGTCTTATGAGTGATCACGTTTTTTAGTGGTTTTTTAGTGGTTTTTTTAAAAAAAGGTGGAAGACAAAATAAAAATGTATGATCTTGATATTTGAGAAACTGAGTATCTTTGCAATGTACTGACCCTTCTGTTAAGTGAACAAACAGCAGTATGATTTACTGACAGGTATTGACTAAGGGATATAAAGAGAGGGGTAGTTGATCTGCTTTTACTGAGTATGCTCAAACAGTCTCCCACAGTGCAGATTCGACCCCCGACAACAAAAAAAAAGGGAGTACCCAATCACTATTATCCCACGTATCTAATGACATCAGCTGCTAGCTCCTTCAGACTTCTGCCCCTTTCTTGTGTCAATCCCAACATCAAAAGGCGCTATACAAATAATAAACTAAACTAAACTAAACTAAACACTTGACAGAGCCTTTGAGAATCTACCCGCCCTTCTTGCACCGTTTTCATGTAATTTTCCAAGCAACTTTTGGGCAGCATTTGGCACATCACCCTATAATGTGGCAATAAGCCATGAGACGGCGGCCAATACCGCCCCAGGTAATGCCCCCGGGCTGTAGTTACAGGCCCGAGCATAGTGAAGGCCTTAACGAAGCCCCGGGGGCATTACCGCAGGCAGTATTGGCCCACCATTAAGGGGTTTATTGCCATTAGTAACCCAGCCTGTTAGACCAGGGTACTAATTGCTTTTTTTTCTGTTCCGAAATGCGTTTCAGAACAGAAAAGAAAATAAAAAGTTTAAAAAATGGCCGCCGGGAAAGGGAAAGCGTAGTCCATTTTCCCTTTCCATGGCAGCCATCAGGAGCGGACGCGCTGGGAACACTCTCTTCCCAGCGCGTCCGCTCCCGAGAAAAGAAGAAAAAAGAAGGTAAGTGGGGTTGGGAGAGGGGATAGTTTGCAGGGGAGGGGGATGGAGGAAAAAAAACGTATCTGGGGGACGAAGGCAGCCTCCAGCCATGGGGAGGCTCAGAGCAGGGATTTCCCCGTTTCAAGCCTCCTCATTGGCTAAGGGGCCGACACGCCCCCCCGTTGGGAACCAAAGGCACGTACAGCGTGCAAGGGATTCCCGGTCGGGTAATGCCCAGGCAAAAGGCCAATGGGAATGCATGTTGCATTCTGATTGACCCTCGCCGGGTACTAATGTAACATATTCCTTCCTTCCTCTTTTCCGCTCAGATCAATGGGCATTTATCTTTAACTTCAAGGCCCAAAAATGTAGTTTTCACTCTTCGTTTTATTATTATCTGAACTGGCAAGACCTGCTGCAATTTTATTATGTTAAAGGCTGAAGCCCACAAATCTAAACCCTAAATCAGCTGTTTGGTTAAAAATGCTACAGTCACCCCCCATGTTAGTAATCCGTGTTAGTAATTCATGTATCACACTACACAGCACATAGAATGTGTTGCAAGGATTCTTTAGGACAAAGTGTTATCTGTCATCCTGGTCCCTTTATGCATGTCCTAGGTGAGTGGTGATGTCAGTGTGGAATGTCAGCGTGGGACCCTGTGTGCCTGAGATGACTGTTGTGTGATTGGAGTTCCGACCCAGACAGTTGATGAAGATGTAGCATGTGTGGTGGGAGCCAGTGGGCTCTCTAATGATCTTCCTAGCTCCTTTGATGTAACCTGAAAAAACCTGAATACCTTAATGACAAATAAACTACAAGTGATGTACCCTGCAGCACAAGTGCATCCTTTCAAACCTGCAGTACAACACATAGCTCCCTATAGGGGCGCACTGGAAATCTCCACTGCAGTCTGACGGCTTACTGCTTCATGCTCCCTGTGGGTAAGGGGAGCCGCCCACCTTTACTGCCTCCTTCTGGGCGGCCTGCACTAAATACCAAGCGCTGCCCGTGAGTGCAAGGGGAGCACTGATTGATGGTTACTGGGCCCACCCCTGTGCATGTGGGTCCAGACTGAATACCCTAGGCTACTTCTGGCATATACAGGTAGGTTAAGAAAACAATACCGGCCCCCATTGATACAATTAATGGCGTGCACGGTCTGGCTAAAATTACTTTGGACCTTTCGACAGCCCTGGCCAATTTGTCTCTTAAGTAAGGACTTTGTACACAATTGTTATGATATAAAGTGCATTTTCTAAAGACACTGTATATCCTTTATCAGGACTATTTTTAGTTTTTGTTAAATGTAGCTTCTTAGGAATAATGATGATAGTGTTTTTTGTTGTGTGATACCCCGTTTTTATTGCAAAATAGAAAACTGCTGATGTACTGGGACTACTTCAAATGATATGTAGAGACCATCCACACACCAACAGACTGTACACCAGCATTCCTATGTCCTTTCTTTATTTTGTACATTTACTCTAACGTAGTGTTTTTTTCCTAGAGGTTTGGAAAATTCCTGTACCTATTGTCTCTCCTGACCTAGTCCTTTTCCTAGACCGACACACTGAGGGTGATCTGGGAACTCAGGTATAGAGGGAATACCAGACACAGGTATGAGAAAGTGTAAGTACTTATAGGAAAAGTATATAACCATGCCTGCCTACACGGTCTACCACCAAGTACAAGTAGAACCATTCTCCCGGTTCACGTGTCATCCGCTTAATTCAGATAGGGCATTGCTAAGATCACTAGTAACATCATGAGCGATTGAACATTGATGATGCAAAGAGCGAATGACAAATCTGACCCTTGTGGCAGAGGTTGATAAGGGGATTGAAAAGGACCTAGTAAAACTGCAGAGCTCCTGTCCAAAAGAAACAAATTAACCCAGTTCAGGGCCAGGCTTATAATATCAATGAAAAGTGTCCAATAGAAGGTGGGGATCGACAGTGTCTAACGCGTCCATCTGATCCAGTGTAATCATTACTCCAACAACGCCATCATCTACAAATCTCTAATATTTTCCAACATATAAATAATAAGAGTTTCAGAGCAGTAAAAAGGCTTGAACCCTGCTTGGATAGTAAATGTTCTTGAACAATCAATTCTGCCAGTTGCTTAAAAGCAACAGTTCTGATTATGTTAGCTTAATGAGAAATATTCATTGTGGGACTACAGTTGCTCATAGCTCTTGTGTCTGCCAAAGGTTTCTTTAACATGGTGTGTGGGGTGTAATCAAAGGCCCAAACTGAAGGTCCATGTGAAAAAAGGCCAATCTGTCATTACCAAAGCAAAATCAGCTTTTTAATTCACATGAAAAAACAGGATTTTTAAACACTGGTACAAAAACGGCTTTGCATGTATGTTTGAAAGATAAACTTGAATGGTCTTGTGAAAAAGGCCTAGCTGTCATTACAAAAGGAAAAGCAACATTTTAATTCACCAAGGACAAACAAATTTAAAGGTCCTTTTCACATGAAAAAACTGATTTTTGAGCACTGATACAAAAATGGCTTTGCATGTGGGTTTGCAGTTTAAATCTGAAAAATGTAGCCCTGTTAACATAACAATGTCAGGGAAAATACATGGTGCGTGGTGACAAAAAGTAATGTATATTATGTTTCACATGCAAAATACCAGCCATCATCTGAAAAGAAAAGCCCACTTTGTTTCCATGAAAAACGTTCTGTAGGCCTGAGACAAACCTTTTGGCTGGTGGGTGGGAAAAATTCATAAATAACCTCCCCACAGCCAGCCTGCCTTGCATCCCAGCTGTTTATAACTACAGTAAAATGTGGCCTGCATGAAAGGTGTTGTCCCTGAAGGCTGGGCTCTGTGCAAAGACAAATGGCCCTAGATGGTACATCCCTGGTATGTAGAGAGGAGATGTGACAACAGGGGCTACAATTAAGAGGAGCTAAACTTTGAAAGGAATACAAGAAATGGAAGCCTTTCAGATCGAAATAGTGGTCCCCTCCAGATAAGAGGACAGGCCTCGTGGCATCACAGTGCTGGCCCGGCTCATTATCTACAGTTAGAGATCTCCGTGTAGCAAATGCATTCCCTATTTACTAGCTGAAACTTCAACCTCAAAAAGACTAATAAAAACACTGGCCCACAGTGGCAAATGGTGTGGAGGAAGGGCAGCTCATATTTGCAGATATGAAGATTGCCTATATTTAAAAGGACTATTATCATTTAGGCACTTTTCTCAGCAACCATAAGTCAGATTTTCTTTATTTATGTGTCATTTTTTAAGATAATTTCCAGGCAATTCTGGTGATATAAAATGTATCCACCAGTGACTTAGGGAACTGTAATGGCCAGTTTAACTAGGTTCCTTTCTGATCTGAAAATTTTTTAAATTTAAGAGTTGGCGAACTAGTGAAGGGTGAAAACATGAATGTGGAGACTAAATTACATGATCATAACTGTTATGCTTTCTGTGAAAATGGCAGGAAATTTCCACACAGCCGTGCAACATGATGCAGACCTGGCTGTGATTTTATTTAATTCCCCATGATTAGCTGAAAAGGACAACATATATATTATGGCAGTTGGTAGTACAATTATGAAGTTTTGACACATAACTAGTTTTAGCCAAATATTTGACATGAGAACAAATGGGGATTGCAAATGAAGCTGCCATATGTCTGCTCCAGAATCTGAAACAAATTCATAGAGATGGCCTGGAGTTGGGAGGAGAGAGAAGGGTAACTGTCAAATCCTAGTTGTGAGAACTCTTGCAGAGTGCTTCCCCAAGATTGTAAACTTGATGGTGTTATTGCTGCTATATAAGGTGGATTGCACTATCAGGATGGGACAGAGCTGCTAAAATTTACAATCAAACTGAGCTACTGAAAAAATTACCATCGAAGGGTAGCTGTTTAAATTGCCAACAAGAGAGCTGCTAAAAGTCACCATCTGACAGCAACAAGGAAACACCTTCAGAGAGTGCAGAAATTGCCTCTGGGTAGAGCTGTCTATTTCTGGAAAGGCCTAAAAGCCGACTGGATCCTATGGTAGAGTGCTGGTTGCCAATTTTGAGAGTGGAGTTACCAGACCCCGGCCCTTTGTTCCAAGGGGTACCTGAAATGCAACTAGCCTTCCTGAACTTTGAACAGAGGCTTTCTATGTAAGTAGAACTGAGCCCTGGGAAACCAAAAGTGGGAGAGTATGCTTGCCTTAAATCCTTTACCTTTATAGTGGGTAAGGGGGACAAAACTGTGTAGATCCTTAGCCTATTTAACGAAAAAGAATTAATTAAATTATTTCCCTCTGGCAGAACACTATGGGGGGATTTTTGTTAACATTTTAAATTAACAAAGCTCACTTCCCAGTGTGCGCTGAAAAACGATAGCATATTATATAATTGGGTAATTCTTTTTGTCCTGATGACCCCGATTCTTTAAGGAAGAGGGGTGTCTTTGTTCTTAAATCAGCCCAAACGTTCCGCAACACAGACCTTTTAGTGAGTGGCAGCTAAAAACAAACTACTAAATCACCCAGTGTTTATTTTAAACCAGAGGTCTGGGTGAAATCATAATTGCCATATGCATTTCTCCAAATCTGAAAAACCAAACTGCTAGCCTTTTGATCACGCAGGAAAATCGAAATTGCACAGCACTACATTTGTAAATTGTGTTCACTGACCAGCGCTAATTATTTCTTGAAGTGACATTTGTAAGAAAGTAAAGAATCGTGATGTGTTCTTTTCAATGCACTTGTGTAATTTATTTATGTTGAGAGAAGTTGATTGTGTTGTGCCACGGATAAAGTGGTGTTTGACATTTCAGTGCAAGTTTCGTATCATCTAATTCAAATAAATATATTTCCTGCACATTGGCCTGGTTCTTGGCTCATTAGTATCTCAGAGGGAGGGATCCAAGGGAGATTAGACGAATTAGAGATAGGTCTGAATAAAAGAACCATTACATGGTTAGTTGCCTGACATCTTGTCTGGGGAGGGAAGGAACTCCCTGTGTTGAAGGTGGCCTCTCAATAAACAGTTACAGGTGGTGCACCAGTGGCGGCTGTTTAGATAGGGTGGAGGGGGCGCTGCCCCTTTACTCCCTGTCCCAGAGAGAAAGAAACGAAAATAGTGTGCACATTATTTATTTATCAGCCAACCAGCCAACAAATGCATGAGACGACCCATGTGCCTGTGGGTGTGGGCCTTAAGTTAACTGGTAAATACTATTATGACCGATAGTACTGTATAGCTAGGGGGCGCGCTTGGTGGCAATCTGAGCTAAACATTTCAATGTGCAGAGGCTGCCATCGAGCTCGGATGCAGGAAAGGCTGAACATGTATATTGCTGGTAAGGGTGGGTAGAGGGGATTATGGGATGTAGAGTAGAGGCACTTATTTTTTATTTTTTTTTTCTATTTGTATTAGCTGAATCAAATCAACCTTTCAAATATAAAAATACATACATTTAAAAGATACAGTTACATTTCATTAAACATGTGTAAAATTAAATCACAAAGATGCATAGTAGCCTATGACAACACATACTAAAAAACAAGATTTAGCCTCTTTTGCTATTTTTTTGTGATGAACTTAGGTTCTTGGGCACTTAATACATCAACATTTCATAATTTGCTTCAATTTGAAAATCAGTGACACTGTTTCCTGTAATATCCAATTTTAAACTTGATAAGAAATTGACAGTTGCAATTTGTAGAGGAAGATAGCATGAACCCAAGATTACTGACCAACAGTGGTGAGAATCTATTAAACTCAGGTATTTACAGTATCTCGAGAAATGTACTTCTCGTGCAGATCGTAAAGCACTACATTCTGTAAACAAATGCACTACAGTTTCTTGAGTGTCCATCATTAAGCAATATCGACAGAAATGATCTGCTACAGCCAAAGGTTTTCGCTTTACTTGTATGTCTCTAGTGATCCTTAAATTAAAACGCAATCTTAAAATGCTGTTACGTAAGTGATGAGAAGGACATTGTGTCAAATAAGAGGGCAATATTTGTCATTTTTTGTATCGAAAGCGACAACCTTCCATATCCTTATAAGAAAGGCAAAGGGCCCTAGTAGTTATCCAGTCTGAATTGAACAATCTGGATTTAACTTTGTCTGGATTGTGTATTAATAAATCCAGTGAAATGTATGCCGAGTTTAACACATGATAGACCTTCGATAGCCATAGTTTGGTAAATGAGTGGTTTGTAAAAAAAATGTAATTGAATAAAGTTTTCAACAAAACATTTAATTGAGTAGAAAGCAAACTTTTCCTAAAAAAAAAACATAAACGCCAATTATACACAGCCTGTAGGGAAACCAAACCTAATTCATACCTTATCCAGGCGACAGGTATGCAATTGGGTAGATGTAATATCTGCCGCCAGTATTTGGCTTCCCAGTTGGTGAATTGGAAAGATGAGTTGACATTAAAAGTTTCTATCCCATATAAAAGGGCCGTTGTGATTTTCATATTCCAAAAGTGCCAGGCTGGCATAATTGAGAATTTCCCATACTTATACATGAGAATTCTTGCTTGTGATATAAATGATGTAAGCCTTGTTTCCAAGTGAGCTAGGTGACCTACAGCTTGAGGGGAGTTCTCAAACGATATGCCAAGATAGGTGTATTGAGGTACCATTTTTATCGGAGACTGATCAAAAGTCCAAACATAGGATAAGGGACCAGTTCGCCTAGGCGAAGACACAACAATTTGTGTCTTAGCTATGTTGATTTTTAGCTCATTCTCTTGTGTATATTTGAAAAAGGCATCTAAGAGATGCTGCAGACCCAATTGAGTTTTGGAGATGAGAACTAAATCGTCTGCATACATAAGTGTCTGAATTGGTTGATTATGAAGTTTCGGGGAGTCCGATACCACATTAACCAAAGCAAATCTAACATCCTGAATGAAGTAATTAAAGATTGCTGAGGCTAAGAGGCATCCTTGTTTTAGGCCCCGTGATGTATTAATCAACTCTGAAAGTGAACCATCTAGAGAGAGACAGACTTGAGTGGAGGTTTTAAAATGTAATGAATGGATAACATCATATAACGTTGATGGGCACTGATCTTTGCAGAGCTTTGACAGCAGGATCAGACAGCTCACCGAATCAAAGGCCGCATTTAGATCGACGAAAGCAAAAAAAAACCTGCTGTTTGTGCATGTGGCATTGCATTTTGATAGTATTTAGGGCAAATAGGTTTATGACTGTGCCCATACCCGCAACAAATCCCGTCTGATGAGGATCACATGATGAGATTACCATGTAATGTCCAGGCATTAAATTCAGAGAGTATCAGTTTTGTAAAAACTTTCCCTGGCGCGTCCAAAATGGCGATGGGCCGATAATTAGCGGGCACGCTGCGATCGCCTTTTTTAAAAATTGGAATGATTATGGAGGTTCTCCAAGAAAGTGGGATAAGACGAGATCTTAATATTTTGCAGAATATTTTGTATAGAATATTAGCCCATTCATCTGGATGGGATTTAAACATAAAGTTTGATATCCCATCTAGGCCCATCACCCTGGAAGAACTAGCCTGCATTATGATACCTCAAATAATGTGTGGGGACATTTTTATGTGCCATGAAGATGAAGATGTGGCTTGTAAACTGTTTTTTCAAAGGCTGGATCAGCATACAAAGATGAGAAATGATTCATCCAGTCTGTTTCATGGACACCATTGATTTGTGTGTCTCCCTGTAGGTGATGTTTTCGATTGTTTAGCAATTGCCACATGGCGGAGGAATTTTTGTTGGACATAGCGTTTAACATTGCCTCACTGTCTTGTTGAAACTGTGAAGCTTTACGGCTTCTCAACCAGTTTTATATCTGCATTTAGCCATCTTCAGATGTTGCCAACAATTCAGATCTTTTGATAATAAAAGTTTTTTCTTTAGTTTTTTTAATTCAGCTTTGATTCTGTGAGTTTCTGTGTCAAAGGTGTGAGGATGTCGAACTTGATTGTGAAGTGGAATAGTAATAGTCCTCATAAAAGGTTTTAAGAGATCAGTATATTGCTCAGAATTGAAATAAGATACATTGGCATCAACTAAGTTCTTGAAGGCAGAAATAGTGTTAGTATTCCACCAGTGACGACATCTTGCTGAGTTAAATGTTGCCTCAGCCTGCAGAACTGGCTTGTTTTTGATTATGGCAAAATCCCAAGTAATATGGGCAACAAGCAGTCTGTGATCACTATAAGATTGATCACTAATGATCAGTTTTTTTACACTTTGAAAGAGCTGTTGACTCACGTATATATAGTCAATGGTACTTGTACTAAACCCACGATGCCACGTGTAGTTAGGGGGAGAGTCCCCCTCGACAGAACCATGGAGCATATAGAGATTATGATCTTTCATTGTGTTGACCCATCTCGACACCACACGATTATTGCAAGTCAGGTTGCAGCATCCAAATTAAGGTCACTTACAATGATTGTGTGGGTAATTGTCTGATTCATCAGAATCATGTCCAAAATTGTGTTTAGACCATCATAAAAGGTATCATCTGACATTGTGGCGATGTTATGATAGATGTTGACTAGTGCTATCACCTGCTTGTTGCTGGTGATTTGGACTAATTGGATTTGTTCACCCACAGATGACCAGGGCTTAATGGAGAGGCCACCAGAGATGTTAACTGCCACAAGAAGACCTGAAGATGGTCTACCTCGACCAGGGATGGCAGGAATCAGGGTGACATCATAACCATCCCATAATGGAGCGGTTATGAGCCATGTTTCTTTTAGCGCTATCACATGATAGATGCTTGTCAAGTTAGCAATGGATAGATGTAGATGTGAGTGGCCTCTATTGTTCCAGCTTGCAATTTTAAGAATAGAGGAAGCATTTGTCGTTAATGGTTACTGCTGTTGAAAGGGAGGACATTGGATATCTTGATCAGTTCTAGTCACACTTTGATAAATATTCGGTTTTAAAATGACCTTCTGAGTTTTGTGTGAGGCACAATCCAGGTCTTCTGCTAGGAGAAAACCCATCTCAAACAGCTGCATCCTGCATCGCCAAATGGAGTCCCAAACTACTGGAGATGGAATCCATAATCTCACTACTGAGCATGTGCGCTTAGAAATGAACTCTACTTGGTCAATATCTTGTGTTGACAAATTATGCAGTTCGGGGACATCACCAAACAGGTTCAGGACACTCTGTCGATTCAGGTCATAGACTGGGAAATTCCGTCTCTGCATTTCAAAACAAATGTATGAAAATTAGCTCGGTGTGGATGCAGATGGCATGATGATGTTTGTAAGCTATGTTTTCGTGGTGCCCATTTCAGTTTTGAGGGGTCTGGGTCTGATCTTATTCTAGAGTGTGTGCAACCGACTTCTTCCCACAAAGCTTGTTCAGAATATGAAGGAGTGGGGGGAGTGTAATCACCTAAACCAGGTGTGGAAGGAGGTAAAACAGTTTGTTTTCTTCTTTGAGGACCAGAGGAGTGAGAGAGGACTTTAGCCATGCTTGTGGCCAAATATTCGTCCACTTTCTGTTTGAAATGTTCAAATACATCTTGCGATGTTGGTGCCACATGGGTTGTGTCTACATGAACTTGAGGACAAAAGGCTACAGATTTCTTGGAAGGTTGCGAAATGGCAGGCAAAGGATCCTGTGTAGTTGAAGACTGAATTGGCATAGCTAACAAACTCTGAGCTGTGGAAGTCGGAATCAAACCTTTGGAAGTAACAGGCATAGGGAGAGACAAAGCAACATTTTGTGTATTTGTTGGTCCTTGCTGAGTCTCATTCTCCTTGTTTCGCTATACAGATAATACTAGCTGCGAAAGAGGTGAGAGAGACCCACCTCCTTGGTTTTTATAGGCTGGATTTGAGATAATTGTAGACACAAGTGGTATGCTTGTAGAGACTGATGGAACAGGGACTGAGAGTGGTATCTGCTCAGTCAAAGTGGCCATTTCAACACGTGGGACAGTCGTTTTGCTTAGAGCCTTAAAAAAGGAATTAAGTGTTTTTTTAGTTGTTTTACATCTGCCATATTCTTTGTTTTCTTTAATAATGACAAGGCCTTCTTTTTGGCAAATTTAGGAGGCCTAACTTTAAGTACTTCTAAGTGACTTAGAGAGCTGCCGTGGGGGGACACATCTTCTTCTGCCAATTTAACGTTTTGATCATTTTCAAGGCAAACATTAGATGGTTGAGCAATAGGCGCATTGTTCGTTTTTGGGCTTGAGTAAGGACTCAGGCCGGTAATAGGACGTATGATACCAGAAATCAAAGGTATAGCGCAAGGGATGGGTCCCTTCTCATAGTTAGAAGAGCGCGCTCTGCATCACTAAGAGGTTCTCTGCATCACTGCACTGCCGTGCAGCTAAGCGGCCAAGCTGTACTCACACGGTACTCCCACGAGTGCGTGCGCACTGTGCTGTGCACGCTCGAGATAAGGGAGTTTGTGATGACGTGTGAAGTGGGTGTGACACTAGCCAAGCACCTATAGAAAAATCAAAAATAATGGTACTTAATAATGATGCAAAGATCTCGGTGAAACAGGAGCTCGGTGGCCGTGGGTGTAGCAATACAATGTCCAGAAACAAACGTCCACAATCACCTTGAGGCCAAAGTAGTCGCTCGTAGTCCGACGAGCAGACATAAACACAGGAACGCAGCAAAGCAGATCCAGCAAAAGCATCAGCAGGGAGCAACAGAGTGTAGTGGCCAAGCCAAGCGGTACTCACACGGTACTCCCATGAGTGAGTGAGCACGCGCTGTGCGCATGCACGCTCGAGACAAGGGAGTCTTTGATGATGTGTGAAGTGGGTGTGACACTAGCCAAGCACCTTAAGGCCAAAGTAGTTGCTCGTAGTCCGACGAGCAGACGTAAACACAGGAACGCAGCAAAGCAGATCCAGCAAAAGCAGCAGCAGGGAGCAACAGAGTGTAGTGGCCAAGCCAAGCGGTACTCACACATTACTCCCACAAGGCGCTTATTGGATTCTTGTGGCATCCTGTAGAGAATGCTAATGAAAAGTGCCTAGAAGAATGAAAGTAAAATGCCAGACTGTTGGCATGGGTCGAGGATGAAAAAGGGCCAGTGCACATAGCAAGAACAGAAAACCCATCTCTGTCTTTCAGAAACAATGGCAGAGTGCAGACAGGAAATAATGTGGGATGCAAACGCACTATGGATTTGCCAGGCATGGAAGTAGGCATGGCAGTATTAATGGACCACTATTGGGCCTGTAGTTCACAGGCCTATATTCAGCTCCTGTCAGATTAGGGAGGCATCTGCGTACTACCAATGTTACATGCACCGGCACTAGAAGTGCCTCAAAGTGATGTGGTGCAAATAGTAGATTACCCCATAGTGAAGAGTGGCCAGAAAGGGAAAAGATATGAAAGATCACAATGCACAAAACGAGACAATAATTTTTCGAGGGAATCGGTCGAATCATTAGACCATATACCATCTGAGCACACACTGTTTAGCAAGGCATTTACGTTCTTCGCAACCCTTCTTAACCCTGGCTTGAAGATGGCAGCAAATACCAATTGGTTGAAAATAACCAGATCAGAGGTAGTGCAGGGCATCAATGCCACAGAAAAGAAAGGGCTTCAATGCGATTAAATGAGAACTGAGAGCAATAAGACTGATGATTCTCCAGAACAGGTATGTCCTCGACCTCCTCACTGCCATGCAGGGAGGCATCTGTGCAATAATTGGCTAAAACTGTTGCACAATTATCCTGCACACAATGAGCAGAATGGGAGCTTGATGGAAGCAATAAGGTTTCTGCAAAATGTGCATGCAAAAATGGTCCCAGTAACGTGTGAAGTTAAGGATGAGGACTGGTTTATGGCTCTTTTCTCATGGGTGCCTACTTGACTGGGCAATGCATTTAAATATTACTGGCAGTCCTGGTGTTGGTATTAACAGGCCTCTGCATTTTGCAATTAATATTGTCACAGTGTAAAAAAGCTTGGAAAAGGCTGTAGAGCTGCACATAATGACAGTAATACTGGGTAGAGATAACATGGTGCATATACACACCCAGACTGATGAACCACATCAGAAGCATGTCATTGAAAGCTCGATAGGGCCCACAGGCCCTTTGAGCCCCCTCTCAATCCTGAAAACTATATGGAGCATTGGGTCAACTGTGAAGGAGATGGTGAGTGCTGCCTCATGAACATGTGCGCCAGAAGAATATGCAGACATGGGAGGCAGCTTGAGAGCGGTGTCTAAAATATTTATACCCAAAGTTGGATATGATAGGAAGAAGGAAAATGTAGGGGTGGTCAATAGATTGACCAGAGGAGGTGAGTGTGGGAATGGAGATGAGAGTTGTACCCCATTGGCCACTGCCCCAATGGTCCCGCCTGCTCCCGATCATGAAAGAACGTACAGGCTTAGGAAGGGCCAATAAGCCATTCACAAAAAAACTAGGGGCTATGTAGTTGCCATTAACAGTAGAATAGGTTATGTGACAGAAGTAGGATGACAAGCAGTTTCATTTTATTATATACAGAGGCAAGGAACAATTAATTGGTGACACACACACACGAAGCACACACAAAGAGCATGACAGACATGAAGAACATTTGTATGTAGGCATGAAGAACATGTGTATGTAGACATGAGAACATTACATGCAAGATACAAAGGACACAATATGGGGGAGAAAGGATAGAAGTAACAGCATTATTCAGATGAAACTCTGTGAGGCCTCAATTTGGGAATACTACAGCCTAACATAAAATCACTAAACACACAGTTTTGAGGCCCCACAATGCTCATCTGAGCCCCACACACTAAACTCAGTGCGCCAAGGGGAGTTTGGCTTAGCAAACTGAAACCACTCCAGATAATGTTTCCTAAGGCACACAGCACACAATTATTAAAGTTAATTAGTTTCAATTGATAGCAGTAAGACAACACATATCCTTGAATGCCAGTGGATATTGCGAGAAAGCACACACACGTTAAAGAAGTAGAAGTCTAACAAATACATCAAATAGGGCTCCGAACAGTGGTCCATGTGACTGAAACAACGGTAATTTATTCCAGTGCCACTTAGCTAGTGTACGTGCCACTTCTATAGCATATTCAGACAGAGGCGGCAGGACCGACAGTGAAAATCTCAGGCCAACTAGGGAGCATTTTCTTTAAACTGGATCACAACGGTTCACCCATATCTCCTTCCTCAACACGTAACTTGCCACTGCTTCAAAGTGGCTAAGGCCAATCAGCTAACAACTGTCCAATAACCATTGATCCTCTTGTCGACTGGTGTACTATAACACCAACCAATAAGGGGTTAGACTGAAATGCATCATTTTCAAAGGTTGAATTTATGAGGAGTTATTAATTGTAGAAGAACCAATCCTAATGAAGTTCACGTATAGATAACCATATATTCTATACTCTACCATCCACGTATAAACTAGAATAGAAGTATCATGATAATAATTAACCATAAAATCATTTATGATGATTTTCTGAGATAAAAAGTTGTTGATCATAACGCCATTTTGAGATTGTCTTTTGTACGCTCTGCCAGCGACCGTTTGTTCCTGAATAAATCTGTTTTTTCTCATGCACCTGGACTTACTTTGCCATTGAGTTTTTTCTTTTATTGGTATATTTGGGCCTATCTCAACAAATCCACATTTTTTTCATAAAAGATAGTCTGGATCCATAATTGGAGCATACTGGATCCATAATTGGAGCATACACAGAGAAACTCCTGAGTGGTGTTATATGCAGCACTGCCATTCTTAGAATATCATTGTGCACCATGGCCGATGCCTGCACATGTGGAAAAGGGAAAAGGATGCCATCATTATATTTAATTTTAAGCTTTTCATTTCGTGTCAGGTTTAGATAATGGTTAAGGGAACCGACTTCCAGGTAATCCAGTTAGGAACATTTCTCCCTCCACTTCTATATTCAACTATTACATGCAGGTTCGCTTATAAAAATAAAACTGTTTTGAATGTAAACTTCACACGTGAAGCAGCCAGTTTGGTTTCTCAGAAGGTGAGCTTTACCAACTGGTCAAAGCCAATGTTTGTATTAGGCCACAAGCTGCTTAGACCACTCTCTGCCTCCCTCCCTGCCCAGCTGTCCCAGAGTTCACTGTCTAAACCTTTATTCCTCCCCAGTTGCTCCTTCATAGACAAGTAGACTAGTTATATGAGGCTTCTCCCATTGTCTCAGTGGATCTAACTTAGATTGCAGCCAGGACATTGTCAGCATTCTTCATTGCCAGCACCATCCCACCAAAATTCTAAATGTTGTTCTTCTTGGTAGCCCAGTGAAATACTAGTATTAGGTGGGTCTGCCTGCCACCAGATCTCCTTCCTCACCACGTTTTGCTTCAGGGGGTGGGGTTCCATGAAGGTCCCCCCATTTCTGCAAAGCACATCCTCCCTCACAATCTCAGCATACACTTGAATTACCCACCCTCACCTCCACAAAAAGTACCTCAATGGAGTCCTGCCCTGACACCCAGCACGCAGTGTCTTCCTTGTCTGTGGTGTCAAGCTTTGTTTCTGCCCTTGTCACATTCTGTATGCCAGCATGCTGGTACAAGCATGTACATCTATTGCGGTCTCAGTTCTAACTTCCTCCTCTGCTTCTACACCTTTGCCTGCCAAGCAAATGGAAGTGTGTCTCTGCACAAAGACCAGTTTCAGGTTCTGTAGTGGTCATCTTTGCTTTGTTTCTTTTGGTTTGTGTGAAAGAACGGATTGAGTGCTTGCCACAGCATATTATTGCACATAAAGCATGACCTTTAGCACAGCAGTCTTCAGCTTGGGTGCTAATAGGTATAATGCCATCATCAGTGGGCCATACTGGGTCATAACATCCCACCAGCCATATTAAAGGTGCTCACTTTGCTCTGGCATATCAACTTAGGTGGCAGGCCATTACCACCCATGATGGTCCACCAAAAGGATGATTTATGCACTATCATATTATTTTCTGTACTGAGGCTAGTCGGATAGGTGTCTCCAAAATGTCTCCAAAATGTTTTAGGACACCATCAGATACCCTCAGGTAGTGCAGTGTAACTAGACCCTCAAAGGTACCCTTATTTGTGATTAAAGTTGACTTCAGGTGGTGAAGTAGTTTGGTGAGCGAAGCAGCTAAACCCTGGATGGGTACCTCCATGAATGGAGATGCTTGTAAAAGTAAATAGTTTGCCACACAGCACCACAAATGCAATTAATCCAGTAACTCCACATAAACTAACATCAATTGTATTCATATGTTTATTTATTTGAAGAACAGGGATGGCAATTTCTATCAGAAATTACTTACAATAATACGTTTATAGATTGTGGAGGAATTTGTGGAAGGGTGCCTGTACAGTAGCACAATGATGAAAACAAGCTGGGAGCCAGTTTATGGGATAAAAACAATAAATAAATAAATAAATAAGTGCCTTACAAAGGTAATATTAATATGGGTGCCGGGGTACACACTAAAGAGGAGTACTATACAAATATACAAAATAACATTATCACGGGGCACTGGAGAGAGTGGTTGGGTCAGGTAAGCAGATTGGGAAGGGGAAAGGGGAAGCTCCCTCCTAGGCCAGTAGGTGAAGTTTAAGCTGAGTTTGGAGGAGCTTTACTGCTGGGCTGGATTTGATTGTGACAAGCAGGAGGTTCCCCTGAGCAGGGCAAGTAAGAAGAAAGAGCAGAAGTGAGAGGGGGCTCAGGGAGCATGGGACAGTGAGCTTGAATGCAGTGAAGGAGTGAAGGGAATGAGACAGTGAGTAGACTGAAACAAAGTCAGCGAGGTAGTGATGAGCAAGACCATTGATAGATTTGCAGACTAGAAAAATGAACCTGAAAAGGGAACAGCTTTTCATGGAGATCCAACTAGGGTGGTGCCAGTAGACAGAAGCAGGGGAGGATCTTGGTAGGTTGTAGAGCTTGCGGGTAGTGAAGTTGAGGACTTAGTCATGTCAGAGGAAGGACTAGAGAGGAGAGCCAAGGAGTAGGTATGAGCATTATCTGAGTAGTGCTGACAACTAGGGTGAAGATTGGAGTTTTCGTAGAGTGGTGATTACATTTTCATAGATGTGGAGAAGGTGAATACAAGAGGCAAATGTGTTTGTAGTGATCAATTGTTGCAGTTGGAGGTTGCTATAAAAGCAGACCCCAAAGTTGCAAGCCTTTTGTGACGGATAAAAATTGTGAGGTGGAAAGGAAACAGGAGGATTAAAGGTAGATATGGTGTTGGGAGCCAGGAGAAATATGACTTCTGTTTTCGAGGTGGTCAGCATGAGGTACTGTAGAGCCATCCAATGATGGATTTTAGTGAGACAGTTGGTAATCGGCTTAGCTGGGTTAAAGGAAGGAAAGCACAAATATATTTGAGTGACATCAGCAAAGCGATAATAGTGAAAGTCAAAGGACGAGATAAGTCTAGCTAGGGCAGAGGTATAGATGGTGAAGAGCAGAGGTCCACGCAATGATCCTTGGGGATGCTGGGAGGGAGACAAATAGGGTCAGAGGTTTGCCAGCTCCAGGAGAATTTAACATAGTGACCTTCCAGATAGGAGGCAATACAGGCCAGAGAAGATTTGAGAAAACCCAGGATCCTGAAGAGTGAGGATGAGGGAGGAGTGGTTTAAAGTGTTAGAAGGGGCCAGGGGTCCAAAAGGATAAATAAAAGAGAATCTTGGAGACACAGTCTCGGTGGAGAGCTTACTACAGAAACAAGATTGAAGTAGTTCTCCAACGCCATTGTCCTCAAGGTACTTGGTAATCCAGTTGCTGACCACCTGCTCAAGGACCTTTGAATAATGGGGTAAGAGGGAAACTGGCAATAGTTCAGTTGGGTGATTGAAACAGCAGAGTGTTGGCGTTAATCTAACCCAAAAGGGGTAGGGCAGTTGTACAGTTGTAGATTTTAAGGAGACAGGGAAGAGTCCAGGCGGTAGAGAGAGAGAGAGAGAGAGAGAGAGAAAGAAAGAGAGAGAGAGAGTGACAGAGGTTAAAGAGATCTGGGAAAAGAAGGCAGGTGATTGGGACTAAGTGTTTGACCATCTGTGAAGCAAACAGGTGGATAAAAGGGTGAAAGATCGGGTGGCGCTGTGAAGAATGGCCATTAATTAGGTAGGAGAGGTAGGGACGAAGTAGCTTAGAATTGAAGGAGTAGATGGGGAGGTGGTGGACAGAAGGAAGATGGAAGAGGGAGAGAGAGGAGCAATGTGATAGTCTCATGAATTTCAGAGATTCTAAACTGAAACTTGTGAGCAAAGTCATTAGCAGAGAAGGAGGAGGCAAGAGATATCGTTATGAGTGAGCAAAGCTTGGCGGGTATCAAAGTTTGCGGATGTGAATGCAAAGGGAATAAATCAGGATTGAGAAGTATCAGCATTTGGCAGAGTTTGGTGTAGAGGAGAGGGCAGCAACAGAATATACATAGGTTTAGGAGTATGGTGGGGGTCCTGAATTGCAACAGCATTGTAGGTCATGGTGCATGTTTGTTTTTCTAGGTTTAGATCTCAGAGAGTCTGTATGGTCATTCAGGCCTAGATTAAAGTCACCCACAATGACTATTTTGGACAAGGGTTTTGTGTTAGATGCCAGAAGGGAGGCAATATCATCTTCAAAAGAGGATAATGGGCCTGGAGATCTAAATACAATGTGGAGGATGAGGGTGCAGGTGGAGGAGAGTGAGATTTTAAGTGTGATTACTTCACCCAATAAGAATATGTGGTCCGTGGATACTCTTAGACTGATGTTGTTTTTTTGCGATAAGCACCACTCCTCCCACTTTGGAGTTAGTTCTGTCTTTCCTATAGATGGATACCCTTCAGGGATGGCCAGGGAGAGGGCTGGTCCTGATGCTGAGTGCAGCCACGTTTCAATGATTGCGAGGATGTCCATGTCATTAGTCTTAATAAGGTCTGCGATGACTAAAGAGTGGGCTGGGAGGGATCTGGAATTTACGAGGACTCCTTTCATGTGTGTTGTAGTGTGTGTTGTAGTGTCAATGTGGTCTGTGTCCTTAGTAATAGTTTTCAAAGATTTCAGTTTTTTATGATTTTCTTTGTGGTGTGAGTATTGGTTTGAGAGGGTTTCAACAAACCCAGGTGCGCTACTACACTTGAGTGTGTGTAGATGATCAGTGGAGGAGAATGTCTGGTTTCCAATGGTAGGTGATTTGTTTCTGTGGCTAGAGGATAGGGTGGGCGAGGAGCCATTTTTGGTGAAGGAGTGTGTGCGGGAGGCTAAGCGTTTGTTTCTCAGGATGGTAGGGCATGGGATTGAGTTGGGAGGGGTGTACGGTTTGTCCCTCTGCTCTAGGTGGTCTGGGGTGCTCCCATCAGGGGTAAACGGACCAGTGGAATGGTGTAACTTCAGTAAGAAATATGTTGGAGGAATACTGTGTGAGTTTGGGCGTGAGAGTGCCATTTGCAGCCTCTGTGGGCTCGGGGGGGATTGGTATTTCCGCTTAATGTTAATTGCGGCTCACAAGGATGCCATGTAGGGGTCATGGGAAATTCCATGTTGTAAATGGTGGATGGGTTGAACACATACACCCAGTCTCTTCTGGTTTAGAGTATGCGCCTAGGCTTAAGCACGTCAGAGGTGAGGCGGAGATATAGGCCTACGGCAAGTAGGATATAGTTATGGAGCTAATTTCAGAAACTCACAGAAGAACATGCATGAAGTGCACAGGTGTGACTGGATTTAGTTGCCGTTCAAAGGTCTGTGATCAGCTATAATTATGCACTTAGGTGAGCTTTGAACGTTGATAACAGTATCGGCCCTATGAATGCAACGTCCTGAAAGACGCAAATGGAGCAGAGAGCTCGCAGAGGGCAAGCAGAACAGTGGCACAGCTAGATTTAGGGCCTAAACTGGGTGTGGGTCCTAAGTAGATAACACGTTGATGGAGACAGCTGAAGCATGTGGCATGGTATGAGCAGTTAAATATGAATGTAATGTGATACAAGCAGTTAAATATGAGAGCAATATGGTGCAAGCAGTTAAATATGAATGCAGTACAAAGTTTGTGTTGTTTTACAATATGACACACAGATGTAGGTGGATAACATTTTTAAACTACTAGGTCAAGGTAGATTACAAAAAGGAAAAAAACGCATTTCAGTTTCAGTTTGCCAGCTCATAGTCGGGAGCGTGGAGGAGCGCACAGGCATTTTCCAATTTGATAGGTTATATTATGATGCACAGCAAAAAGCTGGAAGCCGCACGACATATGCATTTGGCTCGGTGAAGAGCGATGTTCACTCAGATAGCTCGCAGTAAGGTATGCAGAAGGATAGTGACAGCCAGTAGACTTAGGTTGGCCAGGAGGTCAGATTGCTCCAATGCAATAGACAATGTCAGCATGTGAGATACTTTACGGGCTCTGACTGTACTTAATGGATGAGGGTAATAGTGACTCCCTGTGGCTTATAGGCCCTTATCAAGAGACACGGAAGGCTGCGCGGGGTGCTAAAGCATGAGAAGGCAGTCGAGCTGGTCGTGTGCCAGGCCAAGGGAGCACAATGGTAAAGTGCAACAAGAAAGACACTCGATAATCCAATCGCCGAGCCATGGGGTTCGGTTTCATGGGTCTTGCAAGCGCCAGCGTGGAGAGGGTGCACCTCCACGCTCTGACAGGCTCAGAGCCTTAGTGTGTGGGTCTTAGGTGGGTGGGCCGGCTGACGGCTACCAGTGATCCTGATAGCCATATAAAGGGCTGAAGGACCAATCAGCTTCCACCAGCAGGATTGCCGGTTAAGTGCAAAGATGAATTTAGGTGGCGGCCATCTTAGCCGGGGTAACGGCATCTGGAAGCGGCAGCTGTTATAAGATATGGATAGGGTAGCTACCTGTTTAGTGTTTAGGAAATGTACATTGATTGGGGATTTAAAGATTGAACATATTGCCTAAATATCTAGGGAAATTGCCTATTTCAGAGTATGAGCTTCAGGTTGAATTTGTTAAATACCAGAGAGGTATTGTTTATGAGGAATAGGAAGGATTTTTCCCGGCCTACATGCCAATATTGTGACAACTTAGAGGTAAAGGAAAGTCTCAGGCACATAGTGAGTGACTACCCAGTTCTGTGTCACACTCGCACTTGTTACTGGAGGGAAGCACCTTACAGGAATGTCTGAATGGGAGTGCAGCATCATTGCAGCTCTGTTTGTAGAGGGGATCAGTTAAACATATCATTCAGATTTAAGATTTTTAAGATTTTTAAAAGATATTGGACTCATTGAAAGTTGAGTAGGGTATGTACATTTTAAATGTTGATAAATTTAATGAATGAATACACTGATGGTATTAAGAGGATTTTATACAATTAATGAAAGTGAGATGAAATTGGTTTTCTTCTTTTGTTTTACTTATGTCTTTTCCTATGTATTGTTTTTGTTTTATCATTTTATCTTTCTTTATATATGTATGGATTATCAATGGTATGGGGAAACATTTGATCTCCTGTATTTTTATAATTGTATTGATACATGATTTTCTCTTCTGAAAGATGTATATGTTAAACCAATGTGCATATACAAAATAAAATAAAGGTTCTGTGGACATAGACCTGCAAATCACAGCCATCATTATAACAACCATTCTATCAACACCTATGTGAAAAAGGCAGAAACCTCCTAACTTGGTTGGGGTAAGGAGGCATTATTGAGGCAGAGTATTAGTAGTGAGGACATGTAGTGCAGAAGAACATGAAGAGTAGAACCTGTGTTTGACAAGTGAATCTGGTCAATCAGGGAAAGAAAGCCAAGAAAGAGGAGAACCACGATTGAAAAAGCTTTCTCAGCAAAGCAATATGTGGCAACCAGAGTGATAGAGCGTAAACAAGGGAGTTGGTTTACACCATTGGAACCCGAACGTTGGAGAAATCAGATTGGGAAGACATGCTAGACTCAAGGCTTCCTGACCTAAGCCTACAGACTGCTAGATGCCACACCCTGTGATCTGTGATGCAATTAAAGTGAAGATAACTTAGAACTCTAGCCCAGTCCCTGGTAGGAGTTTCAAGGCCACTATCCAAAATAAAGGAGTCTTGATAACATTGATTCCCTGGTGGCATAAGTGAGACCTCTAGCCCAAATAAATAACCCTTGCTAAATCTTGAAAATTGAGGCTGGGGGAGTAAATCCTACCCACAAATACCCAGTAGGGGGTACATGACCAACAGCCTATCTGCACTGATATCCAAAGGAAGAGTGGTCCCAAGCAGGGTTACCCCTGGTGTTTCCAGAGGCGGTTACTTCATCCTCATATTCAGGACCACAGGACCAACCAACCAACCAGCACAAAGCAAAGGTCAAGACTAGGCCAAGCTCAAAACAAAGGCAGCAGTCAAGGGAAAGACCAAACTCACGCCAATGCCGGCATGCTACAAAAGCATCTTTCTTAGACAAGATGTTATAAAGGTTGAATCAGCACAAATGTATGATTTGTGAGCTGCAACGCCATCGACAAGGATTCAACCTCAGTTGCAGAGAAAATGTTGGTGGAGAGTTTGAAGGTAAATAATACAAAAGATTTTTGAGTCAATATATTTGCAAAAAAGCAAAGAAAGACATCTCAATGTTGTTCAATGGCACTTAACTTCCTGCTAGTGCTAGGGGGCTGGGAGCCGGGAAGTGAAGCAGAACAGCCTTGCATGAGTGGGGGGATTTACCTCCTAAAGGAGTGGAATTTCACATGTTACCACCATATGCAAGACTCAGCATGATAAATCACAAAAAGGTTGCAATTCCATTTCCATTATTGGTGCTAATTCACTTAGTGCAATAGTTGTGCTGTTGTTATCTAGAAATAAAAGGAAAAGCAGTTGCACTAGAGAAAATAAATGTGCATCACAAGATCTGTTATAAATAAGCTCGCTCCGAGAACTCCACACTTACATGCCATGACATGGGAAATAAGAGACTACACAGCTCCCTATGAGGTCCCTGCAGTCCAAGACCCAAGACCTTCAAAGTCCTAACCACCCACAGTGTATCACAAATGAAGATCATAGGCATACATAAAAAGACTGACCATACAGTTGGGGCCTCCACAAAGACCACAGAGAAACTCCTAGAGAATGGGCCTCCAAAGATCCAGTGCAGACTGTCATGACCAGTAGTGTAAGCGGAAGATAGATGCTCAAGGATAAAAGAGAGGCGATCAGGTATAAGCCTGTAGTCTAAATTGCACTAGCTAATAAGCCGAACAATTCTGGGCGGCTTTGCCAAATGCTTGCTGAAAGGATGTGTTGTTTTTTTGTAACTTCCAATCAGACTTTCATTATGATAAATGGGAAAATTCAGAGATTAAACATTCATCTCCTGTACCTGACCCAAATTGAATAAAGAACATCAGTAGGCCTGATGTTATGTCTGAACACAGGTCATTCCAGGAAGATTACAAGATCCGGGGACCCACGTTAAACACTCTCTAGTGAAACACAGCCCCCAGCAGGGGTGGTCTGGGAATCAAAAGAGGCCCTAGAAATAATGTTCACAGTGGCCCCATATTACACATTTTCAGCAAGCCCAACCCTTTCCCTATGAGAACATTTGGAAATAAAATAGGTTACGACACCAAAGAGGCCCAGGGTGCCAAGTACTACCAGGACATCTCCCAAGTTCCCTATAAACCAGTCCACCTCTGGCCCCCAGACATTACCTTTACAATGTATAATAACATATTTAGTCAAACCAAGGCCATCTCGTTCATACTCAAGTCAACAACAGTTCTTTAACAGACAATGCAAAGTATCTCATGAAGTGATAACGTGAAGTATTGTTTGTGTTTTTTGTTTTATTCGTATTTATTTAGCGCACAACAGCCCTAGGACATCGTGGCACTTGTTACAGTACAAAGCTTAGCTACTTAGTTACATGGTCATTAGAGATATATATACAGGTTGCAATATAGTTACATAGTCATTAGCAGTATATATACAGGTTACAATATAGTTATATTACATTTGTGTTATATTACAATATACATGGCAGAAGTGAAGGAGGCAGTCCTCCACTTGCTAGTTGAGGAGAGTGGCCTTGAGGTTGTTGCGGAAGACAGAGATGAAAGTTTCAGCTCTAAGGGTGGCAGGGAGTGAGTTCCAGAGTTTCGGTGCAATATAGGAGAAGCCTAGACCTCCACCTCCCGCTGTGGCTCTCTTTATGCGTGGTATGTGTAGCTGGTTGGTGTACTGAGCTCTGGTGGGGCGAGTGGATGTGGTCCTTGATATTGCTTCAGATAGGTATGCTGGAGCGGTTTTGTTGATGCAACTGTGAGTGATGGTGAGGATTTTCAGAGTAATATGGTCTTTGACCTGGAGCCACCGTGCTTCACGTCTGGCGTGGGATATATGGTCTCTTCTAGGGATGTTCATGGCGGCTCTGAGGGCATTGTTTTGTGTGGTTTGCAGTCTGTGAATGTTTTTGGCGGAGGTGCCAGCTAGAAGAGCGTTGCAATACTCGAGTTTGGCTCCTATAGTTGCTCTGGCTATTGCCAAGCGGTTGGGGGCGGATAAGTAGGGTTTAATGGCATTGATGAGTTTGGTGCTGAACGCTGATGCAGAGGCTATGGCGCTGGCTTTTTTGTTCATCGATAGATTTGCATCAATGTGAACACCTAGAGTCTTGACAGAGGATGATACGGAGATGGTTGAGTTGTCTATGTTGAAGTTGTTGTATTGGGGGCTTAGTTTCGATAGTGTGTTTGTCTG
Organism: Ambystoma mexicanum; assembly: GCF_040938575.1. Lineage (NCBI taxonomy): Eukaryota > Metazoa > Chordata > Amphibia > Caudata > Ambystomatidae > Ambystoma > Ambystoma mexicanum. The sequence continues at coordinate 973,697,347 of NC_090929.1, read as the reverse complement.
GCCCAGGATGTCTTCTCCCTGTTAAGACAGAGGCCATTGATTGCCATCCAAGCTTGGATAGTGGCATAGATGTTGTGAAGGGCCGTGGCGTCTTGGTGATAGAGTCCAGATAGGGGTAAAAGTACTTGAGTGTCGTCTGCATAGTTTGTATATGCAACACCCATGGAGTCAAGTCGGTCGAAGAGGGGGTTTTGTGAAGAGGTTATAGAGGGTGGGGGCTGTACAAGATCCTTGGGGGACACCGCAGTTTATAGTGGTAGGATCTGCGTTAGCTGTGTCGGAGTAGACCTTCATGGCTCTTCCTTCAAGGAAGGAAGTGATCCAGGATGCTGCTTGATTAGAGAAATGGGCTGCATGGGTGAGGTGGGTGGTGAGTGTTTGGTGATCTACCAGGTCAAAATCAGCTGATAGATCGAGGAGGAGGAGCAAGGCAGGTTTGCCTTTGTCCATGATCTGTGAGATTTGATTTTTTAGGTCTAATAAGGCGGATTCTGTTCCATGCCTAACACGGTAGCCAGATTGTCTTTTGCCTAGTATGGAGTTAGCTTCTATGTATGATTGGATCTGGATGTGAGCTGCTTTGTCCAGGATTTTTAGGAGGAACGGGACGGTCGTTATCGGTCTGTAGTTGTTGGGTTGCGCTGGGTCAAGTGTGGCCTTTTTTAGAAGTAGCCGCACCCAGGCTTCCTTGAGATTGTTTGGGACAGTTCCTGTTTGGAAAGATGCGTTAATGAAGGCAGTAATCAGGGGTGCTAGGTCATTGGCGCATTCCTTGATGATTTTGGGAGGGCAAATGTCTGCTTTGCAGAGGGATGGTTTGAGGTTTTTGATGAGATTATGGACCTCAGGTTCAATGACGTTTCTGAAGGAGAATTGAGCGTGATTGAGATTACTACACTTGTCTTGTGTAGGGCGATTGGTTTTTTGGTTTGGGAGGACTTTGCAGTGGTTTTGGATTTTGCTCTGGAGGAGTTTTATTTTGTTGAGCATGGCGGACTGAATGCTGGCACACCAGGCTTTGTCTTTAGTTATCTCGTCAGCAGTAGCCGGAGGAGTGACTAATTCATTAAAGATTGTGAATAGTTCTTTAGCTTGGGAGTTGGCCTTTGAGATCCTATCATTGAAGGAGTTGGATTTTGCTGCTAAAATGGCTTTTTTTATATTGGAGGGCTATTTGTTTGAAGAGGCTGTTATTTAGATCACCTGGATCCATTTGCCAGTTTTTAAGCGACTGGCGCTTTTGAGCTCAGAGGGTTTGGAGTTCTTCTGAGAACCAAGAGTTGCAATGAAATGATTTTTTTTCCTTCTTGCTTCCAAGTGGGGCTATAGACTTTATGGCATTGGTGAGAGTATCATTGAAGATAGCTGATAGTATATTTGGGTCCTGAGAGAAAGGTGGTGTTAGGCAGGGGCTTTTAAGGTGGGAACGCAAGTTGTCTGCGTTGAGTTTTTTAGAACTTCTTATTGTGGCAGGTGGTGCGTGGGTGAGAGTCTTAGGTTTAGGGTTGGTGGGGATGAGGAATTCGATGCATGTGTGGTCCGTCCAAGGAAGGGCTGTGTTTGAGGTAATGTTGAATGCACAGTTGTGATCCATGACCCAGTCGAGGGTGCGGCCTTTGGAGTGAGTAGGGGTGAGGACTCTTTGGGAGAAACCTAAGTCTGTGAGTTATTTAGCTATGGTTGCAGCGGATTTATCCTTAGGATCATTGTATCCTAAATTTAAGTCTCCTAATAGAACGATTTTGGAGGACTTTTTAATGTTGTTGCTGAGTCGATGGGTGAGGTGCTCTTGGAAGTCAGCTGGGAGTCCGGGAGGTCTGTATAGGATGTGGATGTTGATCACACGAAGAGGGTCAATAAGCTAGGAAAACAACAGGTACCATGTGCAGAATGATAAACGGAAGACAAAAATGGACAATAGCCCACGTTGTACACCTGTTTGATATGGCTAAATAAGGAGTTTGTGGTTAGAACAAAGCAAGAACCTAGGAAACGGAGTGGCCAACGAGGCCTTTAGGGGTACTGGAGAAAAAAAATGAATATCTGACATTCACAATTCCTTATCCATAATCAGAAAAACAATTTCAAAAGCACGGGTGGCCTCAAGGACCAGCGTAATTGAGGCAGTTCAATATGAGCTCAGGGAAAACATGCAGGGGACCATTGTGAGGCCGAACAGACAAATTAAACAAATTGAAATCACCAAAGTAGCACATGGCGCCATGACAAAAATATGTAATAATGGTCGGGAATGCAGAGAAGCCATCTAAATATGATCCAAGGAAGACACTAAGGATCAAGGTGATGCCCAGGCTGCAACACAAGCTAGGTCCCGTGAAAGTTAGTGAAGTGGTCAAATACACGCAGGATGACGTGGTTATTTAACACGTTATTTATTTACACTAATTGACTAGTGAAAGTGAATCGGCCCCACCGACCACGGAAAGCAACTGAAATAAAGCGGGTTTGAAACTCGCATTCCAATCATACGTTTCTATATTCTATCCATCCTTCCATCACGAGAGGCTCACGCAGAGTCTCGTGATGAAAGGATGAAAGGATATTACACATCTCCCCTCCTTAGTCTCTTGCTGTTTATGGAACACAGTCTAGTATCCTTCTTCTGTATATTCGGTATTATTAGACAAAATCCTTCATGTGGTCTGGTTTGCGGATTACTCTTCCTGTTCTTGACACATGCAAAGGATCTGGTTTAGGTTTTGGCAAGGAAATTTTCGATATCACATTTCTATTCAACACAGATCTCACATGTTCACCATTCCTCTCCATGCTTCCATTACCACCCCTACTGGATTGCTCCTTGTGTTCCATTTCACCAGTTCTCACATCTTTACTTGACTCCATCACACATACTCTCTCCATATTCCAGACTCTACCATCTTGCACTCTCACCGCATGTCTAAAAACCTCAATCACACTCACTGGTTTGGACCATTTGCAGGGTCCATCTCTTAGCACAGGGGGTAATTTAATTCTCACCAGACCCCCCACTCTGGGAACCTTGTTTCTTTTCCCTTCGCTCATTTGACTATCGTGAGCTGCCTTATTCCTCAGCTGGATTTTCCTGATACTCTCTACTGCCTCTCCAAAACCTTTTCTCACTATAGTCTCTCTCTCCAACCAGGATGGTGGCAATGTGGTGTTTGCTCTGCGCCCTCTACTTAACTCAAAAGGTGATAGACCAGTTGTACTATGGGGAGTAAAGCGGTGAGCAATTATTTTCCTTTTAACCGCTTCTTCCCAGTTGAGCCCATTTGACCAAGCCCACCGAATGGCATCCTTGAGTACTTTGTTGAATCTCTCAACCACTCCATTGGTTTGTGGGTGGTATATTGTGCTAGTTTTGTGTACAATGGAATTACTGGTACAGAACCTTTCCATCTCTTTTGACCTGAATTGGACACCATTATCTGTTAATATGCTTCTTGGGAAACCCTCCCTGGTGCATATCTCTGACAAAAATCTACCACTATTTTAGCATTCATATGAGGTTTGATTAAGACTTCTACCCATCTGGTCAAAAGGTCAATGACCACCAAGCAAAATTGTTGCTTACCATCACAATGAATAGGCCCTAGTATATCCATGCCTACTTCATCCCATACTTTTCCTGGAATATTCGTTATTACCATCGGGTATTTCACACTCACACACTCCCTGTCACTCTGATTACAAAGGATACATTCTCTGATGGTTCTCTCGATTTGCAGGTCACATCCTGGCCACCAGAAATCATCACGTATTCTCTGCTTAGTCTTCACAATCCCTTGATGGCCTTCATGGCCCAGATCGATGATTCTTTGTCTTAGACTTGTAGGCGGAATTATTCGATCTCCTCTCATAATTCTGTCACTTGCTATATTGAGTTCATCTGCAACTCTCCAGTATTCGATGAGACCGGACTCTTCAAAAATAACTTTCTTTAGACTTCCATTGCTTTGTATAATTTGCTTCAACTGTTTTATATTATCATCTTGTCTCTCCGCTTCTTCCCACTCAGTTTTGGATATGGATAGCGCTTCAACGTTCAAAACAACTTCTGGATTATTTTCACTTTCATTATCTGCCTCAGAATTGTTGGTAAGCCGCGACAGACAATCAGCAGCATGATTCTTCACTCCTGGTACATATCGTACGGTACAGTTGTATTCTTGCAGAAGTACAACCCATCTTTTGATCCTGTTAGATACATTGTCCAAACCTTTATTCATAAAGACATGTATCAATGGTTTGTGGTCAGTGCGAATCTCCACCTCCACTCCCCAGATGAAATTCCTGAACTTTTCTGTTGCCCACTTGATGGCCAATATTTCCTTTTCTATTGCAGCGTACGATCTTTCTGCACCTTTTAACAGTCTAGATGCAAATGCAATAAGAACTTCTTTTCCTTCGACTTCTTGTGTGACAACAGCTCCTAACCCTAGGTTGCTTGCATCTGTTGTTGTTATAGTCTTCCTCCCACTCTTGAAATTCTTCAATGATGGTGCTCTGTTTAATTCTGATTTGATATTTTCAAATTCTTCTTCGCACTCCCTGTTCCATTCAAATGACTTCTTTAAAAGTTCACGGAGCAGAACAGTGTGCATGGCGAAATCCTTTATAAATTTTGAATAGTACTCTGCCATTCCGATGAACGTACGCACGCCTTCCTTTGACTCTGGTCTCGGCATGTTCATTATGGCATCAGCAAGTTGCTTCTTTGGCTTTATGCCGCTAGCAGATATGGTATGTCCTAAATATTCGATTTTGCTGCGATTTATGTTACATTTGTCTCTACTCAGGGTCATACCTGCTTCATATAACTTCTTGTAGACATGTTGTAATCTTTCTTTATGCACCTTCTGGTTGATGGCGTGTACCAATATGTCATCTTGAAAACAAATAATCCCTTCATCGCCTTCAAATAGTTTGTGCATGATTCTCTGAAATACTGAAGCAGCTGACACCAACCCAAATAGTAATCTTCTGTATTGATACAATCCATCTGGCGTGATAAAAGCTGTCATTTTCTTAGATTCTTCATGAAGTCTAACTTGATGGTACGCTGACGTTAGATCCAGAGTAGAAAAATACTTCGAGGGCCCAATAGTGGATACAATCTCTTGAATATTGGGGAGTGGATGTCTGTCCGGGATCACGCTCTTATTTAATTCTCTCATGTCTACACATATTCTCAATTTTCCGGACTTTTTCCTTAATACAACTAATGGCGAGACCCATTCACTGGCATCTATTCTCTCGATGATCTTCTGATCTTCTAATAATTTAATCTCCTTTCTTACTTCTTCCCTCATTGAGAGCGGGACGTTGCGCAACTTCTGTGCAACAGGAACATGTCCTGGCTTCATTTTGATCTCATGAACAAACCCACGCAGACATCCAATTTCTTTCCTGAAAATGTCTTTCATCATATCAGCCTCTCTGGTGATTTTTTTGTTTTCTTGAATTCCTCCAGCGTTGCTTTCAACCGAATATACAGACTCATCCGATGCAGCATCTAACTTCACTCTGAGTTTGCATTGGTGAGTCCAGCTTAACAAAGGCGTTCTCCCCTTTCTTGTTATGTATATTTTCCCATTGGCTTTCCTCTCCTTGAATTTGAGTGCTCCCCAAAACCATCCAATGACATCTATTTTAACTTCGCCATATGCCCTGGGTTTTATGTCTGGTTCATGTAGGTATTCATGTTTCTTCCTGTCCCAGAGGGTCTGTGGTATCAAGGTATATTTTGCACTTGAATCAATCATCATGTGCATGTTAGTTCCATCAACACAAACTACGGCCTTGGGACTTTCTATTTCTTGTTCATTTTCTTCATCAGTTACGACAAACACGCATTCTTCTCCATCTTCATCACTATTATCATCGTTTCCTATCCAGTTAGTGGAAGTGTTCTGCATTCTGCAACATCGGGCGTAATGCCCCTTGCCTTTGCATTTCCCACATATAATTTTCAAGGCAGGACATTCCGGGTTATCTGCCCAATGATCCATGCTATCACATCTAAAACATCTCCCTGTACTTTTCCTTCTAGGGTCGTCTCCTCGCCTGTGCGGACTTTTCTTTCTCAGGTCACTGTTATTAACTCTGGAGCTTGGTTTTTTTCTTTTATCATCATTCCAAGGAAATCTCCCGTTCCTTTCTGATTTGTATCTCCTATTGGGATTTCCTGATATTTGAGCAATGGATTCATTCTCTTTACTTGCGGTAAGTGTTGCATACTTCTCTTTGGAAATTTCATGTTTAATATCAGTAGCTTGTAACCTGCTTTCTAATTATTTAACACATTTCTCAGTGTGTTCCACTTCCTTGGCCACACGTAAGACAGTGTCCAAGTTGGGGTCGTCCTCAGCCCATAATCTTTCTCTTACTTTGCTACTCCTACACACCAACATAAATTGATCTCTCAATCTCTCGTCCAATTGAGTATTGAAATTGCATGTTTTGGCTAGCTTCCTCAAGTTGGTGATGTATTGTTCTATGCTCTCACCCTCTCCTTGAGTTCTTTTCCCAAACTTATAACGTTCCAAAGTGGTGCTCAATTTCTTTTCGTAATGTTTTCCCATCTTCTTCACTGACCGCTCATATTCATTTAGGTCATTATCTTCATCAGAAAGCAGATCTGGTAGATCTTCAAACTTTTCCTGCCCTGCCGGGCCCAAACAATGCATTAAAAGAGACTTCCTCCTCTCCACACTGCAATTCTGACCACACACAACAGCAGCGTAATGTTCAAATGATTTAATCCATCTTTTCCATGGAATAGCTGGCTCACCAACATCAGAGAGGAAGAACATTGGCGGCGGTACACTATTGAAAGACATGCTGATCGAAATGGGTATGTGCCACAAAATTTGAAAGGAATGACCAAAAATGCAAATGCAGTCCTCCTAATGTCTCTTTTAAATTCAAATGCAGTGGCTTGCTGCTGTACAAATATTTATCACCTTAATTCTCTGTATTTTTTTTTCTGTACTTGCATATATGTGCTGAGATTAGTGGTGGGAGGCTTGAAATAGTTAATTATCGTCCTTTCCTTGCGATGCTAATGTAGTAGATTATGTGTCCCAATACAATAAGGCAAGCACAGCCAAACATATGACTTTCTGCAGTTTAATCACTTGTCGGTTCAATTTCATGTGTACATTCACTTCCCATGTATTTGCGCCCATACACTGAGAATTACGGTAGATGGGAAAGCTTGAAGCAGGCAGAAAGCACCTGTATTCTGTGAAATACGGTAAATTTAACAGCACAGGCCAAAAGGCGTGTCCGGAAGGTATACGTCGGAAGCAAACACAAGCAGGATGAAAGAAAACACTCACTTAATTGACCTTGACTCGGCGTCGCTGGAAGTCAAGTTGATTGTAAGTGGAGCGGAGCGGCCACAGCTTTTAGGACAGCTGCAAGGCCTGCTCACGCACATAAATCGCAGCTGTCGAGACGAGCAGCGGCCACACTACTGTCACAGCTGCAGGCCCTGTTGCGCTCTCACAGACTCAGAGTCGAAGACGGTCAAGAGAGTCAGGTAAGATGAAAGCCTGGGACACACGGGGGGGCGGTGGGGCCTGAAGATCCTCGTCGCCACTTGAAGTGGTGAAATACACGCAGGATGACGTGGTTATTTAACACGTTATTTATTTACAATAATTGACTAGTGAAAGTGAATCGGCCCCACCGACCACGGAAAGCAACTGAAATAAAGCGGGTTTGAAACTCGCATTCCAATCATACGTTTCTATATTCTATCCATCCTTCCATCACGAGAGGCTCGCGCAGAGTCTCGTGATGAAAGGATGAAAGGATATTACAGTTAGGCTGAACTGTTTCCAGTTGCTCCAAAGCACAAAAAGAGAGGAATGGAGTCTATTCTTAGAACTTGCTTTACCCCAAGTGTGGGGACGCACAAGCACATCCCCTTCACACGCCAAAAAAGCTGCACGAAATTCACAAAATGAATCTCTATGTGTGCAGTAAAGATGCTCACATTCAGATGTCCATTTACACTCCCGCTGCCCAATTGGCAAATCAGAAGACGCGTCTGTGCGTGCTAAAGTGCACCCCTATTTCAGAGACAATCACATGTCCCTGTTCCTGTTTGAAAAAAGAGCCTAAGGATGCGCATTGCATGACTGTGCCATATCTGACGTTGTATTTAGTGGAAAGCTCCAATCCTACATGCATTTCTATAACTCAAACGGGGATAGATGAGCATTTTTTTTTTTACACAATGGCAGGCCGTTACACTGTGCAATGCTCTCACACCACCGAAGTCAGTGCCTGGGGCCTGTCAACTGCCCCAGCAGTAATGCATACATGGGGGCTGGCCAGCTCATCACTTGCCCTGCGACATAGCCCCCTAGAAACGTACAGGCCACCATTTGTGGATAAAGTAACCTTCTGCACATTTGCATAGCTTGGTATCTAAAATAGCACTAAAAACCGATTCCTATGCTCTATGTTAGGTGCCTGATCTTTTAGAATTATACACATGATGTACACAAAGAAATAGAGGCTGCAGCGTGGTACTGTGTGGACGAATTAACCTTCAGCAACTTGTAAAGCATATTAGTACCCAGCAAGGGTGAATGAGCTTGTAAAAAGCAAGCTCATTGGCCCTTGTCCGGGTCTTACATGCCCGACAAGCCCTGCCGTGTCCCGGAGATCCATGGAAAGGGAGAAGGGCCTATGGGTCATATTGCCTAAGTAATCACCCAAAGAAGAAGAATGTAAACAGGGGTGGACTGGAAAAGGGCTGGTTTTGCTGAAAATGGGTAGTATGGGGCCACTTGGAAAATTATTTCCAGGGCCTCTTTTGGTTCCCAGTCCACCGCCGAATGTAAAGCGTGTCTTGGAGTGAAGTAATCTAGGAAGCCCAGAACATCTAGAAATGGCTGAATAGGACTTCAACTGTGATATCATCTCCATTACCTGGTCCGATTTAGGCCCACTATTGCAGGCTAATGGATTTGTATTTCATAATTTCCGGCTCATTTGATATGTTTCCCTATTTTCTTCTCGTTTTCTTTTCCCTTTTCTTTTTTCAAGGGTTGTGTACACCCTTTAGATATCATGTATTCATGAATATTGTTACTTGGGCAGTGCACGTTTTTTTTTCACCAAAAACTATTCATTTTAGAACCAGAGAGCTAAAAGGCTTATCTGAGGACTTTTTGTTTTTAAATTAGTAACGTAGGTCATTTCATATGTAATTAAGTCATTAGGCTGACCAGATTGTTCCTGATCATATATGGGATAAGGTACCCCACGCCCCCAACATGTGGATATTGGCGATTGATTGCTGAAAAATGTCACAGAAAACTATTAAACAAGCAAGAAATGTGAAAACCTTTGTAACGGCTTTAATTAACTGCTGCATTGACAGCTGGAATTCTGACCTTTGCTGGCAAGCAGCCAGACTCTTTGTGATGTCACAACTGAAGTGTGATAGCTAATTAAGGAGCTGTTGTGATGCCATTTTCTTATTACAGGTCCGTTTTGTTGTCACAATTAGCCTGTAATAAGAACATTATTTCCATTCTTGAATATGGATGTTGCATGCTGGCACGTATTGTACAATGTTCATAGTGGTTAGGATAAATTGAATGTTTTAACAATTTTAAAGCATTTTACTATTTTTGGACATGGTTGTATTATATTTATGTGCTGCATGTTAATGTATGTGTACATTCTGAATAATATATTTTATTTTATTCATCGCCATGGGCTGAATTGCCGAAATATATTTGTTAGAAAAAAAGTAAATCTTCTCCCCCTTTGAATCCATGTTCCTTTTTATACCCACACTAATTGTGTTTGCCTTTAATAAAATTTAAACTAAATAGACCCAACTAATTTAAAACTACAAGGTGGATACCTGACTTTATTTGATGATTTATTTAATGGAAATGGCACAATAGTACACCAAAGCCGAGCACCCGTGGCTGTTGAAGAGTGCATTATGCAACAACAAACTGCGCTCAACATTCCCGCTCTCCCAAACCTCCTGAATAATATTCATCTCATTTGTAAACTCCCTTCTCCCCACTTCCTCCGGCCACCAGCCTCGGCCGAGCTACTTGGCTGAGCGCATCCTCCGCCGCTCCAGGAGCATTGTGAATGTCTGGCAGCCTTCTCCAGAAGGACCTTCCTCCGGCCACCAGCCTCGGCCGAGCTACTTGGCTGAGCGCATCCTCCGCCGCTCCAGGAGCATTGTGAATGTCTGGCAGCCTTCTCCAGAAGGACCTTCCTCCGGCCACCAGCCTCGGCCGAGCTACTTGGCTGAGCGCATCCTCCGCCGCTCCAGGAGCATTGTGAATGTCTGGCAGCCTTCTCCAGAAGGACTGAGTCATACATGCAGGACAACAAATATAAGTTACTGTACACTGTGGGGTGCAGTCCTGGAGCAGGTGCAGAACACGCTTCACTTCCATTTTAAACAAACGGGGACAGCAATTTTATATATGGAACTCCAGCATGATTTACACCTCTGAAATTTAACAAACAGCCCTCATGAGTCTGCCATTCTTCTGTATCTTATGCCACACATAGAATCAGACTATTTCCTAAATTGCAAGACTCTCAGCTTGAGTTCTGGCATTCTTAGGTTTACGATATGTAATTCTCTGTGTTACCGGGGCGTGTTCACCCTAAACTACGAAGAATACTTTACAGCCAATCGGAAGAGTCTACGAGCCCATTTATTATCAAGCAAGAACCACCCCTCCTTCGTCCTCCTTCCTGCTTCTTATTTCCCTCATCACTTTCTAAAACCTCTTATGCCCAGGGTCGGACTGGGACAAGAAATAGGCCCGGTCACCCAAAAAAAAGTGGCCCACCCCTCGCCTCAAAAAAGTGGCCCAGCCATGGCCTCAGGACTCTTGACCTCCGATGACATCCCCGAAGTGATATAGTTTGACCCCACCCCAAAGTGACATCCCGGGAAGCGATGAAACACAACCTTTCACCACTTGACAAAACAGGAAGTGGCATGAAATAGTATTGGTCCTAAGTACACTAAATCACTATGATGTTATTGTATAGCACTTACGCTTAAGCTCTTTTTTATAGAACAAAAATCCATACAATATCACCCAACCTGTGTTGGTACTCATTTACTGACCTAAGAAGGATGAAAGGCTTTTTGAAAAGAAAATAAATGTGGAAAAATAAATATTTTTTTTTTCAATTCTTTTTTTCTTGCAAGCCAGCCCAGGCATGGCCAGAAACTGGCCCCCACCCCCAAAGGACGACTTCGGCCCAGCCACGGGCCGAATGGCCGAGGGGCCAATCCGGCCCTGCTTATGCCCACTGACTTCATCCGTATAAACACGAACATCCTCCATTTTCTGGAGAGTATGAAATGATGCACATGCACCGAAAACACACTGAAATCATGTTACTGCAGGTTTCACTGCATGTGTATCATTTTGGATATGTTCCATTACGCAGACCTGGAACGGAACCATGGCTTGAAAACCACTCTGGGCAGTTCCCTACTACAGACAAGATAATGTAGGGTAACTCCACAACAACCAGACGTAGAAAAAACAACCAGCGATGGAAAAAGGCTAGGTGCATCCTTTTTCGAGAAGAACAAGAGCTTTATTTTGTATACAAAAAGGAAAATGAAGACAGAGATAAATCCACTTCTGTAGAGCTCTCGCTCGTCATCAAAGTAGTCTTCTCCTTATAAACATTGAAATCGTCATTCATGACGCATTCAAATACAGTACTCATCCCCCACCCTCATTGCTTACCACTTATTTACATGCTAGTGGTTGCCTATGGACCTTTCTCCAATTGGCTGTCCCGTCTTCTGCTCCATCTTCACCACATGTGGGTAACAGTCACGCCACTTCAAAGTGCTGCAAAGTAATTGGTTAAACTTTAAATGGCACAACCCTCTCTTTACTCCTGGCCACGTGATGTGCACATGGTCGTCAACATGTACTCGGCAGATAACTTCAAAGTCAGCCTTGTCCTTGCAAATAAAGTAACTATTTTATCATCCCAGACACACAGGCACCCCCCTCATGACTCCCTGCTGCAATCTTATAAGCATTGGCCTTTCTTCTCCCGGGTACAAATCATGGATCTTGTTCTCTACTGCCCCCAGTATCAGTTAACCCTCCCAAGAGGTAGGCCTGGTGCCTCACTGACCCATCCACTTTGTAAAGGATTTTCAACGTGTTAATATATTTTCCATAATCTAAATTGTTTGGGAGGGGCGGGATTTGAACATGCATCCCAATATATTTCATCAGTATTCGTACACAGTTTAAGAGGCAGGGAACCCTACAGACTGTGCCTGCTTTTCAGTGTGTTCTAAGAGCAGGTGGAGTCTACAAGGTTACACTTTAATCGCTTTTCGCCATGTTTTTACATGCCAGCCACCATTACCAAACTCTGCCAGATGTGCAAACGTGCATGATGAATGTTCTGTTTATCTGCATGAAGTGTAAACAGCAATGGAAAGCCCCACTCTACCTGGATTCCTGTGCCTGTTCATAGTGTATGCGGAAAACAATGAAAATCTGTCAGAATGCCACACTCTATGAGGAAGTGGCCGAATGAAGGCAAAGGGCTCAGGGGGCAAAAAAGACAGAGGGCCCCAGGTGGGTGGGTTATGGAGGCCGAGCCTAGAGTGGGCAGAGTTGCACAATGATGAACGTTGTTTTCTTAAAAGTTTGACTCGAGCTAGAGACAGCTGGGCCCCCTCGACAGGTTTTGCTGTTGATGTTGGTACTATTGAATGATTAAAACTGAAGCTAATATAGGACATTATAGGGTTCATGGAAATGGGCAACAACAAGGTCAATGGGAAGGGACATTGCAGGAGGTGATATCACAGGTTAATTCCTAGAGCATGCAGATCCCTTTTGTGCATGTCCCCGGTGTTCTTACCCCACACACTTGAAATGCCATTGAACATCACAGACCTAAAGTAGTTCACCTTTTAATCTAAAACATACCATGGGGCACCTTTTATGAGAGTGCTGCTTGTGGCACTTGAAAGACCCCTTAACGCCAACCCACCACCTCCATATCTCCATCAGCTCCATAGGCCATGACATGGAAATGGAGAGGGAATAAGGGCAGGATAGAGAGGGAGAAACATAGAAAAGAAGCAGGTAACATGACAACTTGTGGTACAGGATAGTGCAGACTGAAGGAGGGCAGAAGTGTGAGAGAGAGATTGAGAGTGAGGGGAGGTGGGAGATAAAGTGATTGAAGGGAGCCAGGTGAGGGTAATAGGGTGAATGGGTAAAGAGAATGAATGAGGGCAGGAGCATGGGTTAATAGTTAATGAGGCACAAGAGGATTAAAGGGAGGGGAAATAGAGAGCAGAGGGATCAGGAGTGTAAGTAGAATTGGAAATAATGGAAGTCTGAAGACTCACTGAGAAATTAAGAGTGAGGGAGGGCAGGAGAAAGGGAGTGTAGGGAGGCAAGTGAGTGAGAAATGGGGAGTGGAGGTGGGGCAATGTAAAGGCAAATGGTGTGTGCAGTGGGGAAATGAAAGAGGGAGAATATGAGTGAAGGATGCTTGGTGAATTTACAAATAGAAGCCAAATGAGGAAGAAAGCAATATCTGTATACCAAATAACCTTTGGCAGAAATGGCGAAATGGAGAAAGAAAAAGGCCCAAGAATTAAGGGAGTGAGGCAAGAACAGGGGATGACAGTGTTCAAAAAGAGCAGGACAGAGTTGGAAAGTAGAGAGGAAATTGCTGGTAAGGAAAACAGAGGGGGCAAAAAGAATTCTGTATGGGAAAAAAGAAAGGAGTAAAAGGGATGCATATTTGTGATGAGAGGTGAGCAGATAGGTGCTTGCCCTAGCTGCCTACCTATACGCAGTCACAGCTACAATAGATAAATGAATAGGAAAACAAACAAATGCATCCACTTAGATAAGGTTGTATTGAAATGGGCCAAACAGATCCACGGTAGGGTGGCCAACCATGCCGCATTTGCAGGACTGTGTCAATTTCATGGGCCGTGTCTCACACACAGCCCTCGCAGGACAGGAATAAGCCCTGTCTTTTCTCTTCTAAAGTAGGATCAGCTTTTTGTGTGACAGTTACAATCGCAGGGAAGCACAGCGCCTTTCCCAATGCTTCCTCAGTAGCCCCAGGTTCAGCCTTGTGCCAACCTCATTTCAAAATTCTGATTAGAGGTTGATGACCAAGACACAGGGGTAACTGTTTAGACAGTTGTCTCTTAGAAGGTGTAACTGATGAGTGATAATAAATGGAAGGGGAGTATAATGCTGCATGCTGGGTAAAATATTGGCTCAAGCAGATGACCTTATATTGAATTCTCTTTCATTTTGAATACCTTTAAAACCAAATGATATTATTTTTCAGTCCACATTCCTTTGCAAGCTGCTACTGCAATCGGTCATCCAGGGTGGCGAATATAAAGCTACACATGTCTTTTCTATAACAATGTGTATAATGTCAAGTTGGTTTCATATGTGATTCGTGTACTTTTCAAGTCATTAATAGAAAAATGAATCATTTTGTTTTAGGAAACCCAACCTTAAAAAATATGTGTGACCTATCACTGGGAAGATATATTAGTCAGGTTCATAAATCACAGACTGGGTCCAAATACTGATTTCACAATTGTAACGAAACGTGTGATCTTGGGCAAATCATTTAATCACACTGTTCCTGATCAGCTGACATTGGGTGTCGCTAGAAGTGATTTAGTTTGCAATTGTTTCTATGAAGAAAACACCTCATGGTTTACTGAACTATTGAGTTTTTACATATTAATAATAGTGAATATTTATATATTACACAGCACATTATTTTCTTGGTTTATAAATGGAAACTTCTTTTAATGTCTTTTACCAATTGTGTCATGGAGTACTGAAGACTGATGCCACTACTTGCAATGTTATTTACTGTGATGTTGCTTCTGATCATGTCAATCCATATGTCAAGATCCCTACCCCTGACCCCCACTGGCAAGTTAGCCTGCTAGGTAGGGCCAGGTTTTGGGGGTTCCATTATGGCCTTAAAGGCCTTAAAATCTCCCCCCAGGCTCTCTTTGAGTCAGTCCTGGCGCCTTTAGCACTAGGCTCATAATCACTATGGAGAACACCTCTAGGTTGGGACTATTTTACTTGGAACTACTTTCTTGGGGGCTTCAGTCAACACGGAGGCACTCACATAGCTCAGTTCCTAAGAACTGAGCTATGCAGTATAGTGTTTAGGGTGTGGCTGGCCTGGGACTACTTTACTTGGACTACTTTACCTGAAGACTATTTAAACCACACCCAAACAGCAGAACACGCTTCGCGTTATTCTGCTGTTTGCAGCGTAATGCTCAACGTGTCTAGTTGGATCGCCAGTATTCTTTGATGCCAGCTATTCTTGGAACCGCGTGCCTGCAGAGAGAAAAAGAACATCGTTATTGGAATCCTACCTGTGAGTAGCATCCTGTCTTCAGCCCATCGTCAGCTCCTGATTCTGCTTACCTGGAGAAATTCGATCCACCGAACTCCATCATCTGGGCACCGCTTGCTTCCCGGAACGCAGCAACCTGAAAAGGGGAGAGAGAAGAACAGCATTAGTGAGCACACACTCACGGTTCCACTCGAACAACGAAAATCACAAGATTCTTACCGGATCAGTCGCCTCTTGTTCAGCATCATACCGGAACAGCACTGCAACCGGCGAAGAGCACCGTGGCCTACAAAGGAAGGGGAAAGACACAGGTTAGCATATACAAGGCAAAACAGCGCCGCGCATTACTTACTGGATAGCATAGCGCACACCGTGCCTTCATTTACTGGCTCGTACTCAGCTCCTACCCGCACGAAAAAATGCCAGAATCTCTTTGCATACCTAAAGAGAGTAAATAAGACATTAATAACAATAAGAGGAAGGAAGTAAAGAACAGAATAGAATACAAAGACTGTAAAGCAGCAAGACCTACCTTAAAAACACCCAAAAGGGCTCACACCAGTGAAGCAACTTGGTCGCTCACGCCCACACGAGACTACACACCCCTGCCATGAAGAGCAGGACGGAGAGCACGCCTTCTAAGGAATTAAGGCTCAACTTCCATCTGAGGCACTACCCAGGGATCGGGGAAAGGGTTTGAGGCGCATATCATCCAACCAGGGCTGAGTGGCGTCCCTGTGGATACCAGGTGAGTGTAACACCATATCATGCAAATTAGGGTTCTACATATCCTTTGCTGGACAGGTCTGGAAGACAAATTGCACATTTCAGTGCCTTGTATGCTTAACTGTCTCACAGTGTTGTGACTCTTTTATTCTGTGTATGTGTTCAAGAGCCTCGGGGAAGGGCGCGGGGCCCAAGTAGCTGCCCCTATTTTACCTAATATACAGCAGCATATTTCTAAATGTGCACTTTGCAGCAGGTTACAGACTGGGTTTGATAGCACCAGCATCCAGAAGTGTTATCACCTCTTTTACTCTGGTTTCATCTGCATTAGCACCTTGCTGACAGAGCAATTTCTAAAATTTTAGTGGCAGTTTAGTGTTTCAGCTCCCCTCTGGCTGTCTGGCCCGTCAGACTAAAAAGCATTCCTTTGCATCCATTCTTATTTAAGCAACCCACGGGTGCCACAGACTGTGTGTCCCCCATAATTGTTGGCAAGGGGGGCCCCAATCATATTGAAATGGACCCCGACGAGTACTGACAAATGTTTAGCTGGGCCCTGTGAGTGAGTGCTAAGAAGGCTCTTTGTTATTCCACTGTGCCTGACTGCCAGCAAGGAGGGATGAGGGCGTGTATGTTGTGGCTGGTGTGAAGAAATTGGCAAGGTGTCACCGCTTGCCCTTTCTCCATCCAAGTGCTAAATCCGCCTCTGCCATGCAGGTCGATAGAGGTGCAGCAGTCACTGCTGGATTCCTTGGCTCACAGAGAATTAACCTACTAGGATAGTTGGCTGAGCAAACACGCTGCCACTACAAATACTCCATAACCACTGCAAATGTTTGCCATCTTCTCTAGAAGATGTCAGCTGTTAGTGCACATAAAACATGTCACACACAAACTACCATAGGGAGTTATAACTCAACAGATACTCCAATCAAGTTCATCACATAAAATGTAGATCAAGGGTCATTGGATACATGTGGCTTCAATCCGAGTTTGCAAGTAATACCATTAGAATAACTTCCAAATTCGATAACCAATTTCATCACTCAGTGCAGCGGAATTACCGCCAAATTTCGAGTGGCAGTAAGGGAGTGTGAGTCCCCATTCATGGAGTCTATGAGACCCCATGGGGGATTTGGTAGAACTACCATGGGGGGCAGCAGTAGTAGAACCTGTACTGCACTGTCTCTCGCACACTTGGAAGAAGGATAGGTCAGGCACATTTATTAATAATGAAAGGCTGTGCATGGTGTGCACAAAAGCTTTTCATTGTGATGTTTTCTAATGGGAAACATGGAGCCTGAGTTGATGCAAGTGTTGTGTATAAAGGTACCTAACACCTATTTAATCTTTACAGACTTTCCTTGAAGTTGCCCACTTTTGTTGGATACTCACTTTGCCATTATTGCTGTAAATGTACATCTGGTAATTACATTCCCATCAGTGAAAGGTGGAGTGACCAATCACAATCCGCCATTCCCGGGCGTAAATATGCAAGCACTGCTCACGCGAAAGAAAAAAATATATAAACAAAAATCACTGCTGCTATTATCGTCGAAAAGGGAATGGGTCCCTTTTTGGATGACGGTGGCCAATTTGAAATCTGTTTTCCATGGCTGCCGTCATTCGAAAAGGGACATAGTCCCTTTTCTATTTTCATTGCAGCCATTTTCTTTGCCATTTCTTTTCCATTCTGATGGTGTAAAGACTGGAGTGAGGGTTATCTGTACTCCTGCCCTCTAGCTGGCAGAGTAGAAGCACAAAGCACCCCAACCAAGATTCTCTGTTGTTGGTGGCAATGGATGAGCAATCAAGGCTTAAGCTCTCAGGAGGTAATTGCGGCTCGTTCTTAAGTACAGTGTAGTCCCCAAGCACCCATAAAGGAATGTCCACACACTATGTTAGTGAAACCACAGTTCTTTATATAAATAAGACTTTGATTAAGTACACATACATTAACACACTTTGTGCTCAGGCAATTCTTAAATCATAAATATATACAGTCTCTGTGTGGTACTACAATTAATTCTTAGATTCCATTAAAATGCATCAACTGTAGACAGTTTCAAATGATATACAAATCAGTTACTAATGCGAACCAACGGTAGACTGGAGGAGGAAAACAAGTTGGATAAACAATTGGCAGAATACGGGGCCCCTACCACTAGGCACAGTTCTTTGTGAGGATCCCCCCACCTGTGAAACCTGTAAATAATGTTATAAAACAAACCCAGTCCATACATTGCTTATCAGAGTTTTAAATTGTTCTGCCACCCCAATGTACCTGGTTTAGCAGAGTTCGAAGTTGGGTTGTCAACGGATCCTTCTTGAGTGAACTCCCTTTAAGGCAGGAGCCACAGATCGTCGAGATCCATCGAAGAAAAGGTGACCAAAGGCGTCGAGGCAGCAGCTTCGGTCCTGGTGGTGCTCATCGACGATCAGTCATGGATGTCCTGCGAAGGCATGCAGTGCACCTCGATGACGATAGTTCAGTCCCGGAAAGAGTCACTGAAGAACTTTGGCCCAGCAAGGGCGTCGGGTCGTCAGCGTCTTTGTGGTCTTCGGGTGGCGGGAAACCCACCGGAGTATTCTCCTCCGTTCATTGCAACCTTGACTTTCACCGGCAGGACAAAACGGTTGATGGTGATGAGCAAGGGAGTCCTTGTTTCAAAGTGTTCTTAGGCAATGGAGCATTGCGGCTGCGGTCGTCGGCAGCATGGCGTCAAGCGGTCCCCGCTTCTGGGAAACACAGTTTCGACGGGCTTCCAGCAGTTACCGCAAATCCTCCAAACCCTGGTCGACGATGGTGTACGGAATGTCTGAGGGCTTCTCTTCAATTTCCTCGGCGGTCCCCGTCTCCGGTCGACAGTCTTTCGAAGGCTGACTTTCAGGGAATCTTGGTGAAGGTTAGCTGGTGCACAATGGTCCCTCGTAGTTAGGGAAGAGGTATCCTAGTCAGCTCCTCTCTTGGATCAGTTCCTTGAAGGCACAGCAGCTTTCAGATTGCGTCGAAGGTAACAGCAGTCAATCTTCTTCCTCCGGCTTGGCTTCGAGAATAAGCATCATGTTTCAACTTCAGCTTCTGAATGATTTCCATCTGTGATAGGTCCCCAGATATACTGTTTGGTCTCTCATTCAATCTGATAGGTCACACTCAGGCAACCAATCATTCAGAAGGGCATTCATGCAGGCAGCCAACTGGGCTCACAATGCATGCGCTCACAACAAGGAATGTAGATTGGGACAAGGACTTTGCCGTTCAGCACTCCACACTGCATTCATACCAGTTTCGGACAGGGCTGTCTCAGTCGATGTGTCACATACTAGAAACCAGCCACCCATAACATGAAATGCATATTGGTGACACCCTCCATTCACCCAGGTCCCACCCCAAGGGCGTACCCACAACATACAGTCACTGGGAAGGCTCCAGCCAGTCTGGCTGGGACTTCCCCACAATACCTTATGGAACTCCCACCCAACAGCCAGTCAGGGGAAGGGACAGAGTCAGGGCTTCCCAGGACTTTGGGAAAACAAGGTAACAGGCAATAGAAAGCAAGAGGCCACAGGGGTATCTTGTCTTCTATCAGGAATCAACTGATTCCAGTGGCAGGGCCTCGGTATCCCAAAATGGAGGATACTCAGAGCACCTGTCAAATGCAGCATGGTTCTGCCACCAGCCCATACTCTGCTCTGTGGACCACACACAGGTGCCCAAAAACATACACTCGGGGTACAGGGTTGCACCCCCACCCATGGGTGCCATAAGGGTATCCCAAGGGCCTGTACATTAAACCAAATAGAGGAAGAGCTGCACTGCCAGGAGTCCCACATGGACTCCTGTGCAGAGAGTAACACATAACATACATAACATACATGATAAAAGGAGAACAGGACAAGTACATGGAGGCCCTGTTCCTCCAATGCATTTCCAGCATCACAGACTGGAGATGGGCTCGCGTAGAGCTCATCTCCCATCGGAAGGGAAAAAAATATAAAACTATTTGCACCCAGTAAATCTCGGGGTGCGAATCGCTTTTTCTTCTTTGGTTATACATCTCCTCTAGAATCAGCTCAGTGCAAGAGTGCATCTGCCTTCTCAACAAGAGAGCTGGCTGCAGCTGCTGTTGCTCTGCTATATCATCCCATTCAAGAAATTATTCAGTAAGCATGAAGTGTGCCCATGCCAATAAAATATTGGAATTAACTTTATTTTGTATTCTCAGAGTGCGCATTCTTCTAGAAAACAAGCCATCTGCTGGATTAAATTACACCTGAGACACATTCCAACTGCCCTTACTAGAAATAAGGTAAGCCTGAATGCTCCTATTGTAGAAATGACTTTGTAAATCTAAGTTGCAGGGAACAATTTTATGTCGCATGTGGGAATATCTGAGGGATGCGATAAAGAACCTTTTTAGCTTTAATCAGGAATTTCGAACTATCAAAGGTCAATTTTACTTAGGGAATTGGGGTAAAGACTTCTAATTTAAAATGACCAAATAATCAAAAACGTAATTTAAATTGGTGACAGATGTGATACAGTATATATGTTTTTTATTGTTCTCATGTGAGGGCACCTCCCAATTTATTTAAATGAAGTAACCCAAAAAAATCATGTTACCATTTAAAATTACACCAAAATGCAGCAATAATTATTAGCATTATTATAAATCCAAAATAATTGCCATAATGTCCTACGCAATAGCGATTTGGGGTCACAAATTTCAAATTGAACTAATTCGGCTTGAAGCCAAATTATTGAGGCGTCTGCTCCGACTACCCAAAAACATAAGCATTCAATATGTGTACCTCGAATTTGACCTAAAGTGCATATGGAATGTCTACCTATCTCAATATGTGCTGTTCTTTCAGCGTTTATCCAGTGTCCCTACTGATACAATAATGGTGCCTTACATACAAGCATTTTTAGCCTTGGATGCCTCTAAACCAGTTGGCACAATTGGTACATTGAAAAGCACTCATAGCCAGTGGCTTAAAGCAGAAGGAGATTCAATTGACACAGGTAACATTAAATTGTGGCTCAAAAAGAAATTGGCTATATTGGCGTTCCATCATAATATGAACCACCTTGAATCTTTAACATCTGCCAAAGATTTTTGCCAATATAGACGAGTACGTGTAGCCACTCCGAGATATATATTGGCATATCCAAGCCCTAATATATTTCGGGTCTATCTTTTGTTGAAATTCAATACATCTGTGGCATTATCACCTAAAAGTTGGTCGAATAAAATTGAATACAACCATAAATATTGTAGATTATGTGGCAATTTACTAGAGGAATCCCTGTTTCACCTATTAATTATATGTGAAAGGTTAAATTGTCTCCGGCTGCAATATTTTAAATCATACACCAATGCTGTCAGCATATCTGATTTTCCTTGATTATGGTATGAATTTCTGCAAGGCAATGACATTAACTTGATCTATTTTACTGTTAGATTGTATATGCACATTGTTGAGATTTTTGAATGTTTATACTGATATTAGGTGTAAAACAACGCAATGTATTTTAAGCTGTCAGCAATGATTTATTGGTTAATTGTAATGAGCATGTGTTTTTAAATCAAATGTTATACAAAGCTTTGTGCTATATGTATATTCAATAAAAATTTCAAATTTAAATTAGCATTATTCATCTGTGTCTAGAATTGCCCTCAGTGACTCCGACCAACCTTGAGGGCGGAAATGAAAAGTCGTGTGAGAAGCATTGACATCTTTTTCTCCAAAATAAAAAAAAGCTTCAGGACATAGCTATTGATGGCAATTATGCAGCACTAACAAAGATGTATGGGACGTTCCAGGTAACTGAAAACAGATCACGTGCATGTGGGAATTATGAACGCGCTGTGAATGCCTCAGGTACAACTGAGCCTGCGGTACCGCATTTCGATGAAAGGCATGTCTCTTTCTCAGGCTGAAAAAGTTACCCTCCTACTAGATGCATAAGGCGATGGTGAATTCCCAGGCAGCTGTTCACTCCCCGTGGGATGCCCTGAAAACAGAGGACGATTTCGGCAACGTTGCATTAAGAAGCCCACAGAAGTTAAGGGGCCGTTTCATAAAAACGAAAAATGGTAGATACAGTAGAGGTTTTCGATCTGATTTCTACCAGGACTATCTATGGGTGGAATAGTCATTGAAGGCTGACATCATGTATTGCTTTCCTTGTCGTGTGTTTGGGTACAACATCGACTATGCACAAGCACTCCTGGCTTCTGCTTTCGTAGGGCATCCTAGTGGCAAATGTAGGCGCTGCAATTGCAGGGAGGCTCCACTGGGATGCCTGATTGGATGGAGGTCTGTCAGTAGGAAGAAAAATCGGTCTGTGAGAAAAATAGCTCAAATGCCAACAAACTGTACTGTGGTAATATGCCTACTTCGTATAGGTTGGTGGTATTGAAGGTGCATTATTGAGAGGGCATTATGGAGCTGCTGGCTCAAACTATAGTGGGATGTAGCTAGGTGTATGAACTCATGGCACAATTTGATACTCTTCTGCAAACAAAGAAAACAACTTTCCAGGATCATAAAACAACTGCCCTTGATCATAATATGTACACATCAAAACACAGTCAGAATGATATCATTCACTGCGGTCTTATTACTCAATTTAAAAGGGAAGCTGAAGCTATGAAGTGGGTTAGTGTAATGGTGGATTAAACAGCACATTGCTTGAATCACAAACAAGTTGCTGTACTTGTGGGATACTGTGACCAGTCTCTGGAAATCCATGAGACTCAAAATATATCTCCACAGTGGTGGTCTTGCAGCTGCGGGGACTGCCAAAAGTAAAATCATAGCCTGGTGCTATGATGGTGTTGCTGCCCTGAAAGGGGTTCACAGGGGAGTACAGGCTATTGTAAAGGAATGGTATCAAAGTGATGTACCGTATGTGCGATGCTATTGCCATGGTTGTATACGAATTGACCTTTTAAGAATTGATCGTGATAGAATTGCTCGAGGGAGAATTGACAGAATTTAAAAGGTCAATTAGGACATATATGTGGGGGAAAAGCGCCTGCAACCCCCCACCAAATTCAAAAAACCTTGCAACCTCCCATCCAATCCCCTTATATAATTTAGAATCCAACACCAACCCAATATATATATATATTTACAATAACTAAAAGGTCAATTGTGTACGGTCAATTTGGGTAATACCATTCCCATCACTTGAACCTTGTGCTGGTGAAGTCCATGACGATTACAAGGGATGCATTCTCTTGAAAACATTGTACACTTTCGTCGAAGGTTTCCTTCTTTTTTAAAGAAAAAGACTAAAGTCACAAGGGCTGTCAATGCTATTACAAGCAACATTGGAGGACTTCCTGTTGGTGCTAAAGAAATTGGGGACACAAAGGCATGCAGTAAAACAGTAATTCAAGCACCCAGCTAATAAAAAAAAACCTGCAGTCTTTTCAATGTGGTTTCTGGCTATGCTTGCTAATTTCACTTTTGAATGTCATTAATAACGTGAGCAAGGAACTGCAAATGGCCAGACTGCACCTCTATTCTGCCAATCATGATTTTATCAGTTTAAAGGTTGTCATCCAGGATGCGGGGGATTGTTATGGAGACGGTTTTACAGACCCGGAGAAGCAGTGTGCGAAAGCTAACATGCAAGAATTTGAAATCAGAAACAAAAATGTGTAGGTATGAGGGCAACCCAGGTAATGAAAACTCTTTTTCTACTGTAAGGGAGCAATTGGGGAGGAAGTACAATGAGGTGCTCGACAATACACACTCTGGACTGAATAACTTCTTCACACGTGATATTATTTCTCTGGTCAATGGATTTTGAAATATTCTGCTAAAGCAGAGTGCTTAGAGTGAGGACCTCAGGCTTCTGAAAGCTTTCCTACTCTGAACCAGCTAATGAATTATTGGCTGATGGCTTATTTCAGGAGACTCTCTGTATCTATGAAGAACTTATTACATTCCTGAGACAACCCACTTCTGCTGCTTATAGTGTCATCAGGAAGATGGTGGTTGTGTTCTTTACATTGCCCACCACAAGAGCAAGTATGGAAAGGTTGTTTTCTATACTTGCGAGCTCAAAACTGCATCCCACAATTCAACAAAAAAGAATGGATGCATTGGGAGTGCTGTCAGGGGTGAAGAATGCGTGAAAATCAGCAGATCTAAATTCCTGTGTTGATGTGTTCAAGCAAAAAATGACTGCTTCGTGGACATTTAGCCCTTTTAAAAGCTTAACACACATGTGGGCTATTTTTGATTGTGAATTATAACTTTACCAATTAACAACAATAAAAGGATATTCAAACATATACAAATAAGCACTTTCTATTCCCCCGATAAGTTGTGGCTTGCTAGCCGGCTTTTGGGATGGATTTCTTTGCTGCTGTTTATTTAATTTTGGAATCTTTTCACTGCCAACTCTTAATTATTCTTTTATGGCCACAGGGGCGTTGCAAGGTGGTCGTGGGTGGGGGGCTATAGCACTGGGACTTTTGGTTGTATCCCCGGATAGAAACTCAGGGGCTACAACCAAAAGGCTAGCTAGCATCGAGTCCCGACAGTCCCGACATTAGCGTAGCCCCAGATCTTTTCCAGTCCTAGCAACAGGCCTGTATGGCCATGTGATTGCACGCTGTATAATTTTTATAGATTATCAGAGGATTGAAAATTCAATTCCTGTGCTTAGCGACCTCTTAAAATAGGGAAACCAGTAGAGGATGCGTGCTCTAACAACGAGAACTAAATGCATGAAATGCAAAGAAAGACAGATTTATGAACTGCTCCTGTGTACACGATGTTCCATTCTGGGCTAAAGTGTTTTTGAAATTGCATTAGCTATAAGCCTTTAAAATCAGATATCTAACACACGTTAGCCCCGCCCCTAAGGACAATTGGCCACACCCCCAATCTAATTTCCCTGCTTTGGTCCAGTGCCTTTTCAAATCGGTGAGAGCTGCAGTTCTGCTTAACCACAAAAAAATGCAACTTTATTTTGGATAATGCACGTTCCCAATTTCTCTACATTGTTTTTATTAAGACTTTCTCACTGACGAGTGAACTGCAACCAATAAACGGCTCATAGCCACACTTATGTTGGATGTGTTTGTTTTCTTTCTCTTATTTTCAGCACTGTTTTTGTATTTTTGTATGGTCAACAATGGCAAAAAATTATGATCTATTCTGAATACTAAACACTACCTATTGAAAGGCTTGCGATGGTACAAGGCCTGTACAAAAAATGTTTGTGGGCCATGTGTGATAAACGGACACAAATACAAACAAATGGAGAACATTTTGGCTTATTTTAAAGTTTCTTGTTATATGTGAAGTTTCATCAAAACTGGCACCCTACCTGTCTCATTGTGTGTGTGTCCATTCTGCATGAGTGACACACATGGCTTAGAACAGACTGTCCTACTTGGTGTGTAGGCAGGATGACTCTCCCTGTTTTAAGCCACTAGCAACAATGGACAACATTAAGCCACACTGCACCGTACTAGACCACCTGCACAGCACACACTGACAACATATATCACATCATTAAGTTGGATATAATTATTCAGGGAACGATAAGATGGCCATTCACTAGTCCTCTACTCAGAGAAATGGAATGTGTACGTTTCATGGAAGGAAGTATGAACGAGTTCTTTGAGAGCAATAAACACTCAGCAGCTGGGTCAGTAGTCTGAGCTATGTTCTAGGTGGTCTTGAGGGGCCCCACATTAGTATTTACAAAAAAATAAGATGCTTGTAGCAGAACTCGGGAGAATTGAAGAACGTATCATAGCCAGGGAACAGGGAATAATTTCTGTGCAGAATATAAGAGTTTGGAAAATCTTCACGAGACGAAACAGCTGTTGAAAGACATTTGATAAACAGACCATACATCTCAGGACTCAGCTAGAGTCATAATAATCACAGTAGGATGCAAATGGTTGTTTGAGGGGCAGAGGTCTAATTCTGGTTGTGTGGTAGACTCTGGATAGTGCGAGTGTTTCATTTATTTACAGATTTCCTTTTGTTTTGGTATTCAACTACATAGGGATGTGGCAGGGGAGGGTTTTATCCTTAATGTTTTTTATTCATAGGTTGGTGTTTCTGTAGACTGCTGCTGCCTTAAGAGGGAGTTGGGTGGTACTTCTTCTCTGTGTCTATTTTTCAGAGGTAGTACCTACAGATGGCTTGTTCTGCCAGAACACATAAGTGATGTCTGCCTCTGGGGGAGAATTACACATTGTCTCCTGGAATGTCAATGGGGTTACCAACCTCCTAAAAAGCAGATTCTGAATCGTTTAAATAGCCTAAGGGCTGATGTTGCATTATTGCAGGAGACTCATCTCACAGACATGGAAGCTGGAAAATGACAACGTGGTTGGGTTTGACAGGTGAATGGATCCTCATTCAAATCACGCTCAAGGGGTGTGGCCATATTGATTCACAAGAATCTAGTAATCCAGGTTTAATAAGTTTGTATATAGGGGGCAGTGTTTATGCTATGTGATATTTTACTCCCACTGTAGATAATGGGTCTTTCTTTAGGGAGGTTGTCCAATCCTTGCAGGACCAGGAGTGTAACAATATAATTCTCAGCGGAGACTTCAATGAAGTGTTAGTTTCATTAGTATGTTGAGGATTATTGGCTGTAGGCAGACGCCTTGAAAGGCTTGATCGCCAAGCATAACTCGACATATGCCTGGATACTTCAGCACCATGTCTGAAAGGGATTATAGTTTTTACTCTAATGCCCATGACACTTCCTCACAAATTGACCTGATATTGACAGCATGTTTGGCTACTACAAACTATGTGGGAGGTGCAATTAAAAATATCCACATTTCTGGACATGCTCCTGCTGAGGCGATTATTTCACTGCAATTTGCTACTCAAAGAAGTTCACTCTGGAAACTGAACACATCTATACTTGAGGAGGAGGGGATAGTGGAGAAAAGGGTCAATGAAGCAAAATACTTTGTAGAGGACAATCATACCAGGGAAATTGAGCCAGGTACAGTCTGGGAAACATTCAAATGCACGATGAGAGGCCTCTTAATCAGTTTATTGAGCAAGAGGAAAAAGAACAAGAAAGAGACAATTAATTAATTGGAACTAAATATGAAGAATATGGAGACAGAGGTGATGGTGAATACAGATGAAGGGAAAAAGAGTGTGCTGTGTCAGCTTAAATGCAAGTTTAATAAACTGGTGTCCAAAAGGCAGAATACATGCTGTTTTGCAGTAAATGCAGATAATGTGAGAACGGGGAGAAGTGTAATTGATGGCTGGCAGATAGGCTTCAAATTCTGGAAAAAGAAAGCCCCATCCCTTCCATTGAGAAATCTAAGGGCTCCATAACTTTTGACCCAAAAGAAATTTCACAGCTTCTATAGGAAGCTCTACGCTCTGAGGGAGGATGTTGAGGGGGATTTACCAGAACTTGGATGAGACGTGATACTTCCAGAACTTTCAGATGAAGAGAGAGCAAATTTCAATGAGGCTTTTTTCAGTTGAGGAGTTGCGGAAAATAGCTTTGAGTCTTAATTCCGGAAAGTGTCTGAATCCAGACGGGTTGTACATGGAATTCTATAAAACAATTTGGAACTATGTCTTTGAGCTGCTGAGAGACCTGTACAAGGTCTCAAGAGCCATTGGCATACTTTCAACAACAATGCATTACACATCCATCTCATTCATTCAGAAGAAGGATAAGGCTCTAAAATCTCCATCAAACTACCACCCTGGTGTCCTCATAAATACTGATAATCCAATTTTGGCAAAGTCACTGATGAGACGGTTGGAGGCAATTTTACTGAAGTTGATACACTCAGACCAGTCTGGCTTTGTAAAATGAAGACATGCCGGGACCAATATGCAGAGGCTCCGACAGACTATCAAACAGGTGAATGACAGATCAGGATGCAGTTGTCTTCTCCTTAGCCGCAGAGAAGGTGTTTGATCGGGTCAGATGAGCTACTTGTTTGCTGTGTTGAGGAGGATGTTATTGAGAGAGTCCTCCATGCATCGGGTTAAGATCTTGTACAGGGGCCCCACTGCAGATGTGTCGAGCAATGGGGTATGCTTGGAACACTTCAGTTCAGAGCGGGGGATGTGACAAAGTTGCCATCTGTCACCTTTGTTATTTGTGATTGCAATTGAGCCCTTGGACTCAAACATCAGGCAGGATGTAAGAATAAAATGGGGTAATTATGGAGGGGTCACCCAAAAACTTTGGTTATATGCAGATTTCTTACTCTCATTGCTGAGGGACATGGACAGCACACTGCCGGAATTGATGGAGCTGAGTTCAATGTTTGGTCTGGATGCAATATTAACTGGTCCAAGTGAGAGCAACACAACCAACGCAACCTGTAGTAACGCATTGCAGGAAGGAAATGATTGTGCATTTAAGTTTTAGATGGTGCCTAGAAAGTTTAAAATACTCGGGCATCTGGCTGACCAGCAGAGTGGACGAGATTATGTTAGAGAATATGAGGAGACTGCTGTCAGGTCTGAAATCGATTTGGAAAGATGGCAGCTTTGAAACTGTCCATAAAGGGAAAAGTTAACATGCTGAAAATTAATTCTGCACTTAAGGGAACTTATTTATTTATTTTGGATAATATACTTGTGGCTGTGAAGTCTTGTATATACAACAGAAGACATTAACAATATTTAAAATACAGGAATTAAAACAGTAGAAGATTAAGAGACAGAAATGTTAAAAACGCATAGTGCATCTAAAACACATTATCATAATATTAAACATAAATCAACAATACATCACAGCTCATATTACCACAACTAAACACATACAATTCCATTTGAAAGCAGAAACAACATTTCATAAAACATGACTAAAATATCCTTAAAATATTAGAGAACTTCCTATAAAATTTGGTCATAAAATGAATCAAGTTTGCATCATTACCTTCCATAAATATTGGCCTCAAATGTCAGAGATCAGAACAGTCTAATTGGTTATTGTACATTTTCATTAGATTATTTTTCAGTGGATTTATAGCTTCACATAGTAGCAAAATGTGTTTTAAACCTTCAGTTACTACTGTGCAAAATAAGCGACAGTTTTGATTATCACTGAAAATACCCATTTGACCACTCTTTACTTCTAGTGTCTTGCAGATATTACATTTCAAAAGAAGATATTGTCGTAAGATTACGCTATCGGGATTTGCAGTGATGTAATCAGGTCGATGTGACCGTGCATATATTCAATAAAACAAAACATGCAGTGTTTCTATTGGATGCTACATGTGTATGATACAGAGATGATGTGGGATAAGGAGTCAGTTTCAGACATCCATCTGTCATACACTTGAATAATATTGCCAATTGTGCCCAATTTCTAGCGATTGTGCATTCGCAGAAAAGACTGAGGTGTCGATTCATGGAATTAATGTGCGCTGAAAATTCCCGCGCAGAGGTGCCAAAACGTGCAATTCACAGTAAAAGTGCAAAAATCGCAGGGAAACCAGCGCACATCGATTCATGGAAGGCCGTGCGCAAGAAAAATATCGGATGTGCGCTGAAAAAGTGCATGGCGCACGCCGGCGCACAGGATATCTAACGGCGTGCACCACGGCTACAGCGAAATCGCACATAGCACGGCGCACACAACAAAAGTAGGCGTAACACGGGGCGTAACACTCGGAAAGGGGAACAACTCATCAAAATGTGGGCATCATGGGGGAAGTACAGGAGGCAAGTGCGCGGAATGCCCACACGCTCGCCTACAACACGTATTCATGGAATCCAATAGGGCAAACCAGCGCACAGTCAAACCAGCGCACAGGCCCAAACACGTCCGCCACAAGAAAGCAGGCGGTAGTGTCCCTACCCCTGAAAATAAATGTGCGCCAACAAAAAGCACCTATATACAGCCATGATGAATGTCACATACTGTGGCCCTCTAGGACAAATGACGTGCAAAGGGGGACGCGACAAACACGGACACCCGCTGTGTGAAAAATAGCGTGTGCGTGCATTCTGTGCTGCGCGGAAAGTCCCACATGCAAATTGCCTGGGTCTGTGTATTCCGGGTGCGCGGGAAATCCCACACGCGAAATGGCTGGGTCCGTGTATTCCGGGGTGCGCAGGAAGTCCCACACGCGATTGGCCTGGGTACGTGTATTCCGGGGTGCGCGGGAAGTTCCACATGCTAATCCTGCAGGGTACGTGTATTCCGGAGTGCGCGTGAAGTTCCACACGCGATTCCAGCAGGGTATGTGTATTTCGGGGGTGCCGGGTAGTACTACATGTGAATTGACCGTGTGGGTCCTTCCAGGTGTTCCACCTACACCCCCACGGCCCCTGCAGGAAGCCCACACCACAGGGGACTACCCTGCACCCCTGCTCATGTCCCGCAGGCAGCCCATCCACCATGGCCATGCCCCCCAGCCAACCCACATGTCACCTTGCACTACTGATCACCAACGCATGTCCCCCTGCACCCCCACCCCCCAGCAGTCAGGGGCACCCTCCACCAGGCCCCCACACATGTCTCCCACCACCCCCACCCCCCAGCAGTCAGGGGCACCCTCCACCAGGCCCCAACACATGTCTCCCACCACCCCCACCCCCCAGCATCCAGGGGCACCCTCCACCAGGCCCCCACTCATGTCCCCCTGAACCCCCACCCACCAGCATCCAGGAGCACCCTCCACCAGGCCCCCACTCATGTCCCCCTGAACCCCCACCCACCAGCATCCAGGGGCACCCTCCACCAGGCCCCCACACATGTCTCTCACCACCCCCACCCCCCAGCAGTGCAGGGCACTGTCCACCAGGCCCCCACTCATGTCCCCCTGCACCCCCAGCCCCCAGCAGTGCAGGGCACCCTCCAGCAGGCCCCCACTCATGTCCAACTCATGTCTCCCAGCACCCCCACCCCCAGCAGTGCAGGGCACCCTCCACCAGGCCTCCACTCATGTCCAACTCATGTCTCCCAGCACCCCCACCCCCCAGCAGTGCAGGGCACCCTCCACCAGGCCCCCACTCATGTCCCCCTGCACCCCCACCCCCAACAGTGCAGGGCACCCTCCACCAGGCCCCCACTCATGTCCAACTCATGTCTCCCAGCACCCCCACCCCCCAGCATCCAGGGGCACCCTCCACCAGGCCCCCACACTTGTCTCCCACCACCCCCACCCCCCAGCAGTCAGGGGCACCCTCCACCAGGCCCCCACACATGTCTCCCACCACCCCCACCCCCCAGCAGTCAGGGGCACCTTCCACCAGACCCCCACACGTCTCCCACCACCCCCACCCCCCAGCATCCAGAGGCACCCTCCACCAGGCCCCCACTCATGTCCAACTCATGTCCCCCACCACGCCCACCCCCCAGCAGTCAGGGGCACCCTCCACCAGGCCCCACACATGTCTCCCACCACCCCCACCCCCCAGAAGTCAGGGGCACCCTCCACCAGGCCCCCACATATGTCTCCCACGTCCCCCACCCCCCAGCATCCAGGGGCACCCTCCACAAGGCCCCCACTCATGTCCCCCTGCACCCCCACCCCCAGCAGTGCAGGGCACCCTCCACCAGGCCCCCACTCATGTCCAACTCATGTCTCCCAGCACCCCCACCCCCCAGCATTCAGGGGCACCCTCCACCAGGCCCCCACACTTGTCTCCCACCACCCCCACCCCCCAGCAGTCAGGGGCACCCTCCACCAGGCCCCCACACGTCTCCCACCACCCCCACCCCCCAGCAGTCAGGGGCACCTTCCACCAGACCCCCACACATGTCTCCCACCACCCTCACCCCCCAGCATCCAGGGGCACCCTCCACCAGGCCCCCACTCATGTCCAACTCATGTCCCCCACCACCCCCACCCCCCAGCAGTCAGGGGCACCCTCCACCAGGCCCCCACACATGTCTCCCACCACCCCCACCCCCCAGCAGTCAGGGGCACCCTCCACCAGGCCCCCACTCATGTCCAACTCATGTCCCTCTGCGCCCCAACCCCCCAGCAGTCAGGGGCACCCTCCACCAGGCCCCCACACATGTCTCCCACCACCCCCACCCCCCAGCAGTCAGGGGAACCCTCCACCAGGCCCCCACACATGTCTCCACCACCCGCACCCCCCAGCATCCAGGGGCACCCTCCACCAGGCCCCCACTCATGTCCCACTGCACCCCCACCCACCAGCATCCAGGGGCACCCTCCACCAGGCCCCCACACATGTCTCCCACCACCCCCACCCCCCAGCAGTGCAGGGCACTCTCCACCAGGCCCCCACTCATGTCCCCCTGCACCCCCACCCCCCAGCAGTGCAGGGAACCCTCTACCAGGCCCCCACTCATGTCCAACTCATGTCTCCCAGCACCCCCACCCCCAGCAGTGCAGGGCACCCTCC
Source organism: Ambystoma mexicanum (assembly GCF_040938575.1). Lineage (NCBI taxonomy): Eukaryota > Metazoa > Chordata > Amphibia > Caudata > Ambystomatidae > Ambystoma > Ambystoma mexicanum. The sequence continues at coordinate 973,664,803 of NC_090929.1, read as the reverse complement.
ACCAGGCCCCCACTCATGTCCAACTCATGTCTCCCAGCACCCCCACCCCCCAGCAGTGCAGGGCACCCTCCACCAGGCCCCCACTCATGTCCCCCTGCACCCCCACCCCCACCCCCCAGCAGTGCAGGGCACCCTCCACCAGGCCCCCACTCATGTCCAACTCATGTCTCCCAGCACCCCCACCCCCCAGCATCCAGGGGCACCCTCCACCAGGCCCCCACACATGTCTCCCACCACCCCCACCCCCCAGCAGTCAGGGGCACCCACCACCAGGCCCCCACACATGTCTCCCACCCCCCCCCCCCTGCAGTCAGGGACACCCTCCACCAGGCCCCCACACATGTCTCCCACCACCCCCACCCCCCAGCAGTCAGGGGCACCCTTCACCAGGCCCCTACACATGTCTCCCACCACCCCCACCCCCCAGCAGTCAGGGGCACCCTCCACCAAGCCCCCACACATGTCTCCCACCACCCCCACCCCCCAGCATCCAGGGGCACCCTCCACCTGGCCCCCACTCATGTCCAACTCATGTCTCCCAGCACCCCCACCCTCCAGCAGTGCAGGGCACCCTCTACCAGGCCCCCACTCATGTCCCCCTGCACCCCCAACCCCCAGCAGTGCAGGTCACCCTCCACCAGGCCCCCACTCATGTCCAACTCATGTCTCCCAGCACCCCCACCCCCCAGCATCCATGGGCACCCTCCACCAGGCCCCACACATGTCTCCCACCGCCCCCACCACCCAGCAGTCAGGGGCACCCTCCACCAGGCCCCCACACATGTCTCCCACCACCCCCACCCCCCAGCAGTCAGGGGCACCCTCCACCAGGCCCCACACATGTCTCCCACCACCCCCACCCCAAGCATCCAGGGGCACCCTCCACCAGGCCCCCACTCATGTCCAACTCATGTCTCCCAGCACCCCCACCCCCGAGCATCCAGGGGCACCCTCCACCTGGCCCCCACTCATGTCCAACTCATGTCCCCCACCACCCCCACCCCCCAGCAGTCAGGGGCACCCTCCACCAGGCCCCCACACATGTCTCCCACCACCCCCACCCCCCAGCAGTGCAGGGCACCCTCCACCAGGCCCCCACTCATGTCCAACTCATGTCTCCCAGCACCCCCACCCCACAGCATCCAGGGGCACCCTCCACCAGGCCCCGACTCATGTACAGCTCATGTCTCCCAGCACCCCCACCCCCCTGTATCCAGGGGCACCCTCCACCAGGCCCGCACACATATCTCCCACCACCCCCACCCCCCAGTAGTCAGGGGCACCCTCCACCAGGCCCCCACTCATGTCCAACTCATGTCTCCCTGCACCCCCACCCCCCAGCGGTGCAGGGCACCCTCTACCAGGCCCCCACTCATGTCCCCCTGCACCCCCACACCCCAGCAGTGCAGGGCACCCTCCACCAGGCCCCCACTCATGTCCAACTCATGTCTCCCAGCACCCCCACCCCCCAGCATCCAGGGGCACCCTCCACCAGGCCCCCACACATGTCTTCCACCACCTCCACCCCCCAGCAGTGAGGGGCACTCTCCACCATGCCCCCACCCATGTCCCCCAGCCAACATGTCATCACAATCCAGATCCCAGGCTCCTATGCCCACCCAAATCCCACCCCACGCCACCCCAGTCCAAACACCCAACTAAGCTTCACATCCATTCAAAATGGAAATACCCATTACATGATAGATAACAAATAAGCAGTATGCGCATGAGTACAAGTCCGTCAGACCCCCACAATGGCAACACATGACTGTGAAAACCCACATTCTGACAGGCATGAAACCAATGAGAGAAGTCCACACATTGAAGTAACAAAAAAAAAATGTATTACAGTGTAAATGAAGTGAATGAAATATAAACAAACAATAATGGCAACAAAAATCAAAAAGCAGCATGTCCACAAAAATAATAAATAACGAAAATGGGACTCCAAAATAACCGCAAAGAAATTGTGTCCAAAGTCACTGTCCAACAAAGCAAATCCAAAGGGAAAGTAAAGTGAAAATCCATTGCTCCATGGTGAAAAAATAATAAAAGATGAAGGCCACAAATCCACTGTCAAACTATGTACAAAGAGCAAATCCAGGGTCCATGATCCCAACGATGTAAATAAAACCTACTATAAAAACTACCTAACTGATAACTATATACAAAAAAGTGGGGCATAGTCCAAGCGCCCCAAATTAAAAAAAAGAAATAAAACCTAACACTAATTAACTATGTACAAAGGCGGCAGGCTAGTCCAGCGGCTCACTCCGTGGTGTCCCGGGCCAGGGCATCATCGAACTCCTGTTCGATGTCCCGGAGGCAGTCCTGTTCCATGGCCATGAGGGTCCGCAGGGACGCAGACATGTCCTCCTCCAACTCCCTGCGGATTCCCTCGAGGCACTCGGCCCGCCTCAGGGCCCTTCGCTTGGAGTTCTCCACCCTGACCATCGTGAGCCGCGCCTCTTCCGCCCGCCGTCGCTCCGCACCTATCTGCTGGCGCAACCGCTGCAACACGGAAGATACTTCCCGTCCTGGGTCCTCCTGCCCTCCGGCCGATGCCTGCCCCTCCGATGTAGATTGCCCCGAGCCATGTTGCCTCCCACGTTGACTCCGCTGCTGCCTCTGACGCAACTGCCTCTGCCAGCACGACGGCATCCAGGCTGATGGAATCCACCGACGCCGTCGTGCACGTGCCCTGCCCAATGATGCCGGCACATCCTCCATCTGCTGGGGTCCAGTTGCTGTGGTGTCCACCCCTGCTGGACCTCCGACTCCCAACTGTGGCAGGGATGGGATCCCCACCAAGCCGGCTGCGTTGGTCAGGGCAGGTCCACAGGGGGCCCTGGTGGCATCTGGGCCGGAAGACGGCATGGAGAACGACTGGTGTATAGTCTCCACAGAGGAGGAGAGGGCCGCCAGATTGGTCGACACATGTATGAAACCCTCGACCACGGCCGATCCCAACTGGGCCACGTTGGCACGGTGCTCTTCGTGATGACGTGCAAGCTCCTCCCGGGAAGCATGCAAGTCATCACGAATGACACCCGTGCGCAACGCGACACCAATATGGACCTTCTCCATACAGCCACGGGTGCCCTCGTCCGCAGGTGGAGGGGAGTCAGATGACATGGACATCCCTCCTACCTGCGGAAGGGCCTGGGATGGGGCATCCCTGCTGGTGCATGGTGGTGCAGTCACAGTGTCAGGGACAGTGACATGCACAGGCCCCTCCACGGCGACCTGTGCTGCCTCCTGCCCCTGCCCTGGACTGCACCACTTGCACCAGCAGGGATGCCCCCACCAGGCCCCATGTGCGCCTCAGTAGCGGCCTCCTCCTCTGTGGAAACCACCAACCTGGATGGCTCCACACCGTCTTCCGCCATTGCAAGCCCCTGTGGGGGCTCACCCACCCTTTCCGCTGCAGCCGTGGGGGCATCCCCGCCGCTTTGCTCCACAGCGCCGTCTCCGCCCTCTTCTTCACTTGCCGCTGTGTAGAGGGAGACATAGAACACAAGCATCAGGGTACTGTACAATGGTCCCCTAGACAGGAAGCAATAGCAGATGAATGGCACTGTCAAAGATCACTTCCATCATTTCCCTCCACAACACATGGGTCAGTGCAGGCAAAACACACGCAGTAACAGGCATGGCACATGCTATGGACATTTGCATACATGTCCAAGGGACTCTCCAAACATACAATGTTGTTATGGAACTCACATGCATCATGGGTCATGCCTATCATATGCACACACATCAACGTAATTTCATCCATCTGGCCTTGTACACGCCAGACACAGTGGATACAAGGATAACTAGGCAGCATCTGTGAATCTGTACATTATCACAGACATGTGTCATGCATCCATGGCATTCACAAATCACAGACACGCAGGTCAGACACACAGACATGGATAACATACATGTACATGGCATCAGCACCCATCCCTCACCCCCCACCCATGTCCAGGAACAGAGACTGGCATGCTCTCATGTGTCCAATCCGCATAGGGCTCCCCATGATGCATTTAAACACATGCACCAACCGTGTGGTTCACACATCACTGGTCTCACATGCATGACCATGATGTCCCTGCACACATACATGCGTACATGGCCTATGTCACACATATAGGCAAGCATCAGACAACCAGCACAATGCAACATGTCCTGTCTCACTCAGCAATGCTTTCCCACTTACCGCTCAACTCCAGACGGGTCTGCCTCGCAAGGATCTGGGCGTGGAGCGCTGGGTCTAAACATTCCAGGACCCTCAGCTGGATGGTACTCATGCGGCCCCGGCCCCCCTCAACGAGGCGCCGGGCCTTCAAGAGGTCCTGGACCTCAAGTCCTCCCAGCGCTTCTTGACTTTCTGGATGTTGTGGGTTGCCACCCCCTCCGCGATGATGGCAACCACCAAGTCGTCCCAGATCCTGTTCCGCCCTTCCTTGTTGGCGTGTGACGATCCGAAGAGGGCATCATACTGCCCCAGGACTTGCTCCACCAGGACACCAACTTCGGTGGCAGTGAAGCTGGTGCCCCTCTGCCTCTCTGGCCGGGGATTGCCACTGGTGCCAGATGTTGCAGTGCCCGACATGGCAACCCCAGAGGCACGAGTGGGTGGGCAACTGGGTCCTGGGGCTGGGCTGTGGAGCGATGGTATAGCAGTCGGGAGTCTTCTGTTCCAGCAGGGGTGGACACAGCAACTGGACCCCTGCGGATGACAGATATGCAGGCACAAAATGGCATGTCACGGTGGCAGCAGGCAGGCAGGCAGCAGCAGATGGCTCGTGGGAGGCTGCTCGGGGCTCTGGGGGGCAGTAATTCGGCCTTCTGGGCAGGAGCGTGGTCTTCCGTGTGCTTACGCATGGCCAGCTTGATACGGAGTGAATTGGCACGTGAAAATCCTGCACGTCAACGTGAAATTCGAGGAAAGGGCCTTAGCGCGTAAGCGCGTCAGCACGCATACGCGATTCCATTGGCCCAACGGCCCTCAGCGCGTAAGCGCATCTGTGACGTGACGCGCACGGGTGTTTCCCTCATAGCACGTGATGACAGAGCACACGTGGAAACACTGCACGTCAGAGTATCATTGCGTGTAATTGGATGAAAGTGCGCGAACACGCAATTGGCCTGGGTACGTGTATTGCAGGGGTGTGTGGGAATTCTCACACGCGATTTGCTTGGGTATGTGTATTACAGGGGTGTGCGGGAATTCTCACATGCGATTTGCTTGGGTACGTGTATTACAGGGGTGCGCGGGAATTCTCACACGTGATTTGCTTGGGTATGTGTATTACAGGGGTGTGCAGGAATTCTCACACGCGATTTGCTTGGGTACGTGTATTACAGGGGTGCGCGGGAATCCTCACACGCGATTTGCTTGGGTACATTCATTACAGGGGTGCGCGGGAATTCTCACACGCGATTTGCTTGGGTACGTGTATTACAGGGGTGCGCGGGAATTCTCACACGCGATTTGCTTGGGTACGTGTATTACAGGGGTGCGCGGGAATTCTCACATGTGATTTGCTTGGGTACGTGTATTACAGGGGTGCGCGGGAAGTTTTACATGCTTGCCAACAACACGTATCCATGGAATTGAACTGGGCTAAGGCATGCGCACAAAAAAAGTGCTAATCCGGAAACACGTACGCCAGCAAGAAGCAGGCGTACGTCAACCCGTGCAGCATAAAAGTGCGCGCAAACAACAAACAAGGTCAGACGCCAGGAAGAATATACCTTTCCTAGCAGCAGTGGCCTTGGGTTACCAAAGGAGGAGGAGGAGGAGGATAGTGAGGGCCCGAATTTTCACACCCAGAACCAGCCTTTTTGGGATGCCTGATGACCAGGTGTATGGGAGGTACAGGTTTCCACCTCACATAATACTGGACCTGGTGAGTGAGTGGGAGGATGACCTCACATCACCCACCCTTTGTTCCCAAGCACTCAGCCCCCTGGAGAAGGTCCTTAATGTACTGCACTTCTTGGCCACTGGATCATTTCAGCGGACAAGTGCCATAGTGTGTTGGGTGTCACAGGCCACGAAGTCACGCTGCCTACACCAGGTCTTAAACATCATCACTGCATGCCCATCAGTCCGCAGGCACATATACCTTCCCAGGACACCTGCAGAAAGGCAGGCTGCCGCCCTGGATTTCTACGGTGTGGCACAATTCCCCAAAGTGCTAGGTGCCATTGACTGCACCCATGTGGCACTACGTCCCCGCAAGGCATCTGAGCACATCTATAGGAACCGCAAGCACTGGCATTCCATCAACGTGCAGGTAGCATGTAATGCCAAGAGAATCATCACCTCAATATATGCCAACTATCCAGGGTCCACCCACGACAGCTTCATTTACCGAATGTCTACCCTAAGCCAGGACCTAGAAGCTGGGCGGCATGGCGATACATGGCTGCTTGGTGAGTATGAATGCCACTGCACATGCATGCATGTCAGATGCAGAGTCATGTCACTATCCCACTAATGATACCCATCACCTCGTCACCAGGGGACAGTGCCTTCCCTCTGAGCACCCACATGATGACGCCAATTCGAAACCCCATCACGCCTCCCGAGGTAAGATACAACACAGCCCATATTGCACCGCGGGGCATAGTGGAGTGCACATTCGGAGTGCTCAAGTCACGCTTTCGCTCCCTTGACCGTTCTGGCGGGCAGCTGTTATATGCGCCCCCAGTAGTGTGCAGGATCATAGTCGCAGCATGTGTCCTGCACAATGTTGCAACACGCCGGGGCCTGGCTGTGGACATGGTGGTGCCCCCACATCCCCAACCACATGCACGCCCGCTGCGCATGGGAGGGGAAAGGGCACGGAGTGAGGCAGCACGTACGCAGCTGGTGGCTAATTACTTCACGTAGAAATCACACCCCTGTGGAGTGCACACAGCCCTGGCACATACCATCTGATAATCAATGATGACTCGACCTGACAATTATGACGAACAAAGGGACAGTCAACTGTCAGAACCATAGCAGCCTGATATTGTTCATGTGGAAGTGTCACAATGTGTGCATCCCTACCTACACAAACACCACCAATGTAGTGTCATCAAAAGACACACTTCCATGCAGCAGAAATGAATACCCACTTGCAAAATACTACATGAGAACAGTGCCATGTCACCCAACCCCTCCCCGGCATGGCCACACAACACACCATGGCATGTCAGCAATGTGAGAGCAAACAAATTAATCCCCACAACATGCCCCAAGTGTCACCAACTACAGTGTCCCTAATGGAAACTGGCCACACAGTAATGCAGGACCTACAACACACATTACCAAATACTTACCAAGATTACCAATCACCTACACAACCTCCAACCTACCTTAAACATGACAGTACAGACTTAAAAAATTGGTCGCCTCACTACCTGATAATGCCAGCACTTCGAACACTTCCAAGTATACAGTGTTAGCGCCACGCAAAAGTGTAGGTGCACTGCTTACAACATGGTCTCCAGTTCCAAAGTAGACCGCCTTGTGAAGACATGAGAAATGGACCTGAAATTAGGAGGATGAGATGTATGCAGAGGCACATATCAATACAGCATGCAGTGTACAATACAACAACAATATGCACTAGGAATGTATACACAGTATTGACTACAGACTGCCCACACATCAAATGGGAGTCCAACGTCACTGTGTACGTCAAAGTCACTTGGGCACACCCTTTGCAAGCCCATGGAAATGGGAAGCAGGAGGGGTGTGTGTCACACAAACCTAAGCATCTGACCAAAATTAATGACAAGCCTGCATGTGCCAAGCCACAATACAGCGTATGCCCACGGGAGCCACACAAGGCAACACACTGTCCAAAAAATCAAGTTAAAAAAAAGAAAAAAAAAAATCTAAAATGCCCATTAATGGGCCCGGGGGGTGGGGGAGGCCACCCAGGAGGTCAGAGGACAAGGTGCACACCAAAACCCACCTGTGTGGATCTTGCGGAAAAAAAACACCTCCATGGGCTCATGGCCTGCACGGCTACCCTATTATGGGAGAATCTCTGCTGTCGCTCTCCTCACCCTCTGCAGCTGCCTCAGGAGGTGGTGGCACTATGGGAGGCAGCCCACGCAAAGCCCTAGTCTGGTCCTCCATGGCAGAAAGCATGCGGGTGTGGAAGGTCTTGTTCTGGAGGATTATTGTGCGTAGGTCCCCATGCAACAACTCACGGGATGCCCGGACCTCCGCCCTAGTTGCCTGCATCTCAGCTGAGAGCGTACGTGTGAGACGCTCCAGCTGCTGTTCTGTCCTTGTGTTTGTTGAAGCCTCAAGCTCAACAAGAGTCGTCCTGAGGTGACGGAGTTCCACCCTCAGGGCTTCCCTGTGGCCCTGGGACTCTATGGAAATGGCCTACCGCAGAGTCACCAGTGCCGCCCGCCTGTCCCTGTTGGACGCCAACATGTCCTCCCTGTGTGACTGGCAGATGGAGTCTGTTGCCTGGTGTAGTCGCTCCATCAGCCTTTCGGGGGGGGACAATGGAAGTGGCCACCCTATCCATGGCCTAAGCCATCATCTCTGATGATGCTGCCTGTTGGGTTGCCATACCGTATATGGATTGCTCCCATGCGGTATTGCCAGGTGGCGTACGGCCACCACGTCAGCGGGTATCACACCTGTCTGGGGCAAGTCGAACTGCGCCTTGCTGTGCCGGCACTGCCTGAGGCTGCAGGACTGCATTCCCCCTCTGATCTGTTGGCCCAGGAACAGGATCAGATGTTGCAGAGTGTGACCCTGCATCCGTAACCATCAAAGGCGTACCTGCCAACACTGACATCCCCATTGAGGGTTCTAACCTTGGTGCAGGTGGGTCGGAAAGAACAGAATCCCTCCCAGGAACACTCACCTGCGACGGCACATAGGTCTCATCATCCGAATCGACACCTGAATACAGCTCGGGGAAGGTGCAGCCAGAGACACCGCTTGAGAGCACGACCTACAGCAGCTGTGGGTTCTCACCCACCACCACACCACGTCCCTCACTGGTGGTCGGTCGGCATTGAGACCCCTCCTGGGTCTGCACCATCTCCACAACCCCAGCAGTATCAAATGCGTCATCCCCTGCAAAGACATAAAAGAAAAGAAATGGAAACAGGCATTAGCACTATGGCACACAATTAGGGCTGAGAAGCTACAGAAACAGTACTTGATTGACACATGTCCCACATGACTAAAACCCTCCCATGCATGCACCGTCACTGCGTGTGAAGGGGAGGCAGATGACACACATTGATGACACCAAGATGGAAGATGAACACATTTGCAGCATGCTGCCTAGCAGTGGCATCACACATTGGCCTGTGATTGGCAGGTCAAATACACATGCCATCAAACAGATGGCATGTACCCTAGCCATAAAGTGAAGAGGGAGAGGAGGGCACCAATTGTTCATTCAGTCTAGTTTGCTCATTAAATTGATTTTTTCATTGAAATGGTTCAAATGTTTAACCTGGAGCTGCCAGTCCAAAATGGTCCTATAGAACAGGGACATGTCTAAACAAATCATATGAAGGAAACAAAGTCAGTCCACTGTACCATAGCCATGTCAGACATGTGACAATAGGACTGAGAAATGCCTAGTAAAAGTGGTGGTATGCAAACAATCTGCCTGAATAAACAGAGAAAAATAAGCAACAATGTTGTGGCAAGATGACACTTCAAGGGCAACTGGCGTGGTGTCGGGCTAGATGTCTAATGTTGGCAGAAGGGATACTGCTATACCCAAATGCTGGTGCGCAGAATGTATTGGATGAGGCACATGGGTGACCCAAACCACTCAGGCACACACACCCTCACCTGGCACCCAAACAGAAGCCCTCACACACACACCATGCACATGGATGACACACACATGCATGTGCACTCACCGGACAATGCCTCGTAATCTGCCAGTTCTCCCACGCCTTGGATCTGTTCCTCCGTGACGTAGGTCCCAGCAACATGCTCATGTGGAGTGAGTTCTATGTCCTCTGCTGAAGACCCACCTCCAGTCACTAGAGTAGTGGCATGACTTGAGGCCAGCTTATTCTTGGCCCTGCGCTTCAGGTCATTCCAGCGCTTGTAGCATTCAGTAGCTGTGCGCCTCACGATTCCAAGGGCACTTATGATGTCCGCGATGGTCTGCCAGTGTGCCAGACGTTGTGAAGGTGTGGTCTTGGATCCTGCAACAATCACCATTTTGCGGTCATGTGCGGACACATACTCTACAGGTGCATTCAGTTCGGCCTCATTGAATCTGGGCTTCCTTGACGGGCCGGACTGTGTAGCCGTGTCTGGGGCATCAGCCTCTACTGGACGAGCACTCTTCCTCTTCCGCTTGGAAGGTGGTGGGGACCCTGAGTGTTCTACGCCGCTCTGGACACTAGGGGCAGGAGCCCCAGTGGACTCTGTACTAGGAGTGTGGGATTGCACACTCAGCATGGGAGTTGGTGCAGGCATTAGCTCAAGTGTGATGGTGTCAGGGGGAATGTCAGCAGGATGGACTTGGACTGACACTGTCCTGGCTGGGTGTGTGAGAGGTCAGGTGGATGGAGCCGCAGCTGCCCCTGCAGCCTCCCCAGCCTGCCTACGCGGGGCAGCAGATGACCTAGCTGCCCCTGATCCATGTGGCCTGATGACACGAACGTGCACCGGCGCACGTGGCCTAGACCTGCTGACCTGGAAGTCAGCCATGGAGTCACCATGTGCCAGGTCTGGTTCCACAGTGGGCTGGTCCAACAAGGGTTGAGCATGGATGGTGTCAGCCACGTTACCCTCAACCAGGGGAGGCATGGGTGTCCCTGACTGGTCCTCCACACATGGGGGCTAGGGGCACCCTGCAAGTCACGGCCATGTCCCCTACCGGATCCACCACGGCCACCACTTGGGGCTTGGCCACCTTTGCCACCCTTACGGCTTGTTCGCCTCCCAGCCATGGCACTGATGTTATTGTGCGTATGGGAGTCGCTGTGAACTATTGTCCTGGGCAATTGGGGGTCAAAGGGGTTGGGTACCAGATGGTAATCGTACCCTAGTGCTCTAGCAAGGCTGTATGTCATCCCTGGGGAAAGATGACGGGTCACGCAACGCACAGGCACCCCAAAAAAGGGAAGTAAGGTGCACGCAACCCCTCCTAGACCACGTGTGTGGAAAAATAAACCTGCACTACGCTGTGGCACCCAGAAACACAGGAATGAACGTATGCGTGTCACACACAGCCTAGAATGACCTCTGAAGGGGTATGCGACACACGGGGCAAGCTCAGATGTTAAATACGTGCGCGACTAACCGTCTGCCAGGAACAAAAGCGTGAAAAATATGCGCGTGTGCGCGTTGGCAACACCCCCGCCAAAAGAAGAATTGTACGCTGTCTGAGGAGACAGGACAACAGTAGAAGGGAACGCTGTTTGAGGAAACAGGCCCAGGAAAAAGAGGAAAAGAGAAAAAGCTGTCAGAGGTAACAGGGAGTACGAACTTGAAACGCCGTGAAGTAAATCGCGTGTGAACTGACAAGAAGTACAGATTTCATCCACTCGCTCTCCACGAAAAGTACGTACAAGGAAATGGCGTTCTACACGTACCTTTTATACACAGACGTGCATACGCGATGAGGCCATTTCCACCAATTACACGCTTTGACACTCGGACGTGTATATTTTTTTTTACACGCGCCATTCTCTACGGCCATGCGCGTGATGTCATAGATGCGCCTGGGGGCCTTTGGGCCAATGAATGAATGTACGTGTGCTGACACGCTTACGCGCTAAGGGCCTTTCCTCGAATTACACGCAGACGTGCTGGATTTTCACGTGCCAAACCACTCCGTATCAAGCTGGCCACGTGTAAGCACACGAAGACCACGCTCCTGCCCAGACGGCCGAATTACTGCCCCCCAGAACCCCGAGCACGCTCCCACCTGCCATCTGCTGCTGCCTGACTGCCTGCTGCCCACGTGTCCTGCCATTTGCTGCCTGCACATCAGCCAGGGGTGCTGTTGCTGTGACCACCCCTGCTGGAACCAAAGACTCCCGACTGGGATAGCATCGCTCCACAGCCCAGCCCCAGGACCCAGTTGCCCACCCACTCCTGCCTCTGTGGTTTCCATGTCGGGCACTGCAACATCTGGCACCAGTGGCAACCCCAGGCCAGAGAGGCAGAGGGGCACCAGCTTCACTGCCACCGAAGCTGGTGTCCTGGTGGAGCATGTCCTGGGGCAGTATGATGCCCTCTTTGGAAGGTTGCGCGTTGACAAGGAAGGACGGACTCGGATCTGGACGGACATCGTGACTGCCATCAACGCAGAGGGGGTGGCAGTCAGACTATTCCATCATGTGAAGAAGCGCTGGGAGGACTTCAGGTCCAGGACCCTCAAGAAGGCCCAGCGCCTCCTGAAAGCAGCGGATGCTAAGGGGCGCCGGGGCCACTTGTCGGAAGATCAGATGAGGGTCCTGGAATGCATATCCCCAGCGCTCCACGTCCAGGTCCTTGAGAGGCAGTCCCGTCTGGAGTTGAGCGGTAAGTGTACATGCATACTGATTGTAAGCTGTGCGTGTGGTGGTGTGGCAGGAGTGTGCAGGTTGCAGATGTGGTTTTATGTGGCCAAGTATGGGGGGGGTACAGGGCCGTGAGGCTGACACATGCGAGGGCTCTCATGTGTGACATATGGATGGTGCTTGTGTGTGTAGGCTTGCATGGCAAAGGATGTGGAAGAATGATTGGCAGGTGTGACATGGATGCTGATCTGAACACTGCGACAGTTGGCGGAGGTGTACACATGCATGCAAGTGTGGTGGTTTGTGTGCATGTGTAGTGCACTCCCTGTGTCACATGTGATGTCTGGCTCCCCTTTGGCTGCTCATGCTGTTGTATGTGTATGGATGGTGCTGGCTGTTGCGATATGGCTGTGGTATAGCTCATGTGTGCAAGTTGAAATGACATGTGTGTTGGGGATTGTGATGGCATGTCTGAGGTTTGCCAATGCCACTCATGTACAACTGTCATGTGTTTATGAGTCCATTATACAGTGCCCTGATGCCTGTGTTTTATTGCTCCCTGTCTGCAGCATCAATTGATGAAGAGGGCGGAGAAGGTGCTGTGGAGCACAGCGGCAGGGGTCGCACCACCAGCCGGAGACGCAAGGCCCGACTCCCCTCCCAGGTTGTGATCTCGTCGGGGAGTGAGGAGTCCGGTGCCGCGTCCGAGGCCGCAGCTGCCGAGGGGAGGTCCAGGAGGCGGAGGTTGGAGTTGGACTCCTCGGCAGCAGAAGGGGCAGCTGGGACCCCACAGGGCCCAACGGAGGAAGATGGCACAGAGTCATCCAGGTTGGTGGGGGGTTTGGAGGCCGTGCAAACAACAGAGGCGGGGTCTGGAGGTGGGGATTCCACTGGTGCTAGTGGTGCAGTGCAGGACCAGGGACAGGTGGCAGCACAGGCCACCGCGGAGGTGCCTGTGTGCAATCCTGTCCCTGCCCCTGTCACTGCATCATCTTGCATCAGCAGGGATGCCTACCTCCAGACCCGTTCTCAGGGAGGGGATTGGCTTACACCAAATGGCCTTCCTCTCCCTGCGGATGTGGCTATCTTGCAACAGGTTGAGCCTGTCCAGGGTGGGGTGGCGTTGCGTCAACGGGCCATGCGAGCTAACCTGCAGTCTTTCCATGATGAGACTGCACGTCTTCTCACATGGCTCGTTGACCGCGTTGACCCACTGGGACAGCTCAAAATGGCCGGATTCCTCCGTTTCCTGGACCTTGTTCCGACCCCCTCCTCAACGGAACCCCCTATGCCCCAGTCGTCCTCCATGCCATCTTCCCACCCATGTATCACTTGGGTGCCCTGTGGAGCTGCCTCTGACCGTGGGGCCAGGCTGGTGGACAACGGATCCCTGCCACAGTCGGGAGTCGGACGTCCAGCAGGGGTGGCCACATCAACAACTGCACCCCAGCTGGAGGAGGATGTGCAGGCACCATCGGACAGGGCACATGGACAGCAGCAGCAGCAGCAGCAGGAGGCTGTAGGTGGGAGCCACGATGGCTCAGGGCCTTCGACATCGGAGGGGCAGGCATAGGCCGGAGGGCAGGAGGACCCAGGACGGGAAGTGTCTTCCGTGTGGCAGCGGTTGGGCCACGCCATAGATGCGGAGCGGCAGCGGGCAAAAGAGGCACAGCTCACGATGGTCAGGGCGGAGAACTCCATGCCGAGGGCCCTGAGGCGGGCCGAGTGCCTCGAGGCAATCCGCAGGGAGTTGGAGGAGAACATGTCGTCGTCCCTGCGGACCCTCCGGGACATTGAGCAGGAGTTCGATGATGCCCTGGCCCGCAACATCCAGAAGTGAGCCGTTGGACTAGCCCGCTGCCATTGTATATAGTTAATTAGTGTTAGGTTTTATTTTTATTTTTTTAATTTGGGGCACTTGGACTATGCCCCACTTTTTTGTATATAGTTATTAGTTAGGTGTGTTTTATTGTAGGTTTCATTTACATAGTTGGGATCGTGGACCCTGGATTTGCTCTTTGTACATAGTTTGACAGTGGATTTGTGGCCTTTATCTTTTATAATTTTTTCACCATGGAGCAATAGATTTTCACTTTACTTTCCCTTTGGATTTGCTTGGTTGGACGGTGACTTTGGACACAATTTCATTACGGTTATTTTGGATTACCATTTTCGTTATTTATTATTTTGGTGAACATGCATCATTATGATTTGTATTCCCATTATTGTTTCTTTTGATTTCATTCACTTCATTTACACTGTAATACATTTTTGTTTCTTACTTCAATGTATGGACTTCTCATTGGCTTCATGCCTGCCACAATGTGTGTTTTCACAGTCATGTGTTGCCATTGTGTGGGTCTGACGGACTTGTACTCATGCGCATACTGCTTATTTGTTATCTATCATGTAATGGGTATTTCCATTTTGAATGGATGTAAAGCTTGGTTGGGTGTTTGGACTGGGGCGGGATTTGGGTGGGCACAGGAGTCTGGGATCTGGATTGTGATGACGTGTTGGCTGGGGGACATGAGTGGGGGCCTGGTGGAGGGTGCCCTGCACTGCTGGGGGGTGGGGGTGCTGGGAGACATGAGTTGACATGAGTGGGGGCCTGGTGGAGGCTGCCCCTGGAAGCTGGGGGGTGGGGGTGATGGGAGACATGAGTGGGGGCCTGGTGGAGGGTGCCCTGCACTTCTGGGGGCTGGGGGTGCTGGGAGACATGAGTGGGGGCCTGGTGGAGGCTGCCCCTGGATGCTGGGGGGTGGGGGTGCTGAGAGACATGAGTGGGGGCCTGGTGGAGGGTGCCCTGCACTGCTGGGGGGTGGGCGTGGTGGGAGACATGAGTTGGACATGAGTGGGGGCCTGGTGGAGGGTGCCCTGCACTGCTGGGGGTGGGGGTGCTGGGAGACATGAGTTGGACATGAGTGGGGGCCTGGTGGAGGGTGCCCCTGGATGCTGGGGGGTGGGGGTGATGGGAGACATGAGTGGGGGCCTGGTGGAGACTGCCCCTGGATGCTGGGGGGTGGGGGTGATGGGAGACATGAGTGGGGGCCTGGTGGAGGGTGCCCTGCACTGCTGGGGGGTGAGGGTGCTGGGAGACATGAGTTGGACATGAGTGGGGGCTTGGTGGAGGGTGCCCCTGGATGCTGGGGGTGGGGGTGATGGGAGACATGAGTGGGAGCCTGGTGGAGGCTGCCCCTGGATGCTAGGGGGTGGGGGTGATGGGAGACATGAGTGGGGGCCTGGTGGAGGGTGCCCTGCACTGCTGGGGGGTGAGGGTGCTGGGAGACATGAGTTGGACATGAGTGGGGGCCTGGTGGAGGGTGCCCTGCGCTGCTGGGGGGTGCAGGTGCTGGGCAACATGAGTTGGACATGAGTGGGGGCCTGGTGGAGGGTGCCCTGCACGGCTGGGGGGTGGGGGTGCTGGGAGACATGAGTGGGGACCAGGTGGAGGGTACCCCTGGACGCTGGGGGATGGGGGTGATGGGAGACATGAGTTGGACATGAGTGGGGGCCTGGTGGAGGCTGCCCCTGGATGCTGGGGCATAGGGGTGCTGGGAGACATGAGTGGGGGCCTGGTGGAGGGTGCCCTGCACTGCTGGGGGTGGGGGTGCTGGGAGACATGAGTTGGACATGAGTGGGGGCCGGGTGGAGGGTGCCCTGCACTGCTGGGGGGTGGGGGTGATGGGAGACATGAGTGGGGGCCTGGTGGAGGGTGCCCCTGGATGCTGGGGGTTGGGGGTGCTGGGAGACATGAGTTGGACATGAGTGGGGGCCTGGTTGAGGCTGCCCCTGGATGCTGCGGGGTGGGGGTGCTGGGAGACATGAGTGGGGGCCTGGTGGAGGGTGCCCTGCACTGCTGGGGGGTGGGGGTGCTGGGAGACATGAGTTGGACATGAGTGGGGGCCTGATGGAGGGTGCCCTGCACTGCTGGGGGGTGGGGGTGCTGGGAGACATGAGTTGGACCTGAGTGGGGGCCTGGTGGAGGGTGCCCCTGGATGCTGGGGGGTGGGGGTGATGGGAGACATGAGTGGGGGCCTGGTAGAGGCCGCCCCTGGATGCTGGGGGTGGTGGTGATGGGAGACATGAGTGGGGGCCTGGTGGAGGGTGCCCTGCACTGCTTGGGGGTGGGGGTGCTGGGAGACATGAGTGGGGGCCTGGTGGAGGGTGCCCCTGGATGCTGGGGGGTGGGGGTGATGGGAGACATGAGTTGGACATGAGTGGGGGCCTGGTGGAGGCTGCCCCTGGATGCTGGGGCGTAGGGGTGCTGGGAGACATGAGTGGGGGCCTGGTGGAGGGTGCCCTGCACTGCTGGGGGTGGGGGTGCTGGGAGACATGAGTTGGACATGAGTGGGGGCCGGGTGGAGGGTGCCCTGCACTGCTGGGGGGTGGGGGTGATGGGAGACATGAGTGGGGGCCTGGTGGAGGGTGCCGCTGGATGCTGGGGGTTGTGGGTGCTGGGAGACATGAGTTGGACATGAGTGGGGGCCTGGTGGAGGCTGCCCCTGGATGCTGCGGGGTGGGGGTGCTGGGAGACATGAGTGGGGGCCTGGTGGAGGGTGCCCTGCACTGCTGGGGGGTGGGGGTGCTGGGAGACATGAGTTGGACATGAGTGGGGGCCTGATGGAGGGTGCCCTGCACTGCTGGGGGGTGGGGGTGCTGGGAGACATGAGTTGGACCTGAGTGGGGGCCTGGTGGAGGGTGCCCCTGGATGCTGGGGGGTGGGGGTGATGGGAGACATGAGTGGGGGCCTGGTAGAGGCCGCCCCTGGATGCTGGGGGTGGTGGTGATGGGACACATGAGTGGGGGCCTGGTGGAGGGTGCCCTGCACTGCTTGGGGGTGGGGGTGCTGGGAGACATGAGTGGGGGCCTGGTGGAGGGTGCCCCTGGATGCTGGGGGGTGGGGGTGATGGGAGACATGAGTTGGACATGAGTGGGGGCCTGGTGGAGGCTGCCCCTGGATGCTGGGGCATAGGGGTGGTGGGAGACATGGGTGGGGGCCTGGTGGAGGGTGCCCTGCACTGCTGGGGGGTGGGGGTGCTGGGAGACAAGAGTTGGACATGAGTGGGGGCCTGGTGGAGGGTGCCCTGCACTGCTGGGGGGTGGGGGTGATGGGAGACATGAGTGGGGGCCTGGTGGAGGGTGCCCCTGTATGCTGGGGGGTGGGGGTGCTGGTAGACATGAGTTGGACATGAGTGGGGGCCTGGTGGAGGCTGCCCCTGGATGCTGGGGGGTGGGGGTGATGGGAGACATGAGTGGGGGCCTGGTGGAGGGTGCCCTGCACTGCTGGGGGATGGGGGTGCTGGGAGACATGAGTGGGGGCCTGGTGGAGGCTGCCCCTGGATGCTGGGGGGTGGGGGTGCTGGGAGACATGAGTGGGGCCTGGTGGAGAGTGCCCTGCACTGCTGGGGGGTGGGGGTGCTGGGAGACATGAGTTGGACATGAGTGGGGGCCTGTTGGAGGGTGCCCTGCACTGCTGGGAGTGGGGGTGCTGGGAGACATGAGGTGGACATGAGTGGGGGCCTGGTGGAGGGTGCCCCTGGATGCTGGGGGGTGGGGGTGATGGGAGACATGAGTGGGGGCCTGGTGGAGGGTGCCCTGCACTGCTGGGGGGTGGGGGTGCTGGGAGACATGAGTGGGGGCCTGGTGGAGGGTGTCCTGCACTGCTGGGGGTGGGGGTGCTGGGAGACATGGTTTGGCCATGAGTGGGGGCCTGGTGGAGGGTGCCCCTGGATGCTGGGGGGTGGGGGTGATGGGAGACATGAGTGGGGGCCTGGTGGAGGCTGCCCCTGGATGCTGGGGGGTGGGGGTGATGGGAGACATGAGTGGGGGCCTGGTGGAGGTTGCCGTGCACTGCTGGGGGGTGGGGGTGATGGGAGACATGAGTTGGACATGAGTGGGGGCCTGGTGGAGGGTGCCCCTGGATGCTGGGGCGTGGCGGTGATGGGAGACATGAGTGGGGGCCTGGTGGAGGCTGCCCCTGGATGCTGGGGGGTGGGGGTGATGGGAGACATGAGTGGGGGCCTGGTGGAGGGTGCCCTGCACTGCTGGGGGGTGGGGGTGCTGCGAGACATGAGTTGGAAATGAGTGGGGACCTGGTGGAGGGTGCCCTGCACTGCTGGGGGGTGGGGGTGCTGGGAGACATGAGTGGGGGCCTGGTGAAGAGTGCCCCTGGATGCTGGGGGGGTGGGGGTGATGGGAGACATGAGTTGGACATGAGTGGGGGCCTGGTGGAGGCTGCCCCTGGATGCTGGGGCGTAGGGGTGCTGGGAGACATGAGTGGGGGCCTGGTGGAGAGTGCCCTGCACTGCTGGGGGGTGGGGGTGCTGGGAGACATGAGTTGGACATGAGTGGGTGCCTGGTGGAGGGTGCCCTGCACTGCTGGGGGGTGGGGGTGATGGGAGACATGAGTGGGGGCCTGGTGGAGGATGTCCCTGGATGCTGGGGGGTGCTGGGAGACATGAGTGGGGGCCTGGTGGAGGGTGCCCTGCACCGCTGGGGTGTGGTGGTGCTGGGAGACATGAGTTGGACATAAGTGGGGACCTGGTGGAGGGTGCCCCTGGATGCTGGGGGGGTGGGGGTGATGGGAGACATGAGTGGGGGCCTGGTGGAGGGTGCCCTTGGATGCTGGGGGGTGGGGGTGATGGGAGACATGAATGGGGGCCTGGTGGCGGCTGCCCCTGGATGCTGGGGGGTGGGGGTGATGGGAGACATGAGTGGGGGCCTGTTGGAGGGTGCCCTGCACTGCTGGGGGATGGGGGTGCTGGGAGACATGAGTTGGACATGAGTGGGGGCCTGGTGGAGGGTGCCCTGCACTGCTGGGGGGTGCGGGTGCTGGGAGACATGAGTTGGACATGAGTGGGGGCCTGGTGGAGGGTGCCCCTGGATGCTGGGGGTGGGGGTGATGGGAGACATGAGTGGGGGCCTGGTAGAGGCTGCCCCTGGATGCTGGGGGGTGGGGGTGATGGGAGACATGAGTGGGGGCCTGGTGGAGGGTGCCCTGCACTGCTTGGGGGTGTGGGTGCTGGGAGACATGAGTGGGGGCCTGGTGGAGGGTGCCCCTGGATGCTGGGGGGTGGGGGTGATGGGAGACATGAGTTGGACATGAGTGGGGGCCTGGTTGAGGCTGCCCCTGGATGCTGGGCCGTAGGGTTGCTGGGAGACATGAGTGCGGGCCTGTTGGAGAGTGCCCTGTACTGCTGGGGGGTAGGGGTGCTGGGAGACATGAGATGGACATGAGTGGGGGCCTGCTGGAGGGTGCCCTGCACTGCTGGGGGGTGGGGGTGATGGGAGACATGAGTGGGGCGTGGTGGAGGGTGCCCTGCACCGCTGGGGGGTGGGGGTGCTGGGAGACATGAGTTGGACATGAGTGGGGGCCTGGTGGAGGGTGCCCCTGGATGCTGGGGGGTGGAGGTGATGGGAGACATGAGTGGGAGCCTGGTGGAGGGTGCCCCTGGATGCTGGGGGGTGGAGGTGATGGGAGACATGAGTGGGGGCCTGGTGGAGGGTGCCCTGCACTGCTGGGGGGTGGGGGTGATGGGAGACATGAGTGGGGGTCTGGTGGAGGCTGCCCCTGGATGCTGGGGGGTGGGGGCGATGGGAGACATGAGTTGGACATGAGTGGGGGCCTGGTGGAGGGTGCCCCTGGATGCTGGGGGGTGGGGTTGCTGGGAGACATGAGTTGGACATGAGTGGGGGCCTGGTGGAGGGTGCCCCTGGATGCAGGGGGGTGGGGGTGCTGGGAGACATGAGTTGGACATGAGTGGGGGTCTGGTGGAGGGTGCCCTGCACTGCTGGGGGGTGGGGGTGATGGGAGACATGAGTTGGACATGAGTGGGGGCCTGGTGGAGGGTGCCCCTGGGTGCTGGGGGGTGGGGGTGATGGGAGACATGAGTGGGGGCCTGGTGGAGGGTGCCCCTGGATGCTGGGGGGTGGGGGTGCAGGGGGACATGAGTGGGGGCCAGGTGGAGGGTGCCCTGCACTGCTGGGGGGTGGGGGTGCTGGGAGACATGAGTTGGACATGAGTGGGGGCCTGGTGGAGGGTGCCCCTGGATGCTGGGGGGTGGGGGTGATGGGAGACATGAGTTGGGCATGAGTGGGGGCCTGGTGGAGGCTGCCCCAGGATGCTGGGGGGTGGGGGTGCTGGGAGACATGAGTGGGGGCCTGGTGGAGGGTGCCCCTGGATGCTGGATGCTGGGTGCTGGTGATGCATGGGGACATGCGTTGGTGGGCAGTAGTGCAAGGTGACATGTGGGTTGGCTGGGGGGCATGGGCATCGTGGATGGGCTGCCTGCGTGACATGTGCAGGGTAGTCCCCTGTGGTGTGGGCCACCTGCAGGGGACGTGGAGGGTGTAGAGGGAACACCTGGGAGGACCCACACGTGCAATTCACGTGTGGTGCTCCCCGTGCACCCCTGGAATACACGTACCCTGATGGAATCGTGTGTGATACTTCCCGCGCACCCCTGGAATACACGTACCCTGCTGCTTTTGCGTGTGATACTTCCCGCGCACCCCTGGAATACACGTACCCTGATGGAATCGCGTGTGATACTTCCCGCGCACCCCTGAAATGCACGTACCGTGCTGCTTTTGCGTGTGATACTTCCCGCGCACCCCTGGAATACACGTGCCCTGATGGAATCGCGTGTGTTACTTCCCGCGCACCCCTGATGTACACGTACCCTGCTGCTTTTGCGTGTGATACTTCCCGTGCACCCCTGAAATGCACGTACCCTGCTGTTTTTGCGTGTGATACTTCCCGCGCACCCCTGGAATACACGTACCCTGATGGAATCGCGTGTGATACTTACCGTGCACCCCTGAAATGCATGTACCCTGCTGTTTTTGCGTGTGATACTTCCCGCGCACCCCTGGAATACACGTGCCCTAATGGAATCGCGTGTGTTGCTTCCCACGCACCCCTGATGTACACGTACCCAGGACAATCGCGTGTGAAACTTCCCGAGAACCACTGAAATACACGTTCCCCGCTTGGCGTTTGCTGTTTGGCAGCCCTGTGAACTGGTCCAGGGTTTGCGCAGCCCTTTGCAATGATTTTGTAATTTTGGAGGCTTTTCCTTGCGCGAGGGCGTTCTTGGGGGCGTAACTGGCGCTGCTGCAGCGTCGCTGCGCCACTCTGCACCACGGCTGGTTTTGGAGGCTAAAATCCATGAATACGCTGTGCGATGAAAAGGATTTTTTCGCACGCGGCTGGCGCAGTGTATCGCACAGGGACACTGTGCTCCAGCCGCGTGCGCCACTTTTGTGCGGATTTCTATGAATTACCCTCTGAATGTAGTTATCTATACAGGTGCCATTTGCTCTCATGTCTCGTGACAATGGCCATATTCTCAACAATAGACAAGTCTAAATGATCGAGAAATATAAAATCGATAGTGGACATAGCAATACTGCATATGCTAGTAAATGCCTTTTTATAAAAACCGGGACATACACCATTAAGAGTAACCAAAGCACTTTAGCTTAGCATTGTGCACCAAAATTTCGATTATGGTCCAATTTTCTTAGAACAAACTGTGGCAGAGGAAGACAGAGATTCAGAGTAAGGCTCATTAATGTAAATGTCAGCATTAATATCACTGACAATTATTTGTGCCTTACCATCACCATATTTAGTTAGCATCTTCTTGACTATACCAACATTCAACCTAGTGAACTTATGCCCAGGTGGATCATATACATTGATTAAGAAAAGGTAGTATTCAAGGCACGTTAAGAGTCCTTCCAATACATGATCTGTCTATTCAGGTTGTTCCTGTATCTGTCATGGATGGCAGACAGTAATAAGAAGGCCGCCTTTATGTCGGCCTTAAAGGCCTTTAGTGGCTTCCTTTGGATGGTTTTACGTCCGTCAAGCTCAATGGTCTCCATCAGCCGAGTCTCCTGTAACACAAGTATTGTGAATAGATCAACTACAGACCAGAGACCTTAGTCTTCAAACAAATGAGAGAAACCTCTTGTATTCCAAGAATATAACACCCTGGGGTCACCCTTGTTGCGAACCAAAGCTTGCTTTGAAGGCAACTGGAAGCCATTGCCATTAGCCTTCACAAGAAAACTCTTACAGGAGTATTGGTGGTCCTGGCAATGGGATCCAATGGAAATGCCAAATTGATTGCTTGTTTGCATATGTGTATTTACTTCAAAATGACCACATGGCTGCACAGATGTATTCTGCTTCAATTTGAGCATCTGTATGCATAAGATTTTACCCCAATTGTACTGCATATCTTTACCTGATCTCACACGACCATCTTAACGCTGCTTTTCAACTGCGCATACTTAGCTACGTTGTTCAACTCAATTGAATTTAGCCATGCATCTATCTCACCAAGCCATAACTAGCATCTTAATTTGCCTGCTCTGTTTGAATTTGTTCATAGTGGTACTCACTACAGTCAGTCCTCCTCTGCCACCTATGATGGACCCCCATATCAACCCCAGAGTGTCCCACACTCGCCTGTCTATGGCATTTAGCCTCCCGCGATCAGCCCTCATACCGCCATCAAGATTCCTACCACCATGTCTTCATATTTAACCTATCCTCCCGCAAAGGTTACTACCTTCATGGACATGCACTGAACCGAAAGCCCAATACATGACCAAGGCATTTCCCTAAGACACTGCTGTACCAGCCTATGTAACTACTGCTTTCTGCAATACCAACGACCAGCCACCTCAATTTATCACACCAACACCACTGCCCACTTCCCCGTGCTCCATGCTATACAGAAATCATAGACTAAGCTCTAGATTCCCACGCCCGCACACTGCCCCTATCACCAAAGACACCACTGCAGCAACCCACACCCAAGCTAACCTAGCTATCACACCCCCTGAATCTGAGCACAGCCCAAGGTTACTTAAGGGTAAACAGGACAATATGTCACCTCTAATTAAAGCTAGTCTTATTAATGCCCGATCCCTAGCTGCACACGCATTAGATATCGCTGACTTCATAACACTACATGACCCTTACTCTGTTTCTATCACTGAGGCCTGGCTTCATAGAGCCTCAAGGCCATCTCTTGCCCTTGTAATCCCGGACAACTATTCTATCATTCGAACTGATAGAGATGATAACCTCCCCAAAGGAAAAGGCATTGCTTTCATTTATAAAACCTCACTAGGCCTAAGAAACATCAATAACCAAACCATGCTGTCAGCAGAACTATTATCTATCAAACTACCCACCTCACCTGCATCCACCATCACCATCCATCTCATTTACCGTCCACCAGGACTGACCACCACCTTTGAAAATTATATTTTGCACCTGTTATCTACTAACACCAAAAACAACTCACACGTCATAATCTTGGGAGACTACAATTTATGTTTCCAAGACACTAAAGACCCCAAAGCTTGTCCCCTTAAGGATACTATCAATGAATTAGGTTTCACACACTGCATAACAGAACCTAAACACAATAAAGGAACCTTAGATTGGTTAGCCGACTTAAATTGTAACATCGATATCTTATCGAGCACTTAATGTGCCTAGACCGACCACCAACTAATCCCGTTCACTATTAAAGAATCTTTGTCACCAAATCTACAAAATCTAGCACCAGCCATGATGACTAGAAATAAATGCAATATGAACATTGAGAAACTAATACCATTACTTCAACCGATCATTAACCCTACCTCAACTCTATCATATCCTACGGCCTTAGTTGACGTGTACAATCATACTATCCTCAAGGCTATCAACACACTAGAGCCACTTAAACTACATAAATCTAAACCTCGGCACATCTCAACACTTGGTAAACATCAAAGCTCTCAGGAAATTGAAAAGAATCTCCAAGGCATTATGGAAGAACACCCCATCTCAAGCAAACAAGGACAACTTCACTGCTTCTTTCAACTTTAAGGTTCCCAACGTCCAAGCCAAAAAAGATAACCATGACGATTGCATAACCAAAGCTAAGTCCAGCAGAAAGGAACTCTTCAACATTTTGAAAGAGTTAGAATCACCTGCCCCACTTCCTGATACCTGTACCAAAGATACTTACTAGGCCTAAGACAGTCAGAATTTATTTGGACCCAGACATGGGACTGAAACAGCACTGATCGACCTCAAGACTCAATTTCAGACCTTGAAAGACAAGGGAAAACTGGCCTTGCTTCTTCTACTCAACTTAGCGGTATGTGACCTGGTGAACCATAAAATTCTATGTAAACACCTCTCATCTGCTGCGCACTTCTCTGACCAAGTGAACACTTGGATTGAGTCCTCCCTCAACAACAGATCCATGAGGGTCTTTGCGCCCTCAGCCTCTGCTACACCCACTACAGTTCCCTGTGGGGTCCCTCAGGGGTTTTGTGTGTCTCCTACTCTCTATAATGTGTTCACCGAGCCACTTTTTGATGATCTCGACTATCTGGGTGTCACTTACACTAATTATGCGGATGACACCCAGATACTCATCCCCATCACCGGTGATTACAGTGTAGACAGTAGGACTCCCAATGACGTTTACCTCATTATGCAAGCCTGGATGGCGAAGCATGGGCTCTGTCTTAACGACAATATGACAGAGCTGCTCCTCCTGCGATCACCAGCCAATCTGAACAAACTGGATGTGCTATTCACCTCCTTTAATATTGACGGCAATATAATTAAAGTCTCCAAAGTTGTGAAATTTATTTTGACTCTGTACTAACCTTAACAAGACAAACCAACGCCATGGCTTCTTCCTCTGCCTACACATGCAAGCTCATAAGTGCTTGCCATCCCTACCTGACAACAGCTAATTGCATCACAATAGCAAGGGCCCCAGTCCTTTCAAAGCTCGACTATTGCAATGCGCTCTATCTTGCCACTTCACACCAGAACCTCAATAAAATTTGTGATGTCATCTTTGATGTCCTGGGTGTTAGGCTTAGCAGTGCACAGTGGTGGCGTGAGTTATGGTTGCTTAGCTTACCATAACCAGCGAATTTCAGGGGTTTTTCGATTTTACTTGGAACCATAACGTCCCTTTAACCAAGTTTTTTCACTGAATTTCATAGGTTTTTAGTTGCGCAACTTATCCATAACGTCCCGTTAACAAAGTTTTTTTACTGAATTTCATAGGTTTTTAGTAGCGCAACTTAACCATAACGTCCCGTTAACAAAGTTTTTTTACTGAATTTCATAGGTTTTTAGTAGCGCAAGTTAACCATAAACTCCCTTTAACAAACTTTTTTCATTAGCACGCAGACAATATACAAAGATGGAGTGTAAAAAGCAATTTCTCAGGGATGTCTTTACACAGAATGTTGCAAAGCAAGAATTTATGCTCGTTCACAGTGAAGGTCAGCTGCTTCCATTTTTTGCTCACGGGCCGGAGTGGCCCACGACTCGCACTATAAGGTTCTATTGTTTTTTGACCTTGACAGACAGGGATCGTGCCAAAAGACTTCTTTTGAAGGAGGGGTGCAAAAACGTAAGAGACGATAAGGATGAAATGTCTGAAACTAAACCGCTTTTATATATTATATCACTATGAGAAAGATTGTTGGCACAGACGGAGTCGTATTTAGGGACTGCATTACACGTAGACAATGGAAAATGCCAATATAATGTAAGTAACCCTTTAGATTATTTTATACCAGAATATAATAACAATAGCGTGGCGTTAAAGCCCGGTTAAGTTGTACTTGTTCGTTCAATGTGGCATATTGTTTTGTACCGCGCACTATCACCGCCAAAGTGGTCCCCTGGCGCTCAGGTGGCTCTGAAAAAGGCAGAGGAGAGAGGGTGGGTTAGTGGGAATAAGTTAACATACTCTGTTGCACTATTCTCGCTAGCAAATAGTTTCACGCCCTAATAAATAAAATGAATATTTTTAATGAAGATCGGCTTGTGAGACTTATTTATGTTTTTAAAACAGGTACATCCTTCCATACTGTCAATGCCACGATTTTCAGACCCCGGCCGACGGATTTTTTAACTGCCAGGTGCAGCTACTTCTAAACAACTTCATGACCCTCACCATTTTATGGGACAATCGCCAAGGACCAATATGCCCTTACGCGGTACTAGCGGCTAGAAGCAACATACCAACCATTATGGTGGTCTAATGCCTTGTTGTTGGAACAGCCTTCCGATTATCAGTGCGACCATAGTACTTCTTTTATCATAAACCAACACCCTGTGTACCGCAAAGGAACAGCGCGTGACTCAAGATGAACTTTTGCGGATCGACAGCAAAGACAAATGCAAATCGCTGAATATTCTCTAAACATTTCATGTCAAATAAAAGTACTTTACGAAATGTACAATCTTGCGGTTTGCTTTTAAATCACAGTTTCATATTCCAAATTGTGGCGCGCTGTGTTGTGAGATGATCTGTGTTGTTTTCCGGATTCTGTGTAATGTCGCGTAGGGCTGGAGACGACTGGGCGCGTTTTGCTACGCACCCTGTAACGTTACGGAGAGAGACGGGGAATATGAATGCTTTGATAATGTTAGGCTTAGGGGCGAGAGATATGATTTAGTGTTGCAAAAGCAGGTCAGCCAGGTCGATGGGGCAAGTGATAGTATTATCACATAATGTCGGCGCACAGCAGCCTGATTTATCATTTGTTTAGTGGACAAAAAGTCGGGTAAGGCCCATAGGAAATTGTAATGTCAACGGACATAAGGAGGGTTCTTAGAACACTTTCAACCTGACAACGAACAATACGAACAGCGTTCTCAGAACACCCCCATTTTGTTTAATTGCAAACATTACCTCCACATCCACTCTTCCTCGTCCCAGTACTTACTTTAATGAGGCCCCTGGCTCCGACACAGGACCTTCTTCTATTTCTTTAAATTCCTATAACTTCTCCCCCACATCCACATCACTCAGTTTCATATTACCAAGCTGGAGCATGGGACCTTCCCCTCAGGGAGGGTGAGGAGGGTCGTCAGTACTGCGACGAGGAAGAGTAGGACTAGGAGTAATGAAGATTAACGGTAAGTAATCAGAGCATTTCAGGACACCGCGAGTGTTCTTAGAACACATTCAACTTGCCAGAGTACAATACGGACAGCGTCCTCAGGACACCCACATTTTGTTTATGTACGAACATTTAAGGACACCGCGAGTGTTCTTAGCTCAATTTTAGCTTGCTTGCGAACAAAACGGACACATACTCCGTCCTCAGAACACCCCACCATTTAGTTTATATAGAAAATTTCAGAACAGCCGTGTTTTCCGCAGACAAATCGAACACAACAAATGTGTCAAGCACATAAAAAAAACAGAACATTGAACCTATCTCATACTCCCCCACCCTCCCCAAAAACCCTTACACACCAACACACTTCACTAAATACAATTTTTAATCCAAGTTTCACCGCGCTGTCCGCGGTCGTCTGCGAATGCAAGATGGCGGGCCCCACAGAAAATCTGACGCGCTTCACGTACCATGCCGTCCAATCAGCAAACACATCACGCAAGCCGCTCGGCCAATCAGGGCACTGTCCGCGGAGCGAACCGGGAAGTCCGTCCGCGGAGCGAACGGAGATATCACTAATTTTTTTGCCTTACATTTTGGTCATTTTAAAAAGAAATACTGGACGGATTTACACCAAATTTGCAAAAGCACGCTTTCGGGACCAAGCCCCCGCTCCTGCCGCAAATTTGGTGTAAATCCGTCCAGCGGTTTGGGCTGTAGGCGTGCGCAAAGTTTCTTCCCATTATGTCTATGGGAAAAAACAAAATTCTTGGGACCCCCCCTATAATTTTGCCCACCCTGGACCAAACCTCTCCAAACTTTGTAAAAAAATTCAGAGTGGGCCATATACTTTTTTTTGCAAAGTTTGGTGAGGATTCGTCCAGAGGGAGCGAAGTTATAAGCCGCCCATAAAATGCTCTTCCTATGGAAACACCAACTTAACCATAACTACATGGACGCTACTGCGTCCATGTAATATATATATATATATATATATATTAATCACAGTAGGAGAAAGACGTGGGGCAATCCTAGCATGGCAATTAAGAAAGAACTATTAGGAAATATAATCTTAAGAACATACTTAGTAGAGATAATTATGTAGTTACAGAACCAGAAGCCATACTAGAAATTATCTACTATTTTTACAGGGAACAAAATCAGAAAGAAATCTCACCAACATGGGCTCAGGTCAGCTGTCAAACATTTTGGGCAGACTCGAGCAGGCAACAGTAAAAATTGAGAAAGCAATAGGTTTACACCAAGAAATCACCATGTATGAGATGAAATTATTATTACACAATGTAAATGGACGTTGTCAAGGGAATACACTAACCAGAGGATGCTGCCAAGGAAAATGGGCCCAGGATCATAGAAGAAGACTGCACATTTACCAAGAACATGCTCTCAGAATTCAATACACCTTAGAGAGTAAAACCAAGGATAGGATGGTAAAACAAAACCGCTAAAAAGGGATGTGTTGTCTGCATGCTGAAGGTCTTTATTGTTGCAGGAGGAGGAGCATCAGGGTGTGGAAGGTAGGACTGGATGGAGGCCTTGGGATTATTGTTATACCATGCCACAGAATTAGAAACAGGACTGCTCTTCAACAGGCGTATGGAACAGGGGAATCACAATGGTTAAGTGCTAGGTCAGGAAACTACCAACGACAGCAAATATGTGCCATTGAGTAACAGTGGCCCACCAGAAAACCTAAACTGAGCAACCCCCTGAAAACAAAAACATTGAAAATAGTAGAAAATGCAAACTTTGGTTATTCAGGGGGTTATGGAACAGGGATGATGTAACAAGGAATTAGGAGCCAGTCTAGTCCAAATAAAAGCATAGTATCAATGATGAACCGTGGATTGAATCAAACTGAGCTTTTAAAACTGACAAAAGATTAGCTGTGTCAGGTATGATGAAATAATACCTTCTGCTATTCACAAGTGTGCTGCATGTTTCACTCATTCGTGGCCTCTAGCATGCAGACAAAGCAGCATGCAATGCATTCTTGGAAATGTAGTAATTGAATATAAAAAAGCATTCTTGCTGCCACAATCCCAAAATATACCAGGATACGAAATACAATTCTGAAATGTGATCCTAGAGCTTGCACTCAAAATCAGGAAATGACCCAAAGCATGCACCCATGATGGCGAGCATGGAGAGTGAATTGTGGCAGAGATCAATAAGTAGAATCAGAGAAAGTACTGGTTGAAATGTATGAAGCATTTAGAACAAACTAATCTATATATTCAATTAAACAACTTTAGTTAAGGGACAGATCTGGTGAATAAATGCAGTGCAAAAGAACCTTTGAAATTCAATGAACAACCTTTAGTTGAAGTGAAGTTAAGGTGGCAATTTAATCCAACAAAACCAATGAAATTTTACTGGTTTTGTAAGCTACGCAACCTAACTCAATGACATCACTGGTACAGCAGTTCACATTTACAAGTAAGAGAGATGCTGTATTTATTGCCCTGTTTCTGCATATAGGGGTAGATTCAAATGCAAAGCTTGATTGGGATTTGCATTTAAATATACTGTCCATTTACAACCATGGTATTCTTACACAGCAGAATTACTCGGTAACAAATGAGCATTTATCATGATGAGATACTCTGACACCTTTAACACTGAGTTCTAAAAACAGGCCCCTATGCAAAGAAGACATTTGGGTAGTCCAACTATGCCTTTGCACTAGACCACCAAAGAGTACAACATACATGAGAAAGAACAGTTTCCCAAATCATGATATCTTCGTATCTCAGCCTACTTACTCTTCATATAAGGTAGTCCATGACTATGTTAAATTGCAAATGAAAGGACTGGTGGCCTAAAAAGGTAAACCTGTGATGGACTGACATCTGCCTGGCAGGAGTACAAGGATGAGTAGAGGCGAACGCGCAAACTCAGCCCGCACACTTCTAAACACTAAGATTCAAGTATCCAACACAATCATAAAGGTAGAACAGACACAGTTAAGAGATGTGCCTCCTTTACCTTTTGTGGTAACGTGTGCCGTGGGAAGTCTATACTCTCAAGAAGGGTGTGAATGTGGTTCAGTAGCAACCCAAACAGATAAGTACAGTCCAAAATAAAGGAATGTCAAACATAGAAGCAGTAATGCATGGGCTAAACACACAGTGGGGGCATGTGGGGCACCATGAGGGTGCTGCACATGTCTTTCACGTGTGATTGCTTCAGGAAGAAAATGAAACTCCTTTTTTTCTAAAATGAGTTTGCTTCCTACTCTCAATGGCTTCATAGAAAATACTTCATGCATGTTTCTTTGGGGTCTCATTTTTGGATGACTTACGGCTGGTGGTAATTACTACCCCTGGGTGTATTGAACAAATCTGCCCAATTACAGGAATATCACCAGCCCAGTGGTAAATGTAGTGGTATTTTGGGAACACTGGTTGTGGTATTACATAAACAGTAATGATTGATTTTTTAAAGAATGATTCAATCCATCTCCACGGTTATATTGATGGTGGTAATGGATAATGTGTAGTAATGGCTCATGCCACTACTGTACATTTGCTTCAATGCTCAAAAGGGTCATTTCTGAACCTTTTATGCATTACATGTGAAAGGTGGTCAAAGGGTGGGCAACAGAGATGTCTACTTTCTGGCGCCCTTTCAATCTGCTCAAGACAACCTTTTTTAATGTGTTGAAGGGCAGCGTTTCTGCTTCGCTACTGTACATTAACAAAACTTTAAAACAAATCTCGAGACATTTTACAATTCTAGCATATATTGTGGGTAAACTGCAGCAACATGAAAGGTTTACAGTGTCAGTGATGGGGAAATGACACAGTTACATAGGCATTCGATCGCAACCATTTATGATATGATATATGATATGATAGGTTATGTATAGCGCGCTTAATACCCAGAGGTTTCTAAGCGCGGACCCGGGGATCAAACCTATGTTGCTCTATGTCGTCTTGCTTCCAAGGTGAGTACTTTGCCCCTGAGCTATCCTCCCGAGATTTACAATGAGCTAGGTACCTTGGAAGTTGATTGCCTCTATGATGGAACCAGGAAGGGGAATAAAAAGGTTCCACCCATCAGTTGGCACCTAATTTGTAAACGTTGTAAAGGTAAGAGCACAATTCAGTCAACACCCAATATATTTCACAGAGACAGCCCGACAGGATCTCTTCTCTCCTCCTTCCTCACTTGTATAGTCTAAATAACTGTTAAAGGTGAGGCTGAACCTTCTTTGGCTCTAGGAGACCCCCTGTACGGGCCAGCTACCACTTTGTGCATAAGCTGACAGGACTTTCCTAACCTTGAAATGGCAGCCCTTGAAATCTGGATGAAAAAAGCATGGCTGTTTTTTTTTACCCAGGTGCCATCATTTAGATGTGGTACAAGTAAGAAAAAACCTGAGTCCCTGAGCTTGAACAGGGCCATAGAGACTGCAAACTCGAGATTGCAGTCTTATTGGAAAGTCAATCATATTCCCCAGCCCCAAAATTGCTCTCTCTCACTGCCAACACAGTACTCTTCACAATCCTGCAGCTATCTCACCACTCTGTCCCCTTTTTTAGGACAAGGTTCTGCAAATTTCTCAGGAATCCACCCGTCATCTTTTCCGCTCTGTGTGTCACCCTTAAGAATCCCCTGCAGGGTTGCAGCATCATTCTAATACCAAAGGCCTGGAGCCACATCAAAACCTGGTGCGTTTCTGCCTGATGCTGGCAGCAGGGGTGAGGGAGATTTTATTGAGGACTGCGTGAGAAGAATTTGGGACTTGAGGAAGACAGCAGGGTAGACCTTGGTGGGAGTCGGGGGGGGAGGGGTGAAATGAGCACAGATTCTAGCCTCCCCCCCGACCAATACCTGACGAATGCCTGGTAAATGCCTTCTTGCCCTGACCAAGACAGGCCTTGCACAAGACGGCAGAATTCCCAGCAGGCCACTGAGCACAGCACATGAGCATGTTAGAGTGAGCTTTGAGGCATCTCCCAGCCTGGCAACCATTATGCCAAGCAAGACAAAATGGGTGACTGAGGCCACACATTTCAAGTAGCCCTTTCTCTGAAGCAAAGGTTCGTGCCTGCCACAACCCTTTGCTTTAGCTTATATTAATTGACTGGAGTTTACAGTCTGCCCTTCCCCCTCATCTGCCAACTCACAGATACTTGCGTTGTTACACATGGTATGCAATGTAGCAATGTGAGACAAAGCGAGAGAGAGAGATTGGCAGGAGAAGAGTGAGCTAGTGAAATGGGACCTGTATGCAAGAGGTCAGTTATGGGAGTGCCCCCTTACTATCCGTCTCCCCTCTCAGATATTCTACCACATTACACTAAACACGGAAACTCTACACAGACGGTCTCCAGAGGCCTACCTGTTAGCACATCAAAACTAACAAGGCCATGAGAAAGCTCTACTCTTTAGCCCTATCGCTCTCTCCTACATCAGCGGCTAACCAGACCCAAAGCACTGTAGTCTATTAGATCGTGGGCTCTTCAATGTGAATAACACACTCCCAGGTTTCTCTGACAAACCCATAGAAAGCAAATTGGCACTGGGTACTTTCGAACTGCGCCCACAAGTTCTGCATCTGCCTTTTCCACTGTTTCTGAAAGAGCAAAGGGCAGTGAAGCCATCAATACTGGCAGGCGGGTGCTATACAAGACAACTTACATTACCACACATTACATAAGCAAAGGAAAAAGGAGACCTGTATTGCTTCGGAATGCTGTAGAGAATGTATCATTAGAATTAAATCTTAGAGCATTCCTTTAGCCATGAAGACTTCCTTTTCCATAAATAGAGCATCCCCTGAAGATGATCACCACCTTCCGCAAAACTCTCAAAACTACCCTCTTCACATAAGGCCCGACACACCAGCACGAATACTTATCATATAAGTTGTAATATATGACCAAATGCAATATCTGTAACAACAGTATGAAGTTTTGTAGTATTCATAATGTGTCAACAACCGCTATCATGCCTGTACGCTGTAACTGAGTTATTGCAAGTAACAGCGCCTCAATGCCCCTGGGCTGCTTGCGCGCTATATAAATATAAATAAATAAATAAAATAAATAAAGATGAAGAGGAGGTTTCTACAAGTGTGCTTGGAATGCTATTGCTTGATTTAATAGCAAATGTTGAGTTCCTGGGAAGATAAGTACAATGCTGCCAATGGGACATGCACCCCAACATTTCACTGTGCACTATCACCACCAGAGTGGTCCCCTGGTGCTCTGGTGCTCTGTCGGATCTGAAAAATTACAGTGTGAAACAGGAAGGCTGTGGGAGTGGTTAGTAGGATGCAGTGGGAATATGAAAGTGAGATAAGATGTTCTGTTGGCAGATTCAGTTCAGTTGGCACCGTTCTCTGAGCTTAGGTGCGATTTTCGAGTCTGAGCGATTCCCATGTGCTGTTGTGCATGGTTATGTGTTGTTTGTATGTTGTTGCAGTGTGGTGAAGTATGTGCGGTTTGCTGTGCAGAGATGTAGTCGTCTGATTTTCTGTAGAAGAGTTTGCGGAAAAATTAGGTTTTAGTGTTGGGTTAGCAGGGTTGTTTTTCTTACCTCTTTGCTTCGGATTCTGTGGTCGGCATTTTAGGGATGGTTAGGTTAGGAAGGTTATGGGTCTCTCCCTTGACTTCTAGTGGGGGGTCCCTGCCTACTGTGGTATTCCTCTGTAAACGTGGTGGTGTGTGTGCATGAGAGGTCCAAAATGTCCTCTCTATGCCCACCAGTTGGGGATGGTTAGACAATAGATTGTAGGTCCCTCCCTGGGCTTCCTGTTTTTGCCAGAATGTATGATTCCTACTCATTCCCTTCTAATCCTGGGGTGAAGAGCCAGGTTTTCTGAATTCCAGATGATTCCTTGCATTGCGCATGTTTTCTGGTAGGGAATTACATGTTTTATGAGCCAGGTGTGAGAAAGATGCTCCTCCGAATGTTCTTTTATTATAGGGTTTTGGTTCTAGGCGAATGTCGTAGCTTGATTTGAGTGGTCTTGCTGGATGGTTGATGGTTATTTTCTTCTTTAGGAACTTTGCTCCTCGCCATGGATTGCTCTGTGCGTTATGTACATTGTTTTGAACCTTTTTCACTGTTTTATCTGTAGCTAGTGTAGTATTTTCAGTGCACGTCTAATGTGTTCTCTTTTTGGTAGTTTGAGCAGGAGTATGGCCACTGTGTTTTGGATACACTGAAATTTCTTAAGTAGGCGTTCTGGCATTCCTAGGTATTGGCTGATGGTGTATTCTACTCTCAACATGATGAGTGTGATGATGGTGAGTGTTTTGTGGGTGAAGGAGAGGAACCGTAGGATCCTTTTTACTGTGTGCAGGAGGAAGAAGCATTTCTTAATTATAGCATTTACTTCTGGCTCAAGTGTTAGTTTGTTGTCCATCAGGTCTCTGAGGTTCTTTACTGCTGTTGATGGTGTCAGTGCTGTTCCTAGTTCTGCTGGCCATGGGATGTAGTGGCTGTTTTTGGATATAACCATTATTTCTGTTTTGCCAGGGTTGAGTTTGAGGTTGTTTGTGTTCATCCAGCTGTAGGGGTCTTGTGGGCATTCTTGCAGGTTTGTGTTTTCTTCACCTGTGTTTTGTACTTTGTAGATGATCTGTGTGTCATCAGCAAAGTTGTAGCATGTAGCATGTGAGGCCATGTCTTTTAATGAGCTTGATTAGTGGAGTAAGGTATATGTTGAAGAGCAGCAGAGATAGGGATTATCCTTGTGGTACTCCACAGGTGGATTTCCTTCGGTTGGATTTGAAGGGTTTGATACTGATAGTTTCTTTTCTGTTAGGAAATATTTAATCCAGTGTATGGCTAGGTCAGTGATTCCCATTTCTTCCAATCTCCTGATGAGGATGTCATGGTTGACTCTGTCAACTGCTGCTCAGAGATCCAGAAGTATTAGAGCTGTGCTTGTGTCTGAGTCTGCATTAGCCTTCAGATCATCCCAGATTGAGAGCAGTGCTGTTCTTGTTCCTCTCATCGGTCTCATCCAGCAGAAGATGTTCTTCTATGTAATCTTGTATTGATCTATATACGTAGGTTTCGAGCAGTTTCGCTGGCTAGGGGATGTTTGAGATGGGGCTGTAGTTGTTGAGGTCCTCCACGGTGCCTGCTGTGTATTAGAGGAGCAGCTTGATGTATGCCGATTTGAAGGATCGCGGTACTTTCCCTGTTAATAGTAATTGGTTGAAAAGGCTTCTGTAGTGTTCCATGGGTGCTCCTTGCGTGATTTGTGTATGTCTGGAGGCAGGGATCCACGGGGGAGTGTCAGGAAAAAGGGCTGGTGCAAGAAAGGAGTGTGTAAAGGACTGTAAAACAGGGAATATGGAAATCAACTACAATTCCCAGCAGCACTTGGGAAAGATTGTAGTTGCAAGCCGTGCGCCCGTGTGACCAGCTGTGCAGAATTAACAACAGCTTAAACTGGGTCAACGGCGCACGGGAGGTGTGGCTTATTTTGTGTTTTCGAACAGGAGCGGGTGGCGAAAGACTACGGTGTGGGCAGCTGCATGGTATGTCTCCAGGCGGGGGCACGGACTATCGGCAGCGGCGAGCAGAGAGTGAATTGCTGTAACTGCTGCATCCGGGGCAGCTCACGGGCCTCCCGGGCATGAGATAAGTACGGGGTAGGGCTGGAAATCATTGGAGCGGCGGCGGGTGGATTTGAGGAGTTGCACCAGCTAAGAGCGTGTCACTGCTGCGACCGGAACGGTTTATGAGCCTTCCGGACCTAAGATAAGTGGGGAAAAAAGGCTGTTAGGGCTATTTACGAATCTCTTCAAAACTCGATTATTATGACTATGATGCAAGCCATTTCACAAGTTCAGCATTGTGTGTGGGTGGAGGTTATCCACTCTTGCATTCAGGACTGTACTAGAGTTTTTGGGAACCCACGCACTCAAAAGCGCATGTGTTGTTTCATTTCATGTTTACACGTCCAGCGTTGCTTGTCATGTACGTGCACATTGCTTCTGTGTGGCCTGAGGGCCATTTGCTTTGTTAATCATTGTCCAACTGTGTAAATGTATGCAGCTTACCATATATGTGAGTCCGGGTATTCATGAATCATAAGTACATGTATTAAGGTGTAGGTATCTCCGTAAAGGATTCAGTGGCAGGTGCTCAGTGTTTTCAGTACACGTATTAAGGTGTCTCAGGCACAGTTAGGATTATGCAAGATATGTATGCATGTGACAAGTATAGAGTGTTTAACAGAGAAAACTAGGCAGGGTTTTTTTCCCTACTGCTTCCCCTCGTCCTGTCCAAATTAGTTGGTCCCTCACCCTCTCTCCGTTGTTCCTAAAATCCCCTACCCTATCCACAACCTCTCCCTAACTCCTCTTCCCCCCCATTGGCTGTCACTTGGTGTCCTGTTTTATCCTACCAGGTACCTGTGCCAACCACGGGTGGAGGGTCGACTTCATTCGGCTTCTGTGGTTCGGGGAAGATTGTCGAATTCTCTCCCCTTGTATTGTGTATCATTGACATAATAAGCCACCCCCATATTGGGATACTTACAACCACCCAAGCCAAATGGAAGCGACACCTCTGCCTTTAGCCGATGTGCTAAAGGCTCTTCAGGATATTCAGGTAGAGTTGGCACATCCCGACAAGAGTCGGATAATTTAAAGACACAAGTCCAGAGT
This sequence comes from Ambystoma mexicanum, assembly GCF_040938575.1. NCBI lineage: Eukaryota > Metazoa > Chordata > Amphibia > Caudata > Ambystomatidae > Ambystoma > Ambystoma mexicanum. Next base: position 973,627,673 of record NC_090929.1, on the reverse strand, counting down.
TTGGTAGCGCAGAGAACCCCTTTGGAGGGTACCAGGGCAACGGCAGCATCCACAAGCCAAAATCCAACAGTCATTGTTCAACCCCCTAGCAGCGTTCCTCTGGCAGCTCCGGAGCGTTTTGCGGGAGATCCTCGGAAATATATGATGTTTCTCACCCAATGTAGGCTGCATTTTTTATGTAAACCCACAGCATTTGAGACTATACAGGCGAGGACAGCGTTTGTAATTTCCTATCTAACAGGGGATGCAGCGGCTTGGGCCATGGCATTGGTACAAAAGGATGATCCGCTGTTATAAAATTGGGATGGGTTTTTAACAGAATTTGGCAGACTATTTGACAGACGAGAGGTGTCATTAGCACAAGACAAGGAGTTGTTGGGATTGAAACAAGGAACTGGAACTAGGGATTTGGTACAGTTTAACAGGCTGGTAATTGAAACAGAGTGGCCAGTGGCCAAACAAACAGTGTTATTCTATCAGGGGTTACACGAAGAGCTCAAGGATGCCATTGCCCAAGTTGAGCCACAACCAAGAACTTTTACGGCAATGATTGATTTGGCATTACGATTGGATCATAGGATGAATGAGAGGAAAGGGGACAAGAAAAAAGTAGTTCCATTTGCAAGAATGGATAGAGGTAGGGGAGGAAGGATGAGTGATGTAGAACCCATGCAGATTGGCAGTATAAGAGGACGATTATCAGCCATAGAAAAGGAGCAACGTAAAACGAACAAATTATGCCTTTACTGTGGGCAGGCTGGACATTTTATACATACCTGTCCCAACACCCCGCAGAGGAAGATGGGAGGAGAAAAGTGTACCAAGGAGGCGGGAAAAGAGATGGGCTGACCTTAGGGGGAACACAGGTGTCAGGCCCGAAAGAACTCAGGTTCCCCAGATGGGTGGCAAATACGATGGGGAGTAAAACTTCTCATTTATACATCCTGGTCACATTATGTTTTGCGTGCACTAAACAAGAGGTTATGGCCATGGTAGATTCTGGGGCTACCAGCAATTTTGTGGATATTGCTTTTGTTAAACAGTTAGGGTTGCCTGTTGTGGATAAACAGAAGATGGAAGGAGTGCAATCTGTGGATGGTTCACCATTAGTATCAGGGCCCATACGGAAACAGACACAAGGTTTGGAGATGATTTGTGCATCAGGTCATAGGGAGGAAATCACGTTTGACTTGATTGCATCCCCGCAGTTCGGATTAATTTTGGGCATGCCATGGTTGATACTGCATAACCCTAGAATTGATTGGGGTAGACATGTATTGTGGTTTGAGGAGGAACATTGTCAGGAACATACGTTACCAGAAGCAGGACCAGTAAAATTGTTGGTGGAGAGAGGATTGGACAATCAGATGGTGGGGTCTATGGACGGAGAGATTCCTTCCCAGTATCAAGAGTTTGTTAAGTTATTTGACAAAAGGGTAGCAGAACAATTACCTCTCCATAGACCCTATGACTGTGTCATTGAATTAGAAGAAGGAGCAAAACTGCCTTGCAGTAGAATTTACGCTCTTACAGAAAAAGAAAAATAAGTATTTACGTGACTATTTGGATGAGATGTTGGCCAAGGGGTTTATACGACACTCTACGTCCCCAGTCTCTTCACCATTGTTTTTTGTTACTAAAAAAGGAAGGAACTTTACGAACATGCTTAGACTATCATGCATTAGATAAGGTAGCAATTAAGAACAGGTTCCCATTGCCTTTGATTGCAGTTCTATTAGACCAAGTGAGGACAGCCAATGTATACTAACCTGGACTTAAGAGGAGCATATCACCTGATACGGGTTAAAGAGGGCGATGAGTGGAAAACCGCTTTTAGGACAAAGTTTGGGTTATTTGAGTATTTGGTTATGCCTTTTGGTTTATGTAATGCCCCAGCGGCTTTTCAGTTTTTTATGCAAGAGGTATTGCATGAATTCATTGCTGTTTTTGTTATTGTTTACATTGACGACATTTTGATTTATTCAGATTCCTCAGAGCAGCATGTGCAACATATGAAAGCGGTGTTACAATGGTTGCAAGAGTATCAACTGTGTGTGAAATTGGAGAAATGTGCCTTTCATGTGACTCAAGTGGAGTTTTGGGGATTTATCCTGACTGCAACAGGAATTGTGATGGATCCAAAGAAAGTGTAGGCAGTCAGGGATTGGGCCTCTCCACAATGCATAAAAGATATCCAGTCTTTTTTGGGGTTTGCTCATTTTTATAGGCGGTTTATTAGTGATTTCTCAAAGATTGTTACCCCCATTACACAATTACTTAAGAAAGCAGTGAGGTTTACTTGGAGTGCTGAGGCAGAGAGAGCCTTTCAAGAATTGAAGGTAGCCTTTACCACTGCACCAGTGTAAAACATCCTAACACTGAAAGGGCCTTTCAGGTTGAGACAGATGCCAGCAATGTGGCCATAGGAGCTATTCTATCTCAAAAGGATGAGAAAGGAGTTTGGCATCCGGTGGCATTTTACTCCAGGAAACTGTCAGGGTGTGAACAAAATTATTCCATCACGGATAAAGTACTATTGGCTATCCGATCAGCATTCCTCGAGTGGAGGCATTACTTACTGGGAGCAAGGCATCAGGTGGTGGTGGTAACGGATCATAAGAATTTACAATACTTTAAAACGGCTCAAACTTTAAGTCCAAGGCAATTAAGGTGGTCACAGTATTTCAATGAATTTGATTTTGTGGTGATATTTAGACCGGGAGTAAAAATGGAAAGGCTAATGCCTTATCCCGGCAACAAAACCTAGACAACGCAATAAGTGAAAAGAAAGCAATAATTGCGCCCGATAGGATTATTGGGACTATTACCAAGCAGTTCATTGAACAGGTTAAAAAGGCATTACCATCTAAGCAATTGCAGAAGTGGCAGAGTAGTCATCCGACAAGAACAGTACGGGAGGGACTACCATATCATCAGGGTTGATTGTATTTACCAACCAAGATGTTACAAGAAAAGGTGTTATTTTGGTGCCATCAGTCTCCCTTGGCGGGACATGCAGGTCAGAGAAAAATGAAAATGATGTTGGAAAAATATTTTTGGTGGCCCACGATAAGACAAGATATAGTGACTTACTTGGTACAATGTGAAAATTGTTTACGAAATAAGGCAGATCATGTTAAGAAAAGAGGGTTTTTACAGCCATTACCTACTCCCGGGAAATCATGGACTCACATTTCAATGGATTTCATCACAGATTTGCCCCCTGACAATCAATTCGATACCATTTTGGTAGTAGTAGGTTTCTTGTCTAAAAAAGCTCACTTTGTGCCTTGTGTTGGTATACCGGGAGCGGGCCAGTTGGCTGAGTTATTTCTACAACATGTAGTGAGATTACATGGCTTACCAAAAAGAATTGTCTCAGACAGAAGTTCTCAGTTTACTTCCAGGTTTTGGCGTGCTTTTTGTCGACTACTGGAATCAACTGTGCTCTATCCACCAGTTATCATCCTGAAACAGTTGGTCAGACGGAAAGGGTGAATCAAACACTTGAGCAATATTTGCAAGGGTATTTGGGAGATGGTAGAGGATCCTGGGTGCAAGCCCTATGGTAAGCAGAATTCACATACAATAACACATTTCAGAGTTCCTTGGGAATGGCTCCGAATGAGTGTCTGTATGGTCACGAACAGAATATGATACCTGAACACTTGCCAGAGGTAGAAAGTATGCCAGTATTGCAGGAGCGGAAACAGTTGCTTCTGGAAGTCAGGCAAAAAGCACGAGCCAACTTGGAACACGCCAAAAGACAATATAAAACACAAGCTGATAAGCATAGACAAGACAGCCCTAAATATGAAGTGGGGGATAGAGTGTGGCTATCAACCCGAAATCTATCCATGATAGGATCACGAAAATGTATGCCTCGATTCATTGGGCCATATTCCATTATTCAATGTGTCCATGAAACTGCTGTGAAATTACGTTTGCCTAAGTATTTAGCGATACACCCGGTGTTCCATGTATCTTTGCTAATTAAGATGTATCAGGCACAGTTAGGATTATGCTAGATATGTATGCATGTGACAAGTATAGAGTGTTTAGCAGAGAAAACTAGGTAGGGTTTTTTCTCTGTTGCTTCCCCTCGTCCTATCCAAATTAGGTGTTCCCTCACCCTCTCTCCGGTGTTCCTATAATCCCCTACCCTATCCACAACCTCTCCCTTACTGCTCTTCCCCCCATTGGCAGTCACGTGGTGTCCTGTTTTATCCTACCAGGTACCTGTGCCAACCATGGGTGGAGGGTCGACTTCATTCGGCTTCTGTGGTTCGGGGGAGATTGTCAAATTCTCTCCCCTTGTATTGTGTATCAATGACAGGGAGCCAGCTTTGTTGCTGTTTCTTAGCAGCTTGACGAATGTCTCCGCTTATATATGGGGAAGGTTTTGTAGTTTGTTCTGACGATCCTCGGCTGGCAAGGTCGGTTGCGTGTTGTGGTAGGTTGGTCTGCTTTGTATGATTTGGTGGATGGTGCTGATTTTGTTCTTGAAGTGATCTGCAAGATTGTTGCATAGTTTTAGTGATGCAAGCTAGTGTTTTAGTTATCTAGATGTGACGCAAGCTAGTGTTACTTTTGTCTCGATGTGATGCAATGCTTGTCTTCACAAATCTTCTAAATGAGTGTGACACATGGCTAAACTTCACCAGGACAGAATGTGAATGCGTACATTGGAGGTACAGCAGAAGTGCAAACACCTAGATTTTTAGTTATCTGAATAGATGGAAACGCCTAAGTATGGGACACAACAATGTATAACACCACTGAGTGTTTGTTACACAGCAGTGAAGGGGTATTCTTTACTAGTTGACTGATTTTGGTATGCTTATGTTGTGTAGGTAATAAGAGAGGCAGGGATGTTTGGAATACAGTGATTGCTGTACTCCCCACCCAGACCACACTCATCTTGTCAGTCACTGCTGGTTGACGGCTGGCTACTGGCTTCTCAGGTGAACACAGGCAAACATGGTCTGGAGCTGCTTCTTTGGGAGCTGCCCTTTGCCTTGGGGCCCTTCACCAAAGGGACTACACAGGCAGTGGGCTGCCCTAGGGGGTGTGGTTAAGAGCCTGCCTCCTAGAGGGAGTCAGCCAATCACGGACAATGAGCATGGGAGAGGTCACACAGGGTGGCAGAGAAATGGAAAAAAGTTCAGATGGCAAGTGGAAATGGTTGCCAGGAACAAAGGCAGAGACACACCTGACTATTCCAACCAATTGCCAGGGGGGAGTGTGGAGACAGGAAGAAAGCCAGAAATAAACAAAGGACTATACCCCAGGGACTGCACACTGTAGATGCAGGCCAGATCAGAAAAAAACATGGTGGGATATCACAGAAACACATGAGAAACCTGCTAAAATAGTACAAACTAGTTAAACAACGATTGAAAAAAGCACACAATCCCCTCCACAGGAGCACATGAAACAGGCCAAAAATGTGTTACAATCAATGTACAACTACTCACTGAGCATCAACCAGTCCCTAAGACTGCTTTCCAAGTGGTTTCCTTAAAGGGTCCTTCTACATTGCAGTGCAGAAGGCAAGTGGAAATGGCTGCCAGGAACAAAGGCAGAGACAGATCTGACTATTGAAACCAATTGCAAGGGGGGAGGGTGGGGACAGGACAAAGCCAGAAATAAACAAAGCATTACACCCCAGGGACTGCACACTCTTGATGCACCCAGCCCAGAAACAACAAGGTGAGAAACCACAGAAGTACAAGAGATGCTGACCAGAATAGCACACACAAGTCAAAAAAACGATTGAAAAAAGTACACAAACCCCTCCACAGGACCACATGAAACAGGGCAAAAACAGATTACTATCAATGTACAACTACTTACTGAGCATCAATCAGCCCCTAAGCCTGCTTTATATGTGGTTTCCTTAAAGGATCCCTCTACATTGCATTCCAGAAGGCAAGTGGAAATGTCTGCCAGGAACAAAGGTAGAGACACACCTGACTATTCCAACCAATTACAATGGGGGTTGGTTGGGTCAGGAAGAAAGCCAGGAATAAAGAAAGGACTACACCACAGGGACTGCACACTCTAGATGCAGGCCAGCTCAGAAAAACAAGGTGAGAAGCCACAGAACACACGAGAAACCCACCAGAATAGCACAAAGTAGTCAAAAAAAGATTGTAAAAAACCACACAAACCCCTCCATAGGAGCACGTTAAACAGGCCAAAAATGTATTAGAATAAATGTACAACTACTCACTGAGCATAAACCAGCCCCTAACACCGCTTTCCAATTAGAGCTCCCCTTCCACTGCAGGAGCAGTGGCATGCCTGGAGGCATATTCGAACCCAAGGTAGGCCCTCTGTCATACCCTGCTGCAATGATGATGCCTGCAGCTCAACGCTGCCGACATAGTATTAATTCCGCCTGAGCACGATACTATTTCCACATTTATACCTGACTCTGAATGGGTTTTTGTATCATCAGACCTGCGCTATTTTACAATTGAAGTGCAGCTCCCACCATTGTGATACATGAGGTTTTAGCCACTATAAAATGGCCGCCTGCCATGTGTTTGCCTATTCCCATGGGCTGAACCACACAAGAACCTGCATCTGAATTTGATTGGCCACCCGCCCCCACTTGAGACCCAATCGCGAGCCGGCAGGCTCAAGCCGGCCCACGTCCAAAGGCACACGATCTAAGGCACCATTTCCTGTCGTGAGCCTGTCAGGAGCCGTCGAGCCTAGGGCCACGACTCCTGCTCCTCCCCGTGACGCTCACCTGCCACTAACCAATGTTTGACTGGGTAAACTAGACTCTAGGTGTTCGACTATGTATTCTAATCCTACCCCTGGCGCTACCTCGGCCTTCCAATTCTACTGATATCTTCGTGCCGACCCAAACTTGAGTCACCTTATTGGACTGTCCACCTCTTCACTGTGTGTCTCCCTGATCCCAAGATCTGACTATCCCTTCTTGGCATCCATACGGTACTTTAGACAACGAGTATACTTTACCATTGCTCACATATTGTTGTGGTCTACAAGTAATCAAAACTGGCCATGTACGCACACACAACCATAAGACTGTTACATGTTCTATAAACGGAACCAAATGCCATTGTTGTATACGTCCTATTTTTGTTCCTGGATCTACAACGCTACTTGTATGTGCGGTACGGATTACACTTGTACTCATGGTCAGAGCCACACCTGATCCTGCATATTTTGTCATTGGTACATAATTTATAAACTGTCCTTGCAACAATGCTAGGTAATACACTATGTATAATTGTTTGACTGGTACCCTTAAATGCCTACTGTGTTTATTCTAAATTCATGCCACATTAGGTCACTGTGCATATCTGCTTTTGAAGCCCATTGTGTTTATCCTCGAATTATGCCACTCTAGGTCACTGTGCATTACTGCTTTTGAAGCCCATTGTATTTATGTTTGAATTATGCCACTCTTGGTCACTGTGCATTACTGCTTTTGAAGCCCATTGTGTTTATCCTCGAATTATGCCACTCTTGGTCACTGTGCATTACTGCTTTTGAAGCCCATTGTGTTTATCCTCGAATTATGCCACTTTAGGCCACTGTGCCTTTTTGTCTGACTAGGAGCATTTTGAAGGTTACTGTGTTGATATTTTTACTATGCTAGCCTAACCCACTGAGCCTAATATGGTTGAAAACAGCTTAGCCCACTGCGCACATTGGTATCTGTATTTATATCTTGCACTCTACCGTGCCTACTATTGAACCACTTTACCATTATCCTTCTATGCCTATCCTAGATTGCATACAACCTACTGTCTTTATGCACCGTCTGGGTCCTACTAGACTCCTACCAGATGCTATATCTAAGATAGTGTTGCTAATGTTACTCATCGCCATTTCTATCATCATAGAATCACAGACTAATATCCTGACCACTAACACCCCGACTATTATGCTCGCTCTTATGACGACCCGAAACAGTAGTACTACTTGTCTCACTATGTCAGACACATCTGCACATAAGTTTAGCCCTCAGCAAGAACCTTCTATCACACAGGCACCATGTAGCACCGTTGATAGAAATTTAAGATTGCGCCCACGCCTATCTAAACTGTACGAACTACCAGCTAAAAAAGTAGATCAACTAAATCTCCTAAAAAAGAGCCTACCCAACAAAGTAGCGGCAGAGCCCAATATAGGCCCGGACAACTATAGAAAACCCAAACACAACTCTCCTAGGCATACTATTATAGACAAACCTAGACCCAATGTGCCATATTCACTAGAAAGCCACCTACCTAATCTTAAAGGAGCTCTAATAAATGCAAGGTCTTTAGTTGCACACGCAACAGAAATATCTGACATCATCCTAACAGATAACATTGACTTCCTGGCCATCACAGAATCTTGGTCACATGATGCCGCAGGCCCTGCCCTCTCTCTGGAAGTCCCTGATAACTACACCATTCTGAGAGCAGACAGACATGGCTCCCGAGGAGGAGGATTAGCAATTATTGCCAAAACTAACCTCTCCATGATATTAGTCACCACACCTAGTCTGAAATCCTGCGAATGCCTAACTGTCAAAATACCCACTGCCAACTCCCAAACGCTGAATATCCATCTTATTTATAGACCACCAGGTCCTATTGGAACCTTTCCTGAAGACATCTCCATTTCCTTGTCTAATAACTTAAAAAACACTTCTCAAACGTTAGTGTTAGGTGATTTTAATTTAGGCTACAACGATACCAAAAATACCCAATCTACTGCCATTGCTAATATCTTGAAAGTAGTTTTTACCCAGAAAGTTAACCTACCCACTCATATTAAGGGACGAACGCTCGACTGGATTCCAGAGTACAACTGCAATGTCATTATCACTACTATTGCTCCTCAAATTTGGACTGACCACCATCTTCTGTCATTTACATTGGCAACTAAATCGGCTACAGCTCTACCACCCCGCTTGCCCCACCGACTCTCACAAGGAACAAAAAAAATGACAGTAGACAAACTACTGCCTTACTTACTACCTAACCTTAACTCCCTACCTGACCCCAAATTGCTAGTTGAAAAATACAACAAAGTTATGACTATCGCCCTTGAGGATATTGCACCTCTCAAACTAAGGAAGAGTAAACCCAAAAAACATCTCAATACTTGGTTCACCCCTCATCTAAAGATTCTAAGACTACTCAAAAGAAAATGTGAAACTGCCTGGAGACTCTTACTGTCAGCAGAAAATAAAACAAACCTTACCAATGTTTCAACCCAATACAAGAAAGACATCCTCCTAGCCAAACAGGAGACGTTTAATAATCGAATATCACAGTCTAAATGTAATACTAAAGAACTGTTCACAATTCTAAAAGAACTGGAAACTCCCATCTTACCGCAAGAGAATGGTACCAAAGACAAAATGTGGTGCTCCAGCATTCAGCACGCACTAACTAACAAAGTATCTAACCTACAAACTAAAATTGCCCATAAGAAAGCCTCACTAGCACCCCAAACCACCCCTAGCAAAGTACTGCTGTCACATTACAAACAGGAAACACGTTTCAGCTTCTCAAAAGTCTCTGTCATTGAGGTAGAGAAGGTTATACTGGGACTCAAACCATCTAATTGTAAGGGCGACCAATGCCCAACACAACTTATTAAGGAAGCTGCTAGAGAACTTGCGCCTTTCATATATAAACTTATTCACTCCTCATTCACATCTGGTACTGTCCCTAACAACCTGAAAGAATCATGGGTACTTCCACTACTCAAAAATCAAACCCTTGACCCAACCATACCCACAAATTACAGACCTATAACAACTGTTCCATTTCTCCCAAACATTTTAGACAAAGTGGCATACACTCAAATCCAGAACTTCCTGGAATCCAACCTCTTACTAGGAATCCAACCTCTTACTAGGATCTCGTCAATCTGGTTTCCGTCCTCAACATGGTACGGAAAACAGCTCTCATTGATCTTGAGGACCAAATAGATGAACTCAGAGACAAGGGTCAATCAGCCCTACTCCTCCTACTAGTCCTCTCGGCTACATTTGACCTGGTCGACCATAAAGTCCTATGCAGCCACCTAGACTCTGCAGCACACTTTTCCAAGGAAGCCATAATTTGTATTGAGTCATTCCTGAGCAATAGGACTATGATAGTCATCTCACCTTCGGCATCAGCAGACCCTATCCATATAACTTGTGGTGTACCCCAAGGATCTTGTGTGTCACTGACTCTCTAAAATGTATTCACTAAGCCCCTCTTTAACGAAATGGACCATTTGGGTATCACCTAGACGAACTATGCAGACGATACCCAAATCCTCCTACCTCTTACCAGAGATTACTCCTTGGACCTGGCTTTGGTGAATAGAATTTATGGCATCGTTCAGGAATGATGGCCACCCACGGACTATGCCGGAACGATGATAAAACAGAGCTTATTATCCTAGGCACCACGGCCCATTTGTCCAAATTAAGCCCAGACTATGCTCACTTCACCATTGATGGCAATGACATCAAAGTAGCTAAGGAGGTGAAGACCTTAGGTTTCTACCTTGATGCCACCCTTAACTTTACCAAACAAGTCAATTCCTTGGCATCCGCTACTGCATATACGTGCAAATTAATCAGAGCAAGTAAACAATTTCTCTCCACAAACAGCTGTCTAATTCTCTCTAGAGCCCTAATACTCTCTAAATTGGACTATTGCAATGCCCTGTACATCGATGCGAATAAACATATTATCCCAAAAATACAGGTACTCCAGAATAGTGCTTTGAGAGCAGCACTAAAGATAAATAGAATGGAACACATCTCCTCCACCAGGAGAAAATACAAATGGCTTTCTAATTTCGACAAAATTCGACTCAAAACTGCCACCCTTACTTTTAAATGCCTAGATAATAAAGCACCGCCATATCTAACTGATAGGATCATCAGAAAAACATCCCACAGACCGATCAGATCAACCAACTCCAACTGCCTCCTAGTACCTCGTTTTAAATTATCCACCATTGAGGGATCTAGTTTCCCAGTTAAGGCAGCTCAACTATGGAACTCCCTGCCCCCCTGCCTCAGAGAATATCAAACCTTCGCTAAATTTAGGCAGAACATGACTGAATGCCTGAAAGAAAATGACAAGTAAACTGTTATGCTATAGCTATACCACAGCTGCATCTACCATGTAGATGCCAGCCTTTGTATGTTGCTAATTGTGTACTTGACTGTTAACACTCTCTCCTCACTGTACATTTTTTCTTGCGTGCAAGGGAACTGAGGAGGATGATCTCTTTCTCTTTCACTGGATGGCAGAACCCCGTCCTTTAGTCCTTACACACAGAGGGAGCCACTCCTGTCAGAGGTGCCAAGCCCTGACCCTTAGAGCCCCAGCCAGTGACAAGGAGAATTAAAGTGTCTGCTGCAAGGAACTTAAAAGACCAGCCTATAAAAGAGGTCCTCCTAGGGACTGTGTGGAAACAAAGACCATCTGTTTTAGGTGGTGTTGAAAAGGTGTTGCTGTGGTGCGACTGTACTCTCTGGCAACACTGCAGTATGACTTGCTGAGATGTAGTGATGTTATTTTGCAACGAGACCCACCACATCATGGTATTCAACTCGCACATGAACGTGGGTTCATCATGAAATTCTTCTTTCCATTTGGGCTCAAGTCTCACGGAGATGGAGCAGGGAAAGGGTGGTATACTTGATTCTTCCTCTAGTTCTATTGATTAGGCACTGACCTGTTGCTCATCTCAATGAAGGATTCTGGGTTCAAGGCTCCTGGGTGAATCGTGAATTTGACCTAAACGTTCAAAATGTTTCCAGTCCTTCATTTCAGTGTTTTCAAATATTTGAAATGTGTACAGCAAGAAACAATCGCAAAAGATTCAATTTTTACGAAACTGTGCAGGCTTCAGAAGAGAAAATGAACAAGCAATTCACCTTTTCTTCCCCAGGCACTCTTCCAGAACGTCTAAAATCCCACCAAAATGGGCTATATTCATATCACAATTGTACTCCTGGCGAGGTACTTGAAACAGGCTTCGTTCTAACATTACACAGATCTGCATAGAATGTTTTTGTATGTGTTATTTTGTAGTATAGAGGTACGGACATGTATCCCACTTCCATATGTTTCAAATTTGGGCAGACAGGAGAGCGGAGGTTGCCCGGTTAGTAAAGATATTTTGACGAGGTTGACAAAATGTGGTTAACCATGGTCACATGTGACAACAGGCACCAAATAACTTGATAGGCACCATCTCCTCCCAAACAGAGGTTTCCTGGCCAGTGGGGAAAACAAGAGGATAACGAGGAGGATAGCTCAGGGGCAACGTGCTCGACTTGGAAGCAAGACGACACGGGGCACCACAGGTTGGATAACCGAGTGCGCGTTGAAACCTCTGGGTATTAAGCACGTTATAAATAACCTATCATATAATCATATATCATACTGACAAGCTGATCTACTTTTCAGAGGTCATTAGGGCTGGGGCGGTCAGTGTGCCCGGCTGCTTTGTTCCCTGGCCCTTCTGTCCGTGGAGGGTGGCCGGGAACAGGCAGGGAAAAGGCCACGGGTGGGTATGCCATGATCCCTCTCCCTCTCTCTCTCCTCTTCACCACAGACACTATCCCAACACCCCTGCTCGAAACTAGCCCAGCCCAGCTCACAGAAAATGGTTTTCGTACCTGGACATGTGATGAGAATACTTGGCAAATGATGTGAGAACCTGGTGTAAAGAGAGCAAGGCCTGCACAATTACCTGAAGACCCTGCACATAATAGCGATTCCTGTCACTTAACTGGCCATATGGTAGGAAAGCAGGCCAAACTGTGTATTGTTATTTTATTTATAGTTGACATATAAAACGCCAGTAGAAGTATACAGAATGCTTTGTTGCGCCCAAGCAGAGAAGGGCAAAGCAAAGACAAAAGGTGAGTGGGGAACAACACGAAAGTCACTCAAAGGGAAAGGAGAGAAGCACTGAAGTGAGCCATCGATAAGTGCATAGGAGGGGATAGTTCCGGGCGAAGAAAGTGGTAAGTGTACCGAGGCATCAAACAAGGCGACACCAGGGCATCAGTGTAGGCAGAGAACCAAAGTCAGTGTCCCTCAACCAGCAAGAAGGGCAACAAAGTCAAGTACGTCACTGGATGTAGTCAACACTTAGTTAATGGTGGGGATACTTGCCATATGATGCGTACTTATGGTAATACATGGCCAACAGAGGCAGCACCTGGGCATGATGTCAGTACTTGGGGATTTGATGCCAATTACTGGCAACAAAGAAAATAAATGCGGGCTTCCAAATCGAAAGGTATTTCCTTTGCCAATGCTTGTCTAGCATGTCTATGCAGCCTTTACATTTTGATGGATTGTACACATGTTTCAAAAGTATATTTGTTCTATTTTATTTCATAAAAGTGTAAAATGGTTATTAATAACCTTGTATAGAAATAAAAGGTTTAATTGCTATTGTGCGTATATACCAAAAATATTGGTTTATTCAACATATTGGATTATCAATAAAATGCAGAAATATATACATGGGAACAAAAAAAGAGAAAAAATGGAAAAGAATGAAAGATGTCGTCTCTTGTGTTTGTGAAGTGTCTCAAATGACAAGGGAATAACATTGATGTCCGACCTATGGTGATTGATGACTTCTTCGTCATTCCTCAGTCCTGATTTTAGCGGTGAGACGAGGCATTTCAGCAGCTTCGGAATTATCTCCATCTTCTGCCCCCCAGGGCCGTGCATACTTCCCTGTGTGTTACAGCCTTTCCCTTCCGTGGCTGGAGCGGGCAAGATCCAGACAGTGAGGTGAGAGGAATAGATTCCAGACAGCTGGTGGTCTCCGTCATTTGTTGCAATGATGTGGAACATACAAGGGGGCGAGCATGATGGTTTTCTCAAGTGGGCCTGTGAATCAGAGCCCATCATATGGTTTTAATAGGAAACGAGTTCTCCGCCCTTCGGAACATCACGCATCCTTTTAGCCATCCATTGCTCTGGGGCAGAAAGGATTAGAGCTAACTTTTTTCCCACTCATATGAATTGCGAAATGTAAGATAAAAGGCCGTGTCTTCAAAACAAATATTGGCTTATTAAGCAGAATTGTAAATAGTTTGAGTTGGATCAAAGCGAGTGATATCATAACAACTGCACTCATGAAACGATGGAAGTACTTAGAATGGCGGTTAATGCTAACTGCGTTAATAAACAGCTTGGCGAAATTGGGCCAGTCTATTTTAGGACGGACGCTCCACACCCTTCACTAAAAGCAAGCTCCGAGCACATTGGTCTTTTAATATCTTCCCATGACCACTGCGCGCTGAATAATAATGAGCTGTATTTGTTTTAGAAGATTGTGATGCTGCTTCTTTGCCAATGGAGGGGTTTCCCGTGTTATTCGGCCATTGGTGGGGCCCTGTAGTGCTTAAAATTCGATTCTTAGTCTCTGGGAATAGTAGTTAGTCAATGCATCGCAATTTATAATAAACATTCGGCACAATTATGTTTTGTAGATGATTTTATTATTGAATTCATTTCTCTTAGCCCTGCACTTGCTCGCCATAGTGCTTATCTATCAAGGTAGTAAGCCTCCTTGACAGAAACCCTTCTTCTACTTCTTTAATTTTCATGTCCATGCCCTGTTCCTGGGATTATAATACTCTGTGTCACCCCTACATGTACTTGTTTTTATTTCCCCAACTAAGATGTCGTGATCGATTCCTTCCCATACGGACTGGCTAGTCTTGTCTTAAGTAAGGTGACGAGAAAGATCAGGACTAGGAGTAATAAAGATTAACCCTAAGTAATTGGATTATTACCTTCACGTCCCTCTTTCTCGTCAAGTACTTACTTATGAGGCATAACAAAGACACCTTGAATGGGTTGAGAAATCATACTCTTACCAGAAGTATGATGTGCACGTGCCACAATACCGTTTTTTAAGGCATAGTCAAAGTCCACTCATTATGCTCATGCAGTCAGAGCATCCCCGCCAAATGAGCTTGCCCCTACTATGTACAAATTTAAACAATAGTGTCTCGTGAATGTTTTAGTTAGCAGCCCTACAAATGTCCTGTAAATTTACAGGTACAAGTCCTGAAAAAAAGGGGGATGGGGACTAATTAACATACCAATTTAATGTGGCATCACCAGAAATTAGCATATCGAGGTGCCCTCTGAAAAAAGGGGGGACTCCATCAACCCACGTGCACCCTCGACTTGAGCCCTGCCCGTTGGACCTCTCCCCATGATGCCAACATTCCTGTAGTGGAACGTCCCTGAAATCCTTTCAGAAGGGGAAGCCCTGAACCCCCATAAACCAGTTTAATCACATCTGTAATCCAGCGACCAGCGGTGGGGTCTGCAGGCTTCCTACCCAACTTTACACCTCCAAAGGTGATGAACACACCATCCAATCTACGAATAGAAGCAGTCTTGTTCAGATACATGGATGCAGCCCGCCTCAAATCCAGAGCCACTGGGAACACTGGGACCCAGAAGAAGGAAAGTAGAACACGTCCTTGTGTCAAGTAAAACTTGGAGATTACCTTGGTCCGTAAAGCTGGATCACATTGTAAATACACAGAATCTGCCCTAATCTCTAAATGAGGAGGACTGCACAATGGAGCCCTCATCTCTCCCAGCCTTTAGCCGAAGTGATGGGCATGAACACAGCCATAAGCGTCAAATATTTCAGGTCATTATTCTGCAGGGGTTTAAGGAAGCCTCATGCAATGTGTTTAATAGCAATGGCAAGTCCCAGTTGGAAGCCTTGACAACTGACCTGAATTAGCAAACCCCTTCAACACTCTATTGGTTAATTTTTCATTCTCTGATTCTACTTCCTGTGGGTCCGTTACAATCCGGAGTTGAGCTTGGAGAGCTTATAGCCCTTCTTTTTGCCCCCTTTTGTCTGTAAAACACCTTTAAGTTCGCTCATCTTCTTGCACACTGAACTCTATGGGTCAAGAGCAGAGTCAGGCCTAATCTCTGTAATCCTTTCCCTTCAGTCTCCAGGCCCCCCAGAACAGGACCATGGGCACCATCTCCCTTGAGCCCAGGATTAATGGACAAGGACAGGATGGTAGAAGGAGCATCGGAGCAAGCAAAAGATTCATTATTAAGGGGAGCCAAGGTCTCCTCAGCTAAAAAAAAGGCCCCATGAGAATTGCTCCCACGCCAAATGCCTGATCTTTTCCACATTCATCGGAATGAATGGGAGGGGTGGCAGTGCATATAACAGACCCCACGCCATGGAATACTCATGGCATCTAAAACCATGCTGAAATTTCATCCGGACCCAGAAAAAAACATCTTCACCTTCACATTGAGAGGAGATGCAAACTAGTCCAGAATCGGTGTCCAATACTGAAGGCATATTAACTGTAATATCTTCTGATGCAGTTACCATGCTGCTGATGTGAAAACCCAGCTCAAATGGCCCATTATTTTATTCTCCACCCCCCTGATGAGGACTGCCTTTGTCAACAACAGGTGTACCTCTGCTCATTGCTACAGTGAATTTACCAAACTTTCCAATGCTCTCGAGCTGGTCCACCCCCTGTTATGGCAGAGGTATTGTTCATCCTGAGTAGTACCACCCTCTGCTGAAGAACTGACACAAACGCCTGCAGAACACTGCCTGTCTCTGCTAGTTCTCTCCAATTTGGGGAGTGGTCTGCCTCATGAATGCCCAATTTCTCCTGATGTGCAAGGTCTTCCACCATAAATCCCCAAAACAGGTTGCTGGCATTGGTGGTAACTATGATGAGGCAAAGCAGACTCAGAGAAAACTCCTTCAAGAGATTTTCTAGCTGAAGCACCAGAGGAGCTGCCACTTCAGTTCGCCATAGATAAGGATCCATTTCTCTATGTCGTGTGACTCCACTACCCATTGGCTGTGCAGATGTGATTGCAAACATCTCATATGCAACTTGGCCATGGTACCAAGAACACACAGGATGCCATGTGACGCTGTACCTGCAAAAAGAACCTCATCACAGCCTGCAGCAAGCCCTCCAATTTCTGCATCATACTTTGTGATCTGATTGCTCCGTTGTCTGGAAACAGAATCATGCTATTGGCTATCCAGAACCTGACACCTATACATTTCAAATTCTGAGAAGGATGAAGGTGTTTTTCTTTCCCCTATTCAGAATTAACCTCACCATCTAATGAGGCAGTTGTTCAAATAGGGTAAAGTCTGTATGCCCTCTGAATAAAGTGCTGACCCCAATGGACCCAGGACCTTTGTGAATACTTTCCAGGCCCTTTTGAGTCCATATGGATGCTCCTTGAATTGATAATGCCAAATGCCCACTGCAAACCTGTGAAACCTTTGAAATGCCTTCCAAATTGGCTCCTTATAGTAGGCGTCTTGCAAATAGAGGGACACTAGGAAATGCCTGTACTGTATCAATAGGATTACTTTTGGCGAACGCTCCATCTTGAATGTCTGATTGGGCATCTGCAAGTTCAGGCTCTGTAGATCCAGGACCAGTCTGTTTTTCCCTGATGGTTTCAGCACAAGAAATATGATTGAGTATAACTTTGTTTCCTCCAGCTACCTTGCAACATTCTTGATTAACCTTTTCTTCACTAGCTCCTGGTTGCTGTCCCTCATTGCCAACCTCATATTTCTTCATCTGGGAAGAGGGGTGATGATTGTTCCTGACCTGGTATGAGGAGATGCACCTGTGGGATACAGGTAGTCACCTGCACACCTGAGAGTTAGCCGGATCACACACCGTTTAGCAGTTTGAGTATGGATTGTATTTAGACTGTGTCCTGGTCGTGTGGCTAAGATGACAAGCTGTCATGCTGTTAATGCCGGCTGGGGACTTATATTCAGGGGTCCACAGAGCGGCCCAGTGGTTTTGCCACTTTTCCCCAAGTCATGCCTCTTACCAGGCTGCAGTTAGGGGCGGGATTGAGCACAGGAAAAGTCCCATACATCGGAGGGGAAATCAGAGAGGATTCTGGTTTAACCCAAGGAATGGGTCTTTCCAGTCCATCTTCCATCGCTGTGGGGAAGGAGGTACCTCTGTTATGCTCCCCTAAGCCATTACTGACACCTCTCATGAATAATAATCATCTATCCGACAACCTAGCCACAAGTGCCAAGCGCAGACTGAGGCTGCAACAAGAACAGCTTGCTTGCTCTGAGCTTTTAAATATTAGAAAAGAGCTTCAGAACGAGCTCAATTTCGAAGAACATGTTGTGGACCCTCAGATATTAATGCCCTCACTAGTACATCCTAGGTTAGCTAACCCTGTAGTTACTAAAGAAGGGCTACACAAGTCTGACATTATGAACAAGGAAGCAGACCACTTAGAGGGTCACCTAGGAGTCCAAAGCGTGATAGTGCAACCGAAACCAAAGAGGATCAACCGATCAAAAAGTAGGATTTAACATGGAAAGGGGGATGGAACATTCCTAGAATATAGAGCCTTGGCGGCTACATCAGGAACAGCTATTACGGGATCTTGTGGCCTGTTCGAATATTAGGGACTTCCAGAGATGGATGGCACTCGTAGGTTCTAACATTTCTACCACATCTTTGTCTAATCCAAAGAAGCCCACTATTTTGGAAACCGTGAGAAGGGAAAACGCCACACAAACCCCCTGTTCTTCTAAGAATGGCCACCAAAAGGGTTGCCAAACAGAACTGGCAGAGGCTTGCCATACTGGTGTGTATTTTCAGGTGAAGATTTTCACTCCCGCGTTGGCCAGGGAGACAGTACATCACGAGAGGCCTCCATTCCGCATACAAAGTCAGTTTCATTGGACCCCACTGAACCCTGTAAGGACCTTCGACAAAGGAAATCCAAAATGTCCAGCATTGTGGACCCCAGCTCAAAGAGCTTCGTCCTGGAACATAGAAACTTTATTATCACAAATGTTGCCAAGCCAAAGTAATTCAAATGCAGGGAAGCTCTGAAAAACAAAATCCTGGCCTGGCTTAACTCTAGACTTGGGACTAACTGTGTGAGTACGCAAGACTTAAAAGTTTTCTGTAGAACTCAAATTGCCAAGTGGTGCCCTACCGACAACATGGACTGCAATTTTGTAGGATGTGGGTTTAGTAGTTTACCGATGTACTTGAATAGAATTTCACCTTCACAACAGATATTATCCGCTATGACCCTGAGAATTGTCTTGAATCAAGTAGCCAACTGTCGCAGTATCATTATTTATCTGTAGTTGTACTGTCCTACTATACTGCTCTTTCTGCCCCTTTGTACTATTGCTTGATAGGCAAGCTATGTTTTGTTCCTGCCCAGCTGTTTGTGTTTATTGTTTTTCTGTTTTGTCTATTGATTGTATGATTTATGATATGCGCCCTGATGCCTGCAGGCTTTCGGCACTTCATAAGTATACAAATAAATTGAAACATGGTATTAATAATAACACAAACAAAACCCTCTCAGGAACAATATTGAGCCTTCACTACCTTTTACCCCAAAGAATACCTTTGAATAACATTACATTGACAACAGGAAATGCCGAAAAGCTCCAAGGTATAAAAACGCTTTGTATTCATGGAGAGCTGTGCTTGTTACACTAGAACTCCAATCCGAAAATACTAAGGTCCCAAATGTGACATAACTATAATTCTACTAACCAGATAGCACGGCCTGTGTTGCATATGTTACAAAAATATCTTTTAATATGACAAAGGTCACATAATAGGATGTTGCCACATTCATTCAGAGTATTTCTAGTGCAATGTTTTATTTATTTTCCCAACCACTGTCAGATTACTATGTAAAGTTTATAAAAACATGGTGTATTGTACATAATATCTTGTAGTGCAAATATGTTGAAAATCAGTGTTTCATTTTCATTGGTTTGAATCACTCTTGTGTTCATTTCAGCCTGATATTTTGTTGACTTCAAGTTGACCAGAGTTTCACCAAAGAGAAAACCAGCCATCACCCTGGGAGTATATTCTAGGGGACTCTTAAAAGAAGAACTTAAAATTTCAATTGCTCGAGGTTTGCGGAGTGGCTGGGGATTACCATCTGTTGCTCTGAACCTGATCCTTTACTGCTGCAATTTCAAAAGCAAATTCTCCATTAAAAGAGCATCTTTGTACCCTAATTGGTAACAATGTCTGGTATATGCAAGAGAACATAGCAGGCCTGTCATCTCATTTCAAATCAATCTTTCACTGAACCCATTGTATAGTTTTGTTCACATGTTGCAGCACAGAATCTTGTTCATAGGGCAAATGCAGGTCATGCTTAAAATTAGACATTGTACATGTTGGCACATAACTCTGAAACCATACTAGTTACAAATGTGGAACTGTGCGTGTTTCAAAGCCAGAAGTACCTTTGTTAATTTGCAATGATTATTACAAATTATAAATATTATTAATTATCATACAACTAGGAATGTATATGCTGTATGCTAACTTTGCATACCGAAACATGTGTCTATGATGACAGAGTAGATGAATCCATATCCCATTAATGTAGCAGGTTGCTGCTATGTATTATGGAATAAAAACAAATGTTCCTTGAAAGTATTAAGACCAGATTGGGCTCCCCCCATTTGTGGTCACACATATAGAAATTGTAATAGTGTGATGAAGTTTGGGGATGTGTATTCAATAAGAGTGTCTGACTATGAGGCAGGCATATAGAAAGATCAGCCAATCGAGTACTGTGACATAATCCTGACATAAGCATGGTGATATTTTACACTTTAAAAGTGTGAGAAGGTGGGGATTGGATTCTGACTATGCAAAAGCTATAGGAAAAAACAACACCTGTTGCTATTAGATGGAACGCGTAATGAGAGAGACCAACTTAAGGACTGCAGATGGGAAGATTCCTGTTCTAAGGGAATAATTCCTGTCAACAAGGAAACCCACAGAGAAAGGAAACAGAGGCAGTCCAAACTTCATGGAAGCAGGATAGGGTCTCTGCTAGCTCCATGCAAATAAAGGTAAATTAAAAAGGGAGTATGACACTTCCCCAGTAGGAATGTCAGATGTTTCCTTGAACTATTTTCCTATATGACCCAAAAGGGGGTTGTTTGGAAATTGTGACCAAACTATGTTGATTTTGCATTGGGAAGTGTACAGTACATTATCAATGCATTAAAATCAAGTGAGATGTAATTTCAATCCAAATCAAAATTAATTTTGAGCTCTGTGCACAGTGGTGCCAAAAGCAATGAATGCAGTGTTTGCACACATCTTTGTAAATTATAATCTCATTAAACTGTATCTAAAAGGTTTTCGCAGAAATAGTGAACATTAAGATGTGATATAAAGGCATCTGTGCCATTGCCCAATGAAGTTCTGCTTGATAAAGTGTGTTCTGTGAAGGACATGACTATTTAGGAAGGAATGGGTAAAGAGAGCAAGCTTAATTAAATAAAAGTGATGCATATGTAAATCCCATATACCCCTCATTCTTGAAACTGCAGTGTCACTATATTAGTGAGGTGAAAGGGAAGGGATGCTTATACACAGTTAACCATTCTCCTAGTTAGGGTGGGTGAGTCAAAATAGATATTTCAAGAGAAGTCAAACTGGAAAAGGAAGATTCCACTTCCATATGTTTCCTCTTCCCTTTTCTTTTTGTGCTCATCCTGCACGGCACAGAAGGCACAGTTCCAGCAACGAATTTGCTGAAATGACACATTAGAAATGCAAAAATTATTCCGTATTCCCTATATATTTTTCATAGCAACACACATGCCCCATCATAACATTGCCACCCCCTCTGAGCCCAACACAAGATGGCCACCCACTCCTGTAATATAAATAGAATTTGGCCCATTTGCCTTCTCCTTACTATATTGGCCAGTTGCATTTATTCCAAATGCTAGGCCAGATGAGATTACAACCCACTCTATTTCATTAATGGTCTGTACAGCCACATGCTCGGCGTATGCTGCCCAGCCGGATTCTCCTAATTGGCTTGTCTGCCATCTGTAATCCAGCCGCGCAGGATTCACAGACTGCACACCAATCCTCTTTGTCCATCATGAACCCTGGGACACTCTCCACCCCATATCAGTCTGCCAGCACACCTGCAAAACCATCCTTGGACAAGCCTGGAACAGTGTCATTTTAAACCCAGTAGAGAGAGCATCTGCAAGCAACCACCACTGCTAATCACCAGAGTTCCTGCCCCAAGAAATATTTTTTTTAAATGGTGCATGCTTGGGTGAGGTATTATTCTTCTAGGAATAGGGAAGGGGCCTGGAAATAAAAAAAATAGAACAAGATGCCCTGTCAACAGAGGGTACTACTCTCATGAGTAAGTACACAATGAGGCAGAGGGACTTTGATGCAATAGGCATTAACATACCATGTCATGAAAACCAGCACAGTGTAACTGTAAACACAGCAGACTCTCCCTTACCACCATCTGCTACTGCAGAGTTGGTACAGTTGCTGTCTGAATGGTTGCAATGTGGTGTGTGGTTGGTTAAGTCACTTGCTAGAAATGGTGATTGTATATCATTTGCTTTTACTAATTCAGAATAGTTCTGCTGTCACATTGGCTTTCCTGTAACTTCTCTGAATGGTCAATAATAGTTTAACATTTCAGAGCAAAGAGATGAATTTGGGCGATTAGATGAGGGGACAGGATGTGATGAAGGGTGTACACATTTGCCTGATAATAATATGTTTGATTTTCATTTGTTTATTAGGGCCTTGGTCTTTTCAGTTTATGTTTTAAAGATCCTGAGCCATTTCTAACACTACTAATACAGAAGTCTTTCTGGGTGAGAAACATTCACCCTAACAAAAACTATTAATACATTACAAAGAATCAATATTTATTTTAAAGATAAGATGTGAGCACGAAAGGTGCTTGTTAATTGGCTCTACATTTATTTAACACATATGGACAACGTTTCAATAAGATAGACACTATACATATATATATATATATATATATATATTCAATGAAAAAACTTTGTTAAAGGGACGTTATGGTTAAGTTGCGCTACTAAAAACCTATGAAATTCAGTGAAAAATCTTTGTTAAAGGGACGTTATGGTTCCAAGTAAAACCGAAAAACCCTTGAAATTCGCCAGTTATGGTAAGCTAAGCAACCATAACTGGCGCCACCACCGTGCACTGCTAAGCCTAACACCCAGGACATCAAAGATGACAAAACAAATGTCATTGATGACATCACTGATGACATCACATGTCTGACGCCCCCTTTTTTCCTTTCCTGACATATCTAGGCCACATGATTTTCTTCAGGAACTAAAAATTGGAAATGTACTATATTTGTCGACTTATCCTTCAAGTATGTTCTTACAATTATTCCCTTATGGTCCAGTCATATCATATGAAACATATACATAGGGGAAGACACAACCTTGAAAGACAGCAATCCTTTTTGTGCATTAAAATTATCAGTAGAGTTATCAGCACTTTCTGATAGTTTTGACGTTTTTTTTATTACTGTGTTTTCCCTGTATATGCTCATATTTTTATATGTTGGACTCACACTATTTTCCTTAGGGTCCAGACACATCATGTGACATACATAGATAGGGTAAGTAACAGCTTTGAAACAGAGCAATCATTTCTCTGCATAAAGGTAATCAGTTAGGTTATGAACACTTTCTGCTACTATTGCTGGTTTTTTTATTAATTCAATTCCCTTGTATATATTCATATTTTTATGTGGTGTTGTCTTTTTGTGATTTGTCTATAATAATGCAATTATGTAGTAAGTGGGGTTATTACCTACTTATCACAAGTTTCACTGTACGCAAAACTCTAATATGAAAACAGTTATCATTTCACTATTCAGCATGGCAAGCTTATGAATATTGCACCTCCATCATGTATGCTGCACACAATGCCTATGTTTCTACATGATTACCTTAGTATACTGGATTGAAGTTAATAATAGAATGCTATTTATATCAATGCATAGCTTAATGCACTGATTAGCACTTGATATTTATTCCAATAATCTTTGACACTTTTTTTATTAACATTATACTAAGAATCCCTTGTGCAGACTTTTCATGAAAGGTAAATGCACATGTGATGTCATCAGTGATGTCATCAATGACATTTGTGATGTCATCTTTGATGTCCTGGGTGTTAGGCTTAGCAGTGCATGGTGGTGGCGCGAGTTATAGTTGCTTAGCTTACCATAACTGGCGAATTTCAGGGGTTTTCGGTTTTACTTGGAGCCATAATGTCCCTTTAACAAAGTTTTTTCACTGAATTTCATAGGTTTTTAGTAGCGCAACTTAACCATAATGTCCCTTTACCAACGTTTTGTCACTGAATTTCATAGGTTTTTAATAGCACAACTCCCATAACGTCCCTTTAACAAAGTTTTTTCATTGATTTTCATAGGTTTTTATTAGTGCAACTTAACCATAACGTCAATTTAACAACGTATTTTCATTGAATTTCATAGTTTTTTATTAATGCAACTTAACCATAACGTCCCTTTAACACATTTTTTAAGTTTAATTTCATAGTTTTTTATTAGTGCAATGTAACCATAACGTCCTTTTCAATGGATGAAGACCACTAGCATCCTAGGTTCTCAAAGTGGGAACCCGGGGTGGTAAAAAATAGATTTTTCTTCCCAAACCGGAACGCCTGCGGCGTCCCGGTGTAGGAGGGACAATCTTTTACCAAGATGGACACCATGGAAAGGGAAGGCGGGGTGTATAAAGAGAACACAACAGGGCATGGGTGGGGGGACCAGGAGGGAGACACGGGGCATGAGAGGGGGTTGGGGGTAACAGGAGAGAGACACAGGGCATGAGCAGGGGGTGGGGGTAACAGGAGGGAGACACGGGGCATGAGCGGGGGGTGGGGGGGGCAACAGCAGGGAGACATGGGGTATGAGCTGGGGGTGGGGGGAAACAGCAGGGAGACACAGGGCATGAGCGGGGAGTAACAGGAGAGAGACACAGGGCATGAGCAGGGGGTGGGGGGCAACAGCAGGGAGACACAGGGAATGAGCGGGGGTGGGGGGCAACAGCAGGGAGACACATGGCAGGAGCGGGGGGTGGGGGGAACACGAGGGAGACACAGGGCATGAGAGGGGGTGGGGGGGTAACAGATGAGAGACACAGGGCATGAGCGGGGGGTGGGGGGCAACAGGAGGGAGACACGGGGCATGACCGCGGGTGGGGGGCAACAGGAGAGAGACACGGGGCATGACCGGGGGTGGGGGGCAACAGGAGATAAACACGGGGCATGAGAGGGGGGTGGGGAGACAACAGCAGGGAGACATGGGGCATGAGCGGGGGTGGGGGGCAACAGCAGGGAGACACAGGGCATGAGCGGGGAGTGGGGGGAACACGAGGGAGACACGGGGCATGAGAGGGGGTGGGGGGACAACAGCAGGGAGACATGGGGCATGAGCGGGGGTGGGGGGCAACAGCAGGGAGACACAGGGCATGAGCGGGGAGTGGGGGGAACACGAGGGAGACACGGGGCATGAGAGGAGGTGGGGGGTAACAGGAGAGAGACACGGGACGTGAGCGGGGGGTGGCGGGGCAACAGCACGGAGACACGGGGCATGAGTGGGGGCTGGGGGGCAACAGAAGGGAGACACAGGGCATGACCGGGGGGTGGGGGCAACAGGAGAGAGACATGGGGCATGAGAAGGAGGTGGGAGGTGACAGGAGAGAGACACGGGGCACGAGAGGGGGTGGGGGGGACAGGAGAGAGACACGGGGCATGAGCAGGGGGTGGGGGGCATCAGCAAGGAGGAACGGGGCATGAGCGGGGGGTGGGGGCAACAGGAAAGAGACACGGGGCATGACCGGGGGTGGGGGCAACAGGAGAGACACAGGGCATGAGAGAGGGTGGGGGGTAACAGGAGAGAGACACGGGGCATGAGCGGGGGCTGGGGGGCAACTTGAGAGAGACACTGGGCATGAGCGGGGGGTGGGGGCAACAGCAGGGAGACATGAGGCATGAGCGGGGGTGGGGGGAACACGAGGGAGACACAGGGCATGAGAGGAGGGTGGGGGTAACAGGAGAGAGACACGGGGCATGAACGGGGGGTGGGGGCAACAGCAGAGAGACATGGGGCCCAACCGGGGGGTGGGGGGCAACAGAAGGGAGACACCGGGCATTACCGGGGGGTGGGTGGCAACAGGAGAATGACACGGGGCATGAGAGGGGGTCAGGGAGTAACAGGAGAGAGGGACAGGGCATGAGAGGGGGGTGGGGGTAACAGGAGAGAGACACGGGACGTGAGCGGGGGGTGGCGGGGCAACAGCAGGGAGACACGGGGCATGAGTGGGGGGCAACAGAAGGGAGACACAGGGCATGACCGGGGGGTGGGGGGCAACAGGAGAGAGACATGGGGCATGGAAGGGAGGTGGGAGGTGACAGGAGAGAGACACGGGGCATGAGAGGGGGTGGGGGTAACAGGAGAGAGACACAGGGCATGAGCAGGGGGTGGGGGGCAACAGCAAGGAGGAACGGGGCATGAGCGGGGGTGTGGGGCAACAGCAGGGAGACACGGGGCATGAGCGGGGGGTGGGGGAACACGAGGGAGACACGGGGCATGAGCGGGGGGTGGGGGTAACAGGAGAGAGACACGGGGCATGAGCGGGGGGTGGGGGCAACAGCAGGGAGACACGGGGCATGACCGGGAGTGGGGGCAACAGGAGAGAGACACGGGGCATGAACGGGGGTGGGGGGCAACAGGAGAGACACAGGGCATGAGAGAGGGTGGGGGGTAACAGGAGAGAGACACGGGGCATGAGCGGGGGCTGGGGGGCAACTTGAGAGAGACACTGGTCATGAGCAGGGGGTGGGGGGCAACAGCAGGGAGACATGAGGCATGAGCGGGGGGTGGGGGGAACACGAGGGATACACAGGGCATGAGAGGGGGCTGGGGGGTAACAGGAGAGAGACACGGGGCATGAGCGGGGGGTGGGGGCAACATCAGAGAGACATGGGGCCCGACCGGGGGGTGGGGGGCAACAGAAGGGAGACACGGGGCATTACCGGGGGGTGGGTGGCAACAGGAGAATGACACGGAGCATGAGAGGGGTGTGGGGGTAACAGGAGAGAGACACGGGGCATG
Source organism: Ambystoma mexicanum (assembly GCF_040938575.1). NCBI lineage: Eukaryota > Metazoa > Chordata > Amphibia > Caudata > Ambystomatidae > Ambystoma > Ambystoma mexicanum. Next base: position 973,600,599 of record NC_090929.1, on the reverse strand, counting down.
AGCGGGGGTGGGGGAAACAGCAGGGAGACACGGGGCATGATCGGGGGTGGGGGGTAACAGGAGAGAGACACGGGGCATGAGCAGGGGGTGGGGGGCAACAGCAGGGAGACACGGGGCATGAGCGGGGGGCAACAGCAGGGAGACACAGGGCATGAGCGGGGGTGGGGGGAACACGAGGGAGACACAGGGCATGAGAGGGGGTGGGGGTAACAGGAGAGAGACACGGGGCATGAGCGGGGGTGAGGGGCAACAGCAGCGAGACACGGGGCATGAGCGGGGGGGCAACAGGAGAAAGACATGGAGCATGAGCGGGGGTGGGGGTAACAGGAGAGACACGAGGCATAAGCAGGGGTTGAGGGAACAGGAGTGAGATAAGGGGCATGACAAGGGGGTGGGGGGCAAAAGGGGAGAGACACGGACCATGAGCGGGGGCAACAGCAGGGAGACATGGGGCATGAGCGGGGGGGCAACAGCAGGGAGACACGGGGCATGACCAGGGGGTGGGGGGGTAACAGGAGAGAGACACAGGGCATGAGCGGGGGTGGAGGGCAACAGGAGGGAGACACGGGGCATGAGAGGGGGTGGGGGGTAACAGGAGAGAGACACGGGGCATGAGCAGGTGTTGGGGGGCAACATCAGGGAGACACAGGGCATGGGTGGTGGGAAAGGGGAGACACGAGGCATGAGCGGGGGGTGTGGGGAACAGGAGAGAGACACGGGGCATGAGCAGGGGGTGGGAGGCAACAGCAGGGAGACACGGGGCATGACAGGGTGTGGGGGGTAACAGGAGAGAGACACGGGGCATGAGCAGGGGTGGGGGGCAACAGCAGGGAGACATGGGGCATGACCAGGGGGTGGGGGGCAACAGGAGAGAGACACGGGGCATGAGCGGGGGTGGGGGCAACAGCAGGGAGACACAGGGCATGACCAGGGGGTGGGGGTAACAGGAGAGAGACACGGGGCATGAGCGGGGGTGGGGGGCAACAGCAGGGAGACACGGGCATGACCGGGGGTGGGAGGCAACAGGAGAGAGACACGGGGCATGAGAGGGGGTTGGGGGTAACAGGAGAGAGACACAGGGCATGAGCGGGGGTGGGGGGCAACAGCAGGGTGACACGGGGCATGAGAGCGAGGTGGGGGCACTCTGATCTTCTGTGCCACATTCTCCGGTATGACTGAACAGAGGAATCCATGAGGCAGGAGCACCACATCAATAGGCTTGCTACCATTACTGTTCTGATAACTTTCTCTTGCCACCAACAACGTGTTGGTTTGGTACCTGTACGAATACATTATTTTAGGACCTTTTATCTTTCCTGCTTAGAGTGCAAAACAGAATACTAATAATGAGATATATCAGAAATGTGAGCTGGTTCAGGGTGTATTTCAGTTGCTTGTGTAGGTCAAGTAACTGATGTTTCATTCTTTGACAGCTCATTTGATGTGAGGGATAATTAGCATTTAACACCCAGAGGTAGTCATCATCAGAGAACCAATTTGCACGGGCCTCACATGGATAGGGAACAGCAACTTGGAGGCACACAGCAGGTCTCAGGAGGAACCCCAACCACATTTATACCCTACGTTCCCATGACCCATTCATATCACATGTTCCTCCCTGACAGTGGTTTACAAACTTCTTCTTATACCAAAGCCAAGCCCGGTCATCTGAGGTAGTCACTATGTTGCAAAGATTGTAGCTCTGTCTCAATTTGGTGGAGATAGAGCTACACTTTAAATCACAAGAGAGGCTAAAACATCAAAAGAGCACAAACCCGGCACTTTGGTCACTTATAGAGCAGCCTGCTTACAATTGGTCACATGGACCCACTTTGGGTGCCCCTGCAACCACAGTGGAATTCAACACTAATAGAACCTGAAATATCCCCTTCCACATTGGAGCCAACGCTGACTTCCTCTGATCTATCTTCAGTAGAGCAACATCTCCTGGTTGCACAAAGCGACCAGGCACACGCGATTATTTTGGCAGAGCTTCCTTAGCATGGTTGTGGACAAACCTGACAGAAGAGAATAACGACTTCATACACCCCAATATTATGTTGTCAGTCAAGTGCAAATTGTCACCAAGAGCTTTTACAGTTGGAGATTAAGGCAATTGTATAGGTTGACCATATAATATTTTTTTTCAGGATTGAGCCCTGTCTTTCTTCTTGATGTACTTTGTATAATGAAAAAAACAAGCGGAAGAGCACCAGTCCAATTCAGGCCAGTCTCTTGACAGAGTTTGGCCAACTTGTTGTTAATTGCCCCGTTACACCTCTCTACCGCACCTACTGATTGGGAATAGTGCAGGCAACATAAATTGTGCTGCCCGTTTAAAGTGGACAGAAGTGATTTCACCACAATATGAATGAAATGATAGCCCTGATCACTGTTGATCCTAACAAGCACTCCAAACCTGCTTGCAAAGTCTCTGACAAGTATTATCACATCAGTTAAAGTATCTACTATCCTGCAAGGGCAAGACCTCCACCCAACAGGAGAACACGTCTAGTGTAACAAGGAAGTACTGAGAATGATTGCAGCAAAGAGGTTGGAGAAATTCAAACTGAAGGCCCACACGTGGCCTGTAAGTAAGAAGGTGGCTGGTGCAGCTTTCCCCACATCATTTTGGATGCAGATGGTACAATGGCTACAGTGTTCATGGGTCATTTTAGAGCAGTTTGGGGTGAACCATGATTTTTTTTACTGACATAACCATCCATTCTCTTCCCACATGAGCCTGGCCATAGTACATTCTAACAAGGCACACCAACAGTATTCTGGGTGCCACTCATCAGACTTGGTTATCTCTCCTTATCTAAATGTCTTTATCACTGTAGGGGGCATTATCTTGCATTTGAGCCAAATAGTGCAGGGACTTGTATGGGGAGGGGATAAGACTAGTCTTAACAGGCAAAATAATTTAATCTTCGGAGTCAGATTCAGCAGCTGGTCTGGCTGTCCAGTCCGCAAAGTCATTGCTACAACCGATTTCATCATCTAGGGGCTAGTGTGCGGCACACTTGATAATGGATATCTTTTCCAGTAACATAATGGCATCTACAAGAGCCTTGACATACTGGCTATTTTTGATAAGGTATGTTATTGATGTCAGGAACTCTCTCTGCTTCCGAAGCTAACCGACATCATTGTCTATACTGAATGCATAACGGGAAACAGTATATATGTTAAAAGAATGTTGAGAAGCTTGGCTACATGCTCTTGATAGGGCTACTAATTCTGGAACATGGGCAGAGGTAACCTGGGGGCACTTTCCACTGTCTATCACTTCCCCAGGGTCACACATTTCATACCCCACAACCAATGTCCTATTCTGATTTTGATAACATGATCCATCAACAGAGTAAACTAGGCCTGCTTCAGGGAGGGGTACATCAGTTAGATCTGTTTGGAGTGTCAGTAAGGAATCAGTAAAGGACACACAATCATGAGGTTCAACATTGTATGGTTCCCCATCTTGGGGTGTGTTGAGCAAAGAAGCTGGATTTAACACCAAGCATCTGCTCAGTGTGACACTGGAGAAGTTCAAGAGAAGACTCTCATAATTGCTATCCCAGGGCACAGACATGTGCTACGTTTTTATTTTCAATATTTAAGATACAACTGTGTGTGGTATGTTAACCTCTATGGGAGATTCTAATGCTCTGTTCCACTGCTAGTGCGGCTGCCTCAACTGATCCTAAACAAGGCAGCATTCCAGCAGCAAAAGGGACTAGTTACAATAGGCCACTGGCTTATGGTTCATGCCTTGTTTCTCTGCGAGGATGGCTAAGGTTAAGTTCTTTCTCTCATGACAGTATATATATATATATATATATATATATATATATATAAATATATATATATATATATATATATATATATATATATATATATATATATATTCCCAGTGGAGGTTGTCAGAGAAGACCTCAAGCCTAAACCTTAAGCACCCTGGTACACTCAACAACTCAACCTCAACAAAATAAGCATCAGAAAACAAGAAAAGAATTGGCCAAAATCCTGCAGCGCATCCAACCTCGGCCTGCTCAAGGAACTCTGTGCTACACACAGGCAACTGATCAACACTGTCAATGCCAACTACTCCCAAAACACCATAGCCAAGACCAACAACGAAAGCAGAGCCCTTTTCAAAGTCATCAAGCACTGCATCAACCCTCTGCCCAACCCAACCGTTGCAAACGCCATTGAAAAATTCACCACCATCAACTGTTTCTTCATCAACAAGATCTACATGATCTGCCAACACATAGACACTAATGCCATAACTGACAGCACACTGCACATCCCATCTCGCAAAACCACAATTACCTGGACAACTTTCAAAACACTATCTATGGAAGACCTCAGTGCCACCTTAGCATCCCTCAAGGCCACATAATATGCAGATGACGTACTCCATGCATCCTTACTCAAGACCCTTCCGACTGAAACACTTCTTCCTTACCTGTAAATTATCAACAGCTCCCTAACTCAAGGTGCTTTCCCCTAAACCCTCAAGACCGGACAACTCCTCCCACTTCTTAAGAAACCAACACTGGAACCTGACAAACTCAGCAACTACCACCCAATTACACAGTCCTAACAATCTGGCTTCAGACCCAGATAGACTAAAACAGGGGATTACCCCAAAAGTGGTACAGCTATGGTTGGGGTCCAAAATGTAACAACAACAAATTCCAAAGAGCTGTATAAAGTGAATTTAACCTAATTTCTTTAAAAACTCATTCATGATCGGTATCAAAGATATTCAATTTTTAGTTACCCTGAATAACCAAAATATATAATCTAAAGGGGTAAGTTAGAGAGGAAAACGTGTGTTGAAATAAATATTGTGTGTTATTAAATAGGAAACACAAATTTTGCAAGTTAATGAAAGTTTTTTTTGGAATTGAAAATAAAGAAGGATTACTAGTACAATCATCCACAGACAATACATGAACAAAGAATACCCTATAGATGAACAATCTTAATGATGAAATACATATGGATGAACAAATCACACAAATAGAACAAAAAGTGAATGAAACACAACAATAAAAATACGAAATAATGAATAAATATATTTTCACAATACTGTAATATGTCAGGGCTGCCTACGTAAAATTCCACATTTTCTTAGTTCAAAAACAGTCTCAAGAAGCATCAACTTCCATCAAACAAAGACCTAATTGCGTTTCGGCGGGCCACCTGAAAGACCATCAATATCAAAAAGTGTGAAGTAATAATCCCTGCGGGAAGCAGACAAACAATTTCTTTTACAAATTCTGTGAACAAAAAGGATTTTAATATATATATAGAACTCTATATAGATTATATACCATTAACAGGGTAATATTTCATGTTATTTAATGAATTTATACGACTACTAATTCAAATGGTTCCAGAAAAGAGCCTTACCCAGACCGATGCTGGGGGGATTTTATGGGCAAGATTTCTTGGTGCTAACCCACGTCCTAACAGGTCGGTGTGTCGAGACGCAGCTCGAGATTGGGAACAGTGTTCACCCGTTACATCTGTGGAATAAGAAAGTAGTCCACTATTAACTTTTCAAAGGGTAAGACAAGTTGTTGCTTCACGAATGAAGAATGGTGGAAGACCACCTAGCTGGTTTTCAATTATATCAAAACCTCAAGGCATAGTGGGATCCCTGTGATGCCATCAAGTACCAGAAGTTGCTCGACAATATTCAATCTAGTGGACAATGGGTCTAATATTAATTATTATGTTGATTGAGTTATGCGAAAATTACAGAATTAAAATAAATTAAAGCCGACCATATAATAATGCTTACTTGTCATGATGTCATTCTGAATTCGCTGCTTGGTCAATTAGATTAATAGGTATTCAAACGTGTGGAGAGCACGTCGTAGCGTTGTGCTGCTGTTGGGTCCCAAACATGTTTTTAAAAAGGAACCTGTGAGAAAGAATATTGAGGTTTCATTTGTCTCATAAGGTGCTACAGTTGGAGCAGTAAACCAATCTAAAAAACACCCATGGAGTTCTAAAACAGGATGACTAATCTGCGTTCTCAGACTTGCAAAGTGCCTCGTACATGGAAATGGAAAGTAACAGAAAATACGTTACTCAGCGGTATGGCCGCTAAAGCTTAGCTGCATTTAACCGGATTTGTAAACAATCAAAACTAATGGCTGATGGGAATTCATCCGTGGCGTTCTGAGAGAAGGAAGCGGAAAGAATCCGAACAACTGCAGAAAAGCTGGCCGGTAACGAAACTTGCTCAGCTAGACTGCCGTGCATAAACTTGCCTACTGGCTGAAGTGGCAGGATACCATTAGTCAAAGCAACACACCAACCTCTTACTGAAAAGCGAGGCTTAGTGAGCTGCTTGCTATACTTTGCCTAATGTGACTGGATTGTCGGTTGCATTAAACTAAATTTGCAAGAGAACAAGCAAATGGGTAATGGAAACTCACTGGTGACATTGTGAATGAAGGCGCAAAGTGAAGCCGTACAGTCACGGAGAAGCTGGCTTTGGAAGAAACTTGCTCGGCTGAGTTGCCGTGCAACATATTTCCTATTGAGTGACGTGGCAGGTCGTAATAGGTCGAATGAGGCACACACCCCTCTCGATCATGAAAAACAAGGCTGGTGTGCCGCTTTCGCTGTATTAGCAGATACGACTAAATTATGAATTATAAACGAACCACGGCGCTGCAACATACGAAGGGCCATGGAGGTAAACTGAATTGAACCCTACCCGCAATCTTGCAGGGTAGGAGAAAGAAAGTTAGTAAGCACGCAATGAATGGATTACCGTTCATGGGAGTTTCTGGTTGAGTGCCATTACTCTGTGTGATTGGCAGGAAGCGACAAACCCTCCCCTGTAATCCATGCAGCACAGCCCTTAAAATCCTTGATGATGACCATCCTTGCTTCCTAGTTCTCCTTGAACTCTCAGCAGCATTTGACACAGTAGATCACCAGACACTCACTGGCAAACTACATTGCTGCATGGGCATCAGGAGGATCGTACACAGCTGGATCTAATCCTACATTGAGAACAGCCAACAGTTCGTACAGATTGATTCTTCCAGATCACCAACTGTACCCATTACCTGTGGAGTCTCGCAAGGACCCATCCTGTCCCCTCTGATCTTCAATTTTTACATGGAACCACTCAGAACCCTCCTCTCTCCACACAACATCCACATATACCAATATGTAGATGAAACGCAGATCTACCTCAAGATATCCTACACAGACCCAAGACCTGCCTCACATTTATCCAGTCCTGGATGTCCAGTGCCTACCTGAATTTCAACCCCTCCAAGACTCAATTCCAACTGCTGAACAACATTACCGAACACCCAGAAGACATCCAGGCCTGGCTGTCTGCTATGAACCTCAAAGGGATTCACACCCCAGCTGGCCCCCACTGCAAGTGCCTTGGCTTCAACATCAACAGACACCTCACATTCAATCAACACATAGCAAGGAAGACACAAATGGCCTGTTACCAACTTTCTCACTTGCAGAAAATCAAGCCCTTCATCTCAGTAAACAATTTCAGATCTGCTGTCCAAGCCTTGGTCCTCCCCCACCTACATGGTGGCAATGCCCCTTTGGAAGGCCTTCTGGTGACTGCCCTGGCACCCCTGAAATGTTTCCTGCATGCTGCAGCAAGACTCATTCCGCATCAAACTGCACTGGCTCCCACTGCAAACCTGTATCGTCTTCAAATCCTGTTGAATTATCCTCAAAGCTGTCATCTGGAAGTCCCCAAGCTACCTTACTGAGAAACTCAGCATCTGCAATCCACCAGAAGTATGGAAATAGGCAGACTTGAATTATGACAGTGCAGGAAGGGAAGAACAAGAAGACAGGCCTTCTCTGTCTACGCGGCAAGACTCTGGAACCTCCTCCCTGTCAACATCAGACTTGAGCCATCACTTCTACATTTCAGGAAAGAACTCAAGAACTCCCTCTTCAAGGAATGGCTCCTGCTTAACACAAAGGTCCAAGCATCCTGCACGCCCCACCCTACCTGAGACTCTGTGATCTGCTCCCAACTGTGTTCCCCCATGCTGCCAATTACCCACCCTACCATGTTAGTGCCCGCTCTGTTTTCTCCACTTCCCTCTCTCCGTTCTTCCCGCTATGATTGTAACGCTCTCCATTGCTTCCCAAAGCTAGGTTCATGCTCAATAAATATTAAAATAACACTAATAGGGTAAACCCTATTCTTTATTTTAATGAAGGCTTCATCAGCAGTCAGAGACAACTTCTGAGTCTGTATAGTATTCACGTGTGTGAATTGCTGTAGAGGTTGAAAGATCATGGCATACTCTACCATACCCAAAAATGTAGTCATCTGGGTAGCAATTTGGCGTTTTTGAATCTCGTGAGTGCCTCTTTCTAGGAGGGAGCTAGTAATTGGAGGACCCCAGTAAAGGCATGCCCCAAATAATTAACTGTCTGTTTATATAACTGGAATTTTTCTTAGAATCCTTGAATGTTACCGAGAAGGCCTTCCTATTGCCACATTCTCTAGAACAAATGTAGTTATTGTTTTGAGGGACTAGTCCAACCTCTATGTCCATGTCCAGAAAGGGGTCATGTGGGGAACCTCATTTGGGAGAAACATGGCAGTGCTTTCGTTAATCGGGGCACGTCCTTCTCAAGAGAGGGGTTGTAAAGCCTCAACCCCATGACAATGTCCGGTGTTGCTGAAGAGTACTTTGTTGGGGCTGGTTCAGACTGGCGGAATCTCCTGGCACTGAATCCGACACCTTGCCTCAGTCACCTGAGACTAGCCAAATGTTCATATTTAGAAAGTTAGGTGCACATGCACAATCCAGATTACAGCAAACAGTAATGCCTGGTTCCAATAGAGATAGGGAAACCCTAACCAATGTCTGCTAAGATTTAAGGAACAATAATAAACATAGGATCGGAGATAGAGGAGTGAAATCATGATGGTCAGTAAAAAATAGTTTTCTCTCATTTATTTTACCAAATAAATCCCTCAACACCGCCCCTTTCTTTCATAACCGCCCCACCCCCATAGTCAACATGTTATTCTGATCATTATTATTTGTATTATTCATGCTCTACTCAACTAATGGGGCTGCGATCAACCACATGGTGAAGTCTAGAATTTATCATCTAGTGCAATATTTGTGTAAGAGAGTATGACAATGAACACTAGGGTATTAATTCTACTAGGATTGATGGTAATGATGCTTTTTGTGCAATGGCTACTGGGTCCATTATTCTAATCGAGAAAAGAGAAATCTTGAAGTAATGTCATTTGTTATGCTATGTTATTTGTCTTTTGTACTGCACACATCTCCACTGTGGTGGTCTTAAAACACCAAGCCATGTAGAGGTGTATCGCAACCCCACCCAGTGTGGTCGGTGGAGTGGAAAGGAAATGGGACGATGGAGAGGAGGAAAGGGGAACAGTGGGGAAAAACCCGGGAGACTGAAACATGTAGACTTAACTCACAACATGTAGGGAAATTGAATCATAAGGGTGAGTGATAATGTTTGTTAGGTTTCATTGTTTATACCAGAAGACACAGGCTTTCCTTATTGGCCTGCAGAACATTCATGGACACCATTGCTAGAGTGTTGTTTGTATTTATTTAAGCCATGTTGTGGATGTGTGATGGCCTTACAGTGGGTTGTGGGCCCTCTAAAAGATAATCATATTGAATCCCCACCTGCTGATTGTCGGAGGGTGATCTGCAAAATCCAAGCCCACTGACTAAGTTGTCAGTAGAACCAGGATTTGGCTGTGTGCAGAATCAGTGCCAAGGGACACAAAACGTAGTTGGACGAAAATGATCTCCCCCGCCATGAGCCATACCAGATTGGCTTCAGGCGGAGAAGAGAGAATACGTATGGACCTTAAAGGTTATTTTCTATTATTTTACCTTATGTTACTTTATATTTGCATAGAAACTATGGCCTTGAAGTGTTGTGGGGTGAATGGCGCTTCAGGAGACCGTTATGCTCTGTTGCTATGATTTTACTGTTGCCTTAACTCTATTGAATGTTGTATGCTGCAATAAGGCCACCTCACAGGATTGTATGTCTGGCGGGGGATTCTTTCATATTGAAAGCCAACAAGGTGAACACCAGTGCACCCATATATGAGTACTGATGGCCTCCCTAGCCAGCAATCCAACAAACAAGCCAAAGAGGAGAGAATGGGAGTGCAACAGAAGTGAATATGCTCAATATATGGCAGGGAACTTCCCATCCATGTTCTGATTGGGTACTGCGCCTGGGAGTTCCAATGCAGCATCTGACAACTGACCGTCCATCTCAGAGTGCTTTCTGATTTCTCTTGTGGGAAATTAATTTCCTATTAGTTGTAAATAAGTGCTGATCATTCAATTTGTTCATTAAGTGTCATTGTGTGTGCTTGAAGCAGCAAAATCAACATGTGTTCTTTCTTTTAAAGTAATATCTCATTTGCTGGCTTATGGTTTGCATTCTTGATTACTTCTAAGATAGTCCACTGCATTTCATCTTCTTTGTGGTTCAATTCCATGTGGTGCATCACCATTGACGCTTGCAGGTCATTCAGACACATTTTTTATCTATGTTCAGAAATGTGTTAACGCAAATTTGGTATTCCTATTCTTTCTTATTTAGGGTGAGTGCTGAAAGTGTTAGACTTGTGGCACTCCTTTTCTTATTTTTCTTCTTTTTTTGAAGGGGTCTGAACAAGAAAACCAGCCCCTCCAGAAGTTAAGAGCCACATGGAGCTGGCCACAGCCAGGAGCTTACTTTACAAAAAAAAGATTTTTTTTTTCCTTTTTTTTCCAGAGGTCGCAAAGGAGAACACGGAGGTCACAAGGGAGACCACAGAGGTCGTAGTTGCGACCTGGCGACCCCTAAATGACGTCCCTGGCAAGGGAACAGGATCAAGGGAGACCCCCAAGGAGCAAGGTCCCAAAATGTCCAGGGAAAAAGCCAGTTGTGGTAGAAAAAATCTTGCTTGAGATATATGACTAGATCCGGATTGTGTGAGTAGGAGTTGTCTTGAGTCACAGAAGATCCTGTTCAATGGGTGCAGAAATGTTCTTCCATAAACAAGGAAGTATCAAAATGAAGCAGAATGAAGACTGGTAATCCTGTTAAGTCTGGAGACTGCAACCTTCAAAGGAGATCGGAGGATGGCTGTAGAAGAGTACCAGATGTTGCTCATAACAAGAGACCCCCGGGATTAGGGATACCGGAAGAGCAAGCTACAGTAGAAATGAATAACGTACCAAAAGACAGCCGGACAAGAAGAAGTAAGGTAAGTCCCGTATGAGCCCTCGAATAAACAGACAAAAAAGACCCCAATCAGTAAAAGCCGAGAGGTGTCCCTAGAAAAGTAACCCGGGAAAGACAGGTCTGAGAAGGCACAGGAAAGGAAAATGACTAATAGACAGAACGGGAAGTCAGCGCGGCAGGGTAAAGGTTCAAAACAAGTAAGGAGAAAACCATATTGGTTGCATTCAAAGTTCCTAACAAAAATAGGAACAAAAACCGAACACGGAACTCAGATAGATGAAAGTAGAAAGAGATATATAGAGAGGGGAACGTGAAAAGTAGCACACCCAGAATAGCCAACAAGGAGTACGAAACCGAAAGTAAACTAGAGTCCCGTGAGCACAGCAGACAAGAGGAATAGAAAAGAATGAGGGAAATAAGGTGCGAAAGGGAGTGTACTTAATAGAAGACAGAAAAGTTTAGATGAGACCGAAGAGAGGAAAAAAGGCAATTGTAGATAAATTGGAAGCGCTAGTACAAGGAAAAGCAGTACAAGCAGCGCAGGTCCATGAACGGATGCAATGCACCACATATCCAGAAGTGACCGTCTATATGACTCTGGCAGCCATCTTGGGGGTAGACTAGACTGTTGAAAACAGTTTGAATGAGCAATGCCACCCAATGTTCACTGGTTCCAGCATTTCCAGGGATGGAGCATGACAGAAGGAAGCTATGCAGCAACTCAAAAGTAGAGAAAAGCATGAACGTAGACAAATGACGAATGCTGAGAAAGCATTATTGCATGACCAGCAGGTACAGTCAGAATCTATTAGAAGTATGGATAGGGCGTTTCAAATAGATGTGTAAAAGATATATCCCTCGCAGGATTTTCACACATCAGATGAGTTACTTAAGTATGGAATGAATGTAGAACTGTTTCAACTGCACCACCTCCGCATGTGGCTCCTCCCGTTGTTGTTTCTCCTCTTCCCATTGTTGTTCCTCTTCCTCCCATTGTTGTTCCCCCTCCTGCACCTCCACCCTTGCCGACAGTTGCCATCCCCATAGCTCCATCTGCACCACCAGCGGTATTGCCTCTGCTATCTATTGACTCGTTGTCAAGTGGTCCTGCTCCACCTGTAGTGGTTGAAGGGGCGGGAGCTGATCCAAGAATAGTGACTCGTGGCACAGTATCTAAAGGCAGAAAGAGAGAATTGTATACATGGGCTAAAAGGTACACAGAAGAAGGTGATTAATTGGCTGTTTTGGTTGAGATTTCTGACTAAAGGAGTATTCCTGAACACAATATTTTGATAGAAAGGATGGGAACGTATTTAGTTCATATATGGAGTGATTTAACTGACATGAATGTCCCACAGGGGTTGAGGATTTTGAATGTCCTTGCCATCTCAAGGGACCCTGCAGAGAAAGCATATGAGCATGTAGAGAAGGTATTTGAGTTTAAAAGAGAGCTAGATTGATTACAGGAAGAAGAAATGGATGGTAATGAACGGCAAGCTTCATATGTGCATAAGCAATTTCTTACTCCATTGAAACTAATGAGTGACGATATGCGCATTTGCATTCGGATGTTTCAATTTCTCCCATTGAAGTGCATGACACGTTTAGTCAGTATGGTCCAGCAATGCAAAGGAAAGTGTTACAGGTGATGGTAGTGTATCTACAAGATGAATTTATGAATAGGAAGAAATGTTGTACTGCAGATTTGATGGTTATTTATAAAAAGATCATTTTCGCCCCGATACTGCTTTGACTACTTTGTCACTTGATTTAGCCTTGCTGCTTAATAGATATTCAGATTTGCCTACTTTACAATTGCCAATGAGGGAAGTTCCTCCGACATTTGTTACAAAAGTAGAGATTCCAGCTAATGCTGCAGCAGGAACACCTACCACTACTATTGAAGCACATTATGTCTCACAGTTTTTACATGTTAAATTTTCTAGACAGGAAGTGAATACCATTAGGCAATCAATTCCAGATATTAGGAAGAATCCAACAGGATTTTATAAAGAAATTGAATCTGTTTTGCATTTGTCAGTTTTCATGCTGGGTGATATAGATTTGTTGTTTCGCGTGATCCTTCCTGCTGATTTGAGAAAGCAGATTAGAACTGGAGACGATCAGGCAGGGATGGGTGATACATGGGATGCATTATTACGAATGGATGGGGAAAGGAATGCCAGTGAGAAACCGCCACTGGTGATACTGATGTTGCCAGATAGAATAGTGACTAAATTGAAAACTCTGGTTCCTGAAAAAAGAATCATATGGGATAAGCTTACGGCTTGCATGCAATTGAAGTCAGAGGGTGCAGCTGAGTAGTTCAACAGATTTGAGCAAGTATTTTCAGATTTTAGTGGTCAAGACGCAAGTACAGAGCCAGGAAAGAGGCTGTTCATTGAGAAGTTTGTGCGTGGATTATTGCCTGAAATCCAATCACAGATCATTACTTCTGAGAGTGCATGGCAAGCAAAATCACAATCTGAAGTGTTACACATGTCTCAGCATATGAAAATAGGGTTAATACAGAGAAGGGGAAGTGGAAAACAAGAAGCGAGATCTGAAAACTAGAGTATTATTGCACCAAATAGCTAGAGGAGCCAGAGGTGGGAATACACAGTTCAGAGGTCCATTTACACCACAGGGTGGCCCACAACTGGGTCCTGTCCACATGAACCAGTGTGTATATTGTAGACAGGAGGGTCATTGGCGAGCACAATGTCCGATCCTTCAGCAGAGATCGAATAGCACTTATGGTGCCATGGGTAGACGTTCCAGAGGCCGTCCTGGTATAGGGGGTCCTGTTAGAAGTCAGTTTGCACAGAATCAACAGACACCATCACAAGATAATCAGCAACAGAGTGTTACTAGTGGGAATATTTTTGATAATCCTTCGAATGTCTATTATTCTGAGATTTTGGATCTGACGATATACTGTTCTGTTAGGACAGCCCGAAGCAGGGTCTGGAACCAATACCTATTCCCGTCAATCAGAAAGGGCCCTACGTTGAAATAAAGGTGGGAAATAGGAAGCATCTCATTTTGATAGATACCGGAGCACAGAAGTGTTCTATTGATCCTTCATGGGTTCCAGATATTCCACTGTCAGGGCAGAACAACATTTCTGTAGGGTTCTCTGGCACGCCAGTGGTAAGTCCGGTCGCTCTGCCGCTACCAATTTCACTGGGACCATTCACTGATTCTTGTGCATTTCCATTGATGACAAATTGTGGCAAAAAATGTGTTGGGATTGAATTTATTAAAGGAATTGAATGCTGTGATTTACTGTTCTCCAGATGGAGTGTACTTAACGATTTGGCCCCAACAAACTTCTGTTCCACAATTTTTGTTTATACCTTTACCAATTGAATTGTATAAGGTTCTGACATGTTTATGGGCCGTTAATGAGAATGATGTTGGAATTTTACAATTGAACCCGTTAAAATTGTGTTGAAACCAGGTGTTAAATTGCAGTGTATTCCTCAGTATAAGATTTCGGTTGAAGGTGAACAGGCTTTGAAGAGTATTATTTCTGATTTCGTACACCGAGGTGTAATTGAGGAAATTGCAGGGAGTGTGTGTAATAATCCGATTTTACCAGTTTACAAGAACAGAGATAATGTGATTCCTTTTCATTTTAGTATTGATTTGCATGCAATTAATAAGAGTGTTGCTCCACAGTTTCCGATTGTGCCTAATGTTACCACAATTCTGACTATGATTCCAGCCACGGCTACACATTTTAGTGTCGTGGATTTGAAAAACGCTTTCTTTAGTGTCCACTACATGTTGATAGCAGATATTTGTTCACGTTCACCCTAGGGGGACGCTCATTCACATTCACTCATGTGCCGCAAGGGTACACTGAGAGTCCAAGCATCTATAGTAGAGCGATGAAAGAACAGCTTGAGATGCTTGACTTACCTTCCACTTGCACATTGTTGTAATATGTTGATGATCTACTTCTAGCTGCTGATTCTGAAGTTGCTTGCATAGAAGGCACTGTGTTACTGCTTATTCATTTAGCAGAGCAGTTTCAGTATTGTTGACAGGCGGTCACCTATTTGGGTTATCTCCTGTCAAAGGATGGAAGAAGACTGACACCTGAACGAATACAAAGCATCTCTGATATGTCTGTTCCAAATACATAAAAAGAGGTCAGAGCTTTAATAGGCATGGCCTCATATTGTCGACACTGGATCACAAATTTTTCTTTATTGATAAAACCTATGTTGGCACTGACAAAGAAGGACGTTTCTTTGCCTTTACTGTGGAACATGGATTGCCAGAATGCTTTTGATCTGCTTAAGGCTGTGCTGTGTTCAGCACCAGTCTTGGGCACACCAAATTACGAGAAAGGCTTTTTTTGTATCTGAATGAACGTGATGGATGTGCTTTGGCTGTTTTGACACAGGAACATGGGGGCAAGAATAGGCTGTGCGGCTATTTTTCCTCCACGTTAGACCCTGTGGCATGTGCTTTGTCAAGATGTTTGAGAGCTGTATCTGCTGCTGCTGCAACCATAAAACAAAGTGAGGGCATGGTTTTAGGTCATTCTTTAACCGTAATGGCACTCCACTCCGTAGACGTTCAATTAAACAGAACTCAGGTGCAACATCTCACATCAGCCCAATTAACAAGATACCAGCTGATTGTATTTGCTCCGCATATCCAAATTAAGAAATGTTGTTCATTGAATCCGGCTGAACTATTGCCTTCTCCACAAGAGAAGGATTGCAGTGATGAAATGTCACATGATTGCCTCTTTATTACTGAACAAGAAACAAAGGGCAGAATTTATTTACTTGATACACCCATAAAGAACGTGCAAGGGGAGTTATTCTGTGATGGCTCCTGTTTTAAACTTCCGGATGGTACTTCCACCGCTGCTTATGCAATCAACAGATTAAGCACTGTTGTGGAAACTAAACTAAATCTGCATACTGCTGAGCAGGCCGCAGATATTATTGCACTAACCAGAGCCTGTGAAATTTCTGAAGGGCTTAGTGTAAATATATATACAGATAGTCAGTACGCATTTGGGGTGATTCATAATTTTGGTCGACTATAGGCTGAGGCTGAAAGAGGATTCTTGACCTCACATGGAACAAAAATTCAACATGGCACTCTGATAGTCCGGTTGCGGTCAGCACTTGCCTTCCTACGCAACTAGCAATAATAAAGTGTGCCGCACACCAGAAAGTGATGGACGATGTAGGAAAAGGGAACGCTTTTGCTGACAGAATAGGCAAAAAGACTGCTACTGACCTGCACTCAAAGATGTACATGTTCGATCCAACAAGATGGGTTACTGATACTTTTATGATGGATGAAGGGATTAGCTGTATAAAAGAAATTCAGGCTGAAGCTACCCCAGAAGAAATGAAACAGAGGGTCTAGATGATGAGGGTTGTTGGATGGTTAATGAGAAGCAAAGATGTATTCTACCCAATGCCTATGTCACTGCTATGGTCACCATGGCTCATGGCACAACACACATATGTGCCAAAAAGATTTGCCAACAGTTAGATCCCATCTGGTGTAACACTAATATCCAGAAAACGGCTGAACATCTGGTCCAGAGTTGCATGATATGCTTGCAACATAACATTGGGAAGGAAACACCGACACCTAAGGGCAGTTTTGGTCGCCCCTCCATGACTTTTGAGATGATCCATTTTGATTTCATTGAGATGGAACTTGGTCATCGACTCCGACCTGGTCAGTGGGTCCTGGCGAAGAATTTCGAGAGGGGCACCTACCTTGCACCTCATTGGAAAGGACCACACCAGATCCTTTTGGCTACGCAAACTGCAGTACGAGTGACTGGAAAAAACACTGGATCCACGCGACACATGTGAAGAGGATTCCTTTTCCTCTGCCTTATGATGAAGGGGCGGACAAGGTAATTAATGATCCCAACGCTCACAACGAGCCTACTTTAATCGACACTTATGGTGTCACGAAAGTCATTCCTGAGCCTGGGGAGATTGCTGTTTCTTCATTTTCTTCTTCACCGTCGATCGATCTTGTTTCTACTTCTTCATCTTCTTCAGTACACAATGACACTTTGTTCAGCGACCATTCTGTACCTGGAGTTGTAAGGTACAATCTGCGATCACGGAACAGGATTTAGATTTAGAGTTTGCTGACATTACATTAATGTAAATAGAATAGGGAAGTACAGCTAGGATTCTGTGCCCACAAGAAACCCCAAGAAACCACTGTTGAGCCAGTCCCTCATCATTCCTCTGCTGCATACAATAAGAGGCAGGGACCTGCAAAGTTACCTATCAAGATAGGCCACGTGGTCAAGTGCCACCCACGGATGAACTAAAAAAGACTAAAAGTGAGGCTTCTTATTAACGGACACTGAGAAACTATGCCTATTTTAGATGCCACTCGTACTAATAAGGATACTGATCATTTTGCTGATAATGAATCCACCCATCAAGGGTCATGGTCCCCGAGAACCAAATGGATACTGATCACAATCACAGCTTGTATTATAATTGCATTGACATTCAGGTTTTGGTATCCGGAAAGTACACATCTGCTTGATGTTTTATTGTCAACTGCAAGTGTCTCCACTGTGTCTCTACCATACGTGCATTCGCACATGCTTCATCCTTGAGACCTTCAATATAGAGGCGGTTATCGTAACAACACCCTCTTGATGATCATGAAAGCAAACCCATGCCATTCTGAATAAGATCAATTGTTGGATATGTTCACATCTGCCACAACATGGGGAAAAGGGATTGGGCTGGTATATACATCCACTCCCTCTAACCACTGCATGTTATTCTTCACTTAGGGCATTATTGTTTGGCCGATGGAACGATAAAGTCACTGGGAATTTTGATGGGACTAATCTCAATGAGTTTGAAAAACGAGTTTTAGCACCTTTAGGATGTTCTCTTTTTGTGAATAGGAGCAAGCTAAATGTTGCTTCTATTAGGCCTTCTGATAGAATTTCTAGACCTTTCGAATCAATGAACCAATCAACATTTAAAAAGGCTCCCATAGGTAATAGGGATGCCATGCCTCCTTCCTATACTGTTAACCATAGTCCAAACTCTGTTCCATTTTGCATACGAAGAGAGGGTTCCCAACCAATGCGTACATTTGAGGGATGTACTGTCAAAAAGTGATGAATGTCACAATGATCTTACAATTTAAACAACTGGCAGGTTACCCCAAGGACTCACCGTTAGCTCTCTTCTTGTCCTGTGACTGACACCTTCTAGCAGGGGAAGACTCTCCTTGTTCCAGGCGGGGAGATGAAAGTGAAAGCCTCCCAAGTACCTCTTCCCCCTCCCGGATAAACCAGGTAAGAGAAGAAGTTCCCGGGAAACCCTCTGGGGAAGAAAACCCTGTGCCGATGGTAGCGGTAAGATGTCTTCAAGTTTCAGGTGGAGATTCCGGTGAAGTCCGGAGGACGCTTGTCTTGAAAGAGAAAGAGACTGGTAAGTACAGGCAGGTAAGTGGAAAAATGGATATATGAGATATATAGGTATGGTGATTACCCTTAAACAGGAACGAAATGTGGGAAAAGGTGCCAGCCAGAGACTTCAGAGGACTTCTGAGAGAGTAAGGAAGGTTTTGATGAGAACAAGTAAGATAACTAAAACTGAATAGTGGAAAGCCACTGGGAAGTCTTTACCTGAGAGGAATGGAGGGCGGAGCTAGGAGTTGTTTCGATAGAACAGAGTTTTGCACGGGCGGTCTCAATACCGGGGTAACATAAGCCTGTAGCTATACGAAGGAAAAGAGATCAGTAAGTCGGGAAAGGAAGAGAAAACGGGCATTTGATATGTCGGAGAATTCCGAAATAAGCTTACCGCCCTCCGAAACGAGACCGGTAGGCAAACTTTGGTGAGAAGGAGATGGAGTCCGTGGAATCGGGAGACAGAGAGGCAGTGGAAAATGCACTGAAATTCAGACAGAGCAGAACAGTTTAGAATGCTGAAAGGTAGTGTTTAGCAAGCCGTATCAGGATTCCTAGATGCGAACTTACGTAGCGTTGTTGAAGCAGAGTAGCAACGCAATTGTGTGCTGATCACAGGAACAGATATACCTACACTCGGGTAGGGAGACAGCACTTCCTGGAAACCGAGTCGTGCAGAATCTAGACCCGCAACTCCAGTTACGGTGGCCATCTTACTAGGAAAAATGGCCGCCACCTGTCGTCCAACGGTCCATCGATGCCACAAGGACCACCGCCTTCGAAGGGGCGTGACAGTATGCCCCCTCAAATGCCCCGGGCCACCCGGTTTATTCGGATGGGACCGAAAAAACCGGCGGACCAGAGCCGGAGCATGTACAGCCGATGCAGGTTCCCAAGAACGATCAGCTGGAGAATACCCCTTCCAGTCAATCAAGAACTGCAGACGGCCCCGAAAGAGACGTGAATCACAAATACTAGCCACTTCGTATTCGGGACCCATCGGGGTGATGACAGGAGGGGGTGCACCCATCCGTACTCGGGAAAAACGATCCACCACGTCCTTCTTCAATTGTGACACATGGAAAACAGGATGAATCCTGGACCAAGACGGAGGGAGCTTGAGCTTGTACGCAGACGACCCCATTTGTTGCAAAACAGGAAAGGGACCGAAGTATCTCGGGGACAATTTGGACGGCACCAGATGACGAGGCAAAAATCGGGAAGCCAACCAAACCAAATCTCCTGGCACCATTTTTGGAGCTGGAGTGCGATGTTTATCAGCAGAGCGTTTGACACGGGCCTGGGCATCCAGAAGAGAGGATCTGGCTGTTCGATGTCCCAGCTGAATAGTATTGATGAGATTGTCTACATCGGGAAATCTAGATGCGGAGACTGGACCGCTGGGAAAGCACTGAGGGTGGTATCCGTAGGAACAAAAGAAAGGGCTGAACCCCCAAGGCTGAGTGTCGAGAGTTATTATATGCAAATTCTGCCAAAGGAAACAAAGAACACCAGTTGTCTTGCGATGAAGAGATGTAACAACGCAGATAACCTTCAAGGGTCTGATTTAGACGTTCCGTCTGACCATTTGTCTGCGGATGGAATCCTGAACTCAATGCTCGGGAAATATGCAAACTCTTGCATACCTGCTGCCAATAACGAGATGTGTATTGGGAACCTCGATCAGAAACAATGGTCTCAGGAAGTCCGTGAAAAGAGAAAATCCGTGAAAGAAAGACTTTTGCCATCTGGGATGCGGTAGGAATCCGCGGAAGTGGAACCAAATGTGCCAATTTCGTGAAGTAATCTATTGTGACCATGATTACTGTGCAACCGTCCGAGAGTGGCAGATCGACAATAAAATCTGTTGAGATCATTTGCCACGGACGGTTAGGAACTGGCATTACTGAAAGGAGGCCCGAAGGGGCAGATCGCGGGCATTTAGATTGCAAGCAGATGGCACAAGCGGAAACATAATCTAGGATGTCTCGATTCATTTCCGGCCACCAGAAATTACGCCGGATCAATTCTTTAGTATTATCCACACCTCTGTGACCAGCTAGGTAGGAGTCATGACAAAAATTTAGAACCGTTCTTCGTAGTTCACTCGAAGGGAGGAAAAGCCTTTTGTTATTATAAGCACATCCTTGGACCAAAATGAGTTTCCAGGTTGTCAGAAAATATGGATTCAACTGGATAAATTGCAAAGTTGAGTTAGCCACGTTTTGCAGAAATGTGGTAACTACGTGCACGAATGTGGCTCTGGGAAACAGAGGCTCTGTTCGGAAAGGCGTAGGGGAGTTATAATCCTTTCTAGACAAAGCATCTGCCTTGAGATTGGCTCTTCCGGGAATAAAGGTAAAAACAATCTCATACGGTGAAAAGAAGTGTGCCCAACGTGCCTGTCGGCTATTTCGGGTCTGAGCATATTGTAGAACACGTAAATTACTGTGATCAGTTCTGACCTCAACTGGGTGTCTAGCCCCCAACAGCAGGTGTCTCCATTCTTCAAATGCCCTCTTTATGGCTAGTAGTTCTTTTTCAAGCACTGAATAATTTATTTCAGAGGGAAACAGAGTCTTAGAAAGATAGGCTACAGGACATTCCATTCCTTGATCATTTTCTTGGAGCAGAACTGCACCAAGGGCCTGATGAGACGCGTCATATTCAACAATGAATCTCTTGGTTTGATCTGGAGTAATCAGAATGGGTCCTGTGAGGAAATGCTCCTTCAGTCTCTCAAATGCCAGTTGAGCCTCCTCTGACCAAAAAAATCTTACATTCTTTTTAAGAAGAGCTGTCAGTGGGAGAATTTCTTGCGAATAATGTGGGATGAAACGTCTATAAAAATTTGTAAATCCCAGAAATCTCTGTAGATCTTTGATGCACGTCGGTATAGGCCAATCAGTAATAGCTGAAACTTTCCTAGGGTCCATGGCTATCCCATTTGCAGAAATTATGTATCCTAGGTAGGCAACCTGGTTCCTGTGAAACTCACATTTCTCTAGTTTGCAATAGAGATGATTGTTAAACAGTCTCCGTAGGACTTCCTTTACGTGCTGACAGTGATCCGATGGGGATGTAGAGAACACCAGAATATCATCTAAGTAGACAATTACTGAATGAAGAAGAATGTCTGAAAATAGGTGGTCCATAAAGCGTTGGAAGACAGCGGGGGCATTGGACAAGCCGAACGGCATTACTTTATATTCATAATGTCCCAAAGGAGTACGGAAAGCCGTCTTCCACTCATCGCCAGCTCGTATACGGATGAGATGGTAAGCCCCGCGGAGATCTAGTTTTGTGAAAATGGTAGCTCCTTTAACGGCTTCGAGTATATCGGGTATGAGAGGCATAGGATAGCGATCAGGGATTGTGATCTTATTCAATCCCCGATAATCTATACACGGTCTGAGTTCCGTAGATTCTTTCTTGGGGATGAAGAATAAGGAAGCACCAGCTGGTGAGGTGGATTCTTGAATAAGTCCATTGTGAAGATTCTTTTGAAGATATTCCTTAAGAATTTCACGTTCTCGTCCTGATAGGACGTACATGCGACCGAAAGGAATCGGTGCATCAGGAACTAGTTCCAAGGCACAGTCATCTCTCCGATGTGGGGGTAGTTCGGCATATTCTGAATCAGAAAATACTGTCTGAAATTGCTTGTATTCGAGGGGTAATTCCTGAATATGGTTCAACATAGAGATGGAACCCGTATTTTCCAACAAGGAAACAGTAGGACGAAACCCAACAGCTCCGTCCAAGAGACAGTGCGTCAAACAATGTTCAGAACCCAGAAAAACAGTGCCCGCCTTCCAATTGATATAAGGATTATGGGTACGAAGCCAAGGTAACCCTAAAATTACTGGATAGTGTGCTGTACGGATTACATCAAAGACAACAGATTCTTGATGGGAGGAAATATTCATCCGCAAAGGTATTGTTTGTTCCTTTATGGGTCCTGAAGTTAACGGACTACCATCCACCGACTCAACTGGTATTGCCAAGGTCTTAACTGAACACGGTATATTATGAGCGGTCTTCCAGAGGGTATCAACAAAATTCCCCGCGGCCCCACAATCTATTAAGGCCGTGACCAGAATGGGAACAGAATCTCCCCATTTGATTTGGACTTGCAAAGCCAACATAGTAAGATCGGGGATCTCTGTTACTTGAGATGGTATCATAGAGGATGAGGAACCTGTTACTGATTCCCTAGCCGCGGTTCCCCTTGCGGTTGGGAAATGGCGTTTCCCTGTCTTTTGACTGGGATTAGAAGACAATCTTGAATAGTGTGTTCCTTGGAACCACAATACATACATAGCCCCTTGACTCGACGTCTATTGCGCTCTTCTGGAGTAAGACAACCTCTGGTAGTTCCTATCTGCATAGGTTCTTCCGTCTGAGATTTTCCTAAATTAGGGTAGTATGTAACAGGTTGTCTCACGGGACGGCCGCAACGTCGTTCCTTTATTCTTTCTTGCAATCTGTAGTCCATCTGCATGACCATGGTGATTAATTCTGCCAGATTTGGAGGTCTGGGTACTCGGGAGATCTCATCTTTTAACTCCTCATATAACCCCCTGCGGAATATAGTGATCAGAGCATCGTCAGCCCAAGACGTGCCAGCTGCTAACTGCTTAAAATTGGTGATGTAGGACAACAGATCTTGAGATCCTTGTTTGAAATCCAATAACTGTTCTTGGGCTGAAACCGTGATTTCTTGACGGCTAAACATGGCTCTTAGACTATTCAAAAAGGCAGGGTAAGAATCTAGCAAGGCATTATTTGTAGTAACAAGAGGCGTGGCCCATGCTAAAGCAGGACCTGTTAAATTTGCAATCATGTGTCCTACTTTATCACGGTCACTATGAAAAAAGGCGGTCTTGAATGAGAACTGAACGGTACAAGCTTCAATAAAGGCCTTGAGTTTATGAGGATTACCGTCGTATAAGCCACCCGGAATTGGGCCAGGAGGTATCTCAGAACAACTAGGGACTCTGTCTACCTGTTGTCGGAGATAGGCATTCTCCTGTTTTAGAGCCTGCACTTAGGCCGTCAATGCTTGTACAGCGGTGATTATTTGTTGTTGTTGGGATGCATCCATATTTCCTTGTAACCCTGAACCCCTGAGATAACCTGCTCAGAATTTCTGAAAGCTCAGTTTAAATTTCGAATCTCAATAATATCTTCTTTAAAGTAGGGCGTTGGTAACTGTCAAAAAGTGATGAATGTCACAATGATCTTACAATTTAAACAACTGGCAGGTTACCCCAAGGACTCACCGTTAGCTCTCTTCTTGTCCTGTGACTGACACCTTCTAGCAGGGGAAGACTCTCCTTGTTCCAGGCGGGGAGATGAAAGTGAAAGCCTCCCAAGTACCTCTTCCCCCTCCCGGATAAACCAGGTAAGAGAAGAAGTTCCCGGGAAACCCTCTGGGGAAGAAAACCCTGTGCCGATGGTAGCGGTAAGATGTCTTCAAGTTTCAGGTGGAGATTCCGGTGAAGTCCGGAGGACGCTTGTCTTGAAAGAGAAAGAGACTGGTAAGTACAGGCAGGTAAGTGGAAAAATGGATATATGAGATATATAGGTATGGTGATTACCCTTAAACAGGAACGAAATGTGGGAAAAGCTGCCAGCCAGAGACTTCAGAGGACTTCTGAGAGAGTAAGGAAGGTTTTGATGAGAACAAGTAAGATAACTAAAACTGAATAGTGGAAAGCCACTGGGAAGTCTTTACCTGAGAGGAATGGAGGGCGGAGCTAGGAGTTGTTTCGATAGAACAGAGTTTTGCACGGGCGGTCTCAATACCGGGGTAACATAAGCCTGTAGCTATACGAAGGAAAAGAGATCAGTAAGTCGGGAAAGGAAGAGAAAACGGGCATTTGATATGTCGGAGAATTCCAAAATAAGCTTACCGCCCTCCGAAACGAGACCGGTAGGCAAACTTTGGTGAGAAGGAGATGGAGTCCGTGGAATCGGGAGACAGAGAGGCAGTGGAAAATGCACTGAAATTCAGACAGAGCAGAACAGTTTAGAATGCTGAAAGGTAGTGTTTAGCAAACGTATCAGGATTCCTAGATGCAAACTTACGTAGCGTTGTTGAAGCAGAGTAGCAACGCAATTGTGTGCTGATCACAGGAACAGATATACCTACACTCGGGTAGGGAGACAGCACTTCCTGGAAACCGAGTCGTGCAGAATCTAGACCCGCAACTCCAGTTACGGCGGCCATCTTACTAGGAAAAATGGCCGCCACCTGTCGTCCAACGGTCCATCGATGCCACAAGGACCACCGCCTTCGAAGGGGCGTGACATGTACAAATGTTGCTGTGCTAACTAGTTAAGATAGACCTATATATGTAGTAGATCCCATTTACTTTGTTTGCGGTAATGAGGCATATCCTTGGTTGCCAAGAGATTGGGTGGGTACTTGTTATTTAGGTATATTGTTACCAGGTGTATATGTTGCCACCACTGCTGATGTCACAGGATTCCCCTTTTCTCACCTGTTTTCTCTGTTTTGCAGAGTCCTTTGTCAAGGTTTTCTTTCGGGTAGTTCGGGTCTTGTACAACCCCGCTCGGCCATCTTCGGATTCCAGGATATGTTCAGCTTCTTCGTCCGGGATCTAGGAAACTCCAGGAAGCTTGGAATGGGGGCAGCACACGGAGGCAGTCTGCGTGGAACACGGAAGAGACAGGGTCAAGGAAGGTAGTAGGAAAGGAGAAGGAGGAAGGTCTGGGAACCAGGAAGCAACACTGTTCAGGAGAACGAACTACGGAGCATGTCAGGCCACAGCTATCAGTAGCATTGAGACGCGTGGAACCGCAGGGGAGTGGCTAATTTATAGAACGTGCTGCATAGGACGTAAACGTCGATAGACTGCTTTCCGTGTATACGGCCATGTTGGGTGTACTACAGCGAGTAACCCCCGACGTGCCAGGGACCAGGAAGACCAGAAGGGGCATGATCGATGGATCATGACAGCATGCCCCCTTCTAAAACCAGTTCCACCGGGTTTACCTGGATGTATTCGGTGGAACCTTCTGAGCAATGTGGGGGAGTTTAAATTCGAGACTGGTTCCCAGGTACGTTCACTGGGTGGATAGCCCTTCCATTCCACCAGGTATTGAAGTCGGCCTCGTCTATATCGGGAGTCACAAATACGAGAAACTTCATATTCCAGCTGGTCATCGACAATCACAGGACTAGGTCTAAGAGTAGTCCGGGTGGTTTGGATGAATGGCTTCAACAGAGATTTGTGAAAAACTGGATGTATCTTCTTCCAGGAGTCCGGAAGTTGGAGTCGAAAGGCCACAGGATGAATGATTTCTTTTATAGAGAAGGGCCCATAATACCGGGGAGCCAACTTATTCGGTCTGAGATGTCGGGGCAGGAGTTTCGAGGATAGCCATACTTTATCCCCAATAGAGTAAGAAGGTCCTGGTCTTCTCTTTGAATCTGCATAGTGCTTGGTTTGGATTTGCGCACTTTCAAGATGTTCCTTGGCGTCTTTCTGTACATTGATACGTTTTTCGATCCAGGAATCGACACTTGGAACAGGTGTTGGGTGTGGAAGAACAGAAGGTAAGACCGAAGGGTGGAATCCTTGGCTGCTGAAAAACGGGCTGGTCTTAACAGCCGAATGATCCGAATTATTGTAACGAATGATCATGGAAGGAAGTCCATGCAGTCGGAAGATGTGTCCCAGGAAAATACCAGCAAGTTCTGATAAGGATGGTAATTTATACAGAGGAGTAAAGTGAGCCATATGAGTGAATAGGTCAATGGGGACCATGATAGTGGTATAACCTCTGGAAGGCGGCAATTCTACAATGAAGTCTGTAGCTATGATTTTTCCCAAGGTCTTGTTGGTGAAGTTGGCTGTAATAAAAGACCTGCTGGTTTCTGGGTATCATGTTTGTTCTGGTTACAGACCGAACAAGATTGAATGTACAGTTGTACATCTGTCTTCATCTTGGGCCACCAAAATTGTCTTTGTATTAGACGGAGGGTGTTGGAAATACCACGATGACCGGAGTGAAGAGTATCATGGCAGAGATTTATTATCCTTTGTTGTAGTTTCTGTGTGTGGATGACCAGGTTATTATCCTTGAACAAGTATCCGTCCTTGATTCTTAAGTCCCATTGATTCTTCTCTGAAAGTCCTTTCTAAAGTTCCGAAGTCTGAGTTTTCATGCGAATCTCTTCCAGGAGGTTGTTTGCTTGAGCTACAAATATGGTATGAGGCAACATCTTGGGATACATCCGGTCCTCCGGAGGTTCATAGTCTGGACGACGAGAAAGTGCATCAGCTATTACATTTTGGGTTCCAGGGACATGGTGAATCTGAAACTGATATTGGGCAAAAAAGAAGGCCCACTGAGCTTGGCGACTATTCCTACATTCCAGGGCTTGTAATACTTGTAGGTTTCGATGATCTGTGTGGACATGGACAGGAAATTTGGCTCCTAGAAGTAAATTACGCCACTCTGTGAAGGCTTGATGGATGGCTAGCAGCTCTTTCTCTAGGACGGAGTAATGGGTTTCACTAGGAGTTAATGTCCGAGAAAGGTAGGCGATGGGATGTTCCAAGCTATCCTCGAATTGCTGTTTTAGAACGGCTCCAATGGCGTAATTGGAGGCATCTGTCTCCACTATGAATGGTCGATTAACATCAGGCTGAGCAAGAATGGGAGCTTGTGTAAATTCAGACTTTAACTGTTGGAAGGCTTTCTCTTGGGCCATGGTCCAATGAAAGGGAACATCTTTTTTCAATAAGGCAATTATTGGTTGGACAATCTCGGAAAAGGAAGGTATGAATTTCCTATAAAAATTAGCCAAGCCGAGAAAGGATTGTATCTGTTTCACTGAGGCAGGGCTAGGCCAGGATAAAATAGCCTTGACCTTGGACTGATCCATACCGATACCATTGGGAGTAAGGACAAACCTTAGGTAGTGGACAGTAGAAGTATGGAAGATGCATTTCTCGGGCTTCGCCAGGAGTTTATTTTCACGTAAGTGTTGTAAAACTGCTTTCACATGTTCTTCGTGCTTGAGAGGGTCCTTCGAAAATATTAGAATATCATCCAAATAGACAATCATAAAAAGGAACAGCATGTCCGAGAACACTCGATCCATGAAACGCTGGAACACCTCTGGGGAATTAGCAAGTCCAAAGGGCATGACCAAGTATTCAAAATGCCCAAAGGGAGTTCTAAAGGCTGTCTTCCACTCGTCACCTGCCCTGATACGAATCAAATGATAGGCGCCCCTGAGATCCAGCTTGGTGAACACAACTGCGCCTCTTACTGCCTCCAGGATGTCTGAGATCAAGGCTAACGGATAGCGGTCCTTGAGAGTACATTGATTTAGACCTCGATAATCCAGACACGGTCTGAGTTCTTTAGTGTCTTTTTTAGGAACGAAGAACAGGGAGGCCCCTGATGGAGATTTAGATGGTCGTATGGTGCCATTTGCGAGATTAGTATCCAGATATTCACGAAGGGCTTTCTTTTCAGGTTTTGATAGGATGAACATCCTTCCAAATGCAATCACCGCAGAAGGTTCCGTCTCAATAGCACAATCTTCAGGTCTGTGGGGAGGTAAGGCCTGAACAATGGCGGAGGAGAAAACATCGGAATATTCCTGGTAAGCCTCCGGGACCCGGATGATGTTTGAAACTGCGATTGTGTTGTGATGAGTTGTAGGAAACTCCTTAGATGGTGTAAGGTCTGGATGTAAGCAGTGAGACATACAAAACTCAGAACCCAGGAACAAGGATCCCGCTGCCCAATTGATATAGGGGTTGTATCTTTGAAGCCAGGGCATTCCCAAAACCATGGGGTAATGGGCGGACTTGATGATGTCAAATCTTATCCTTTCTCGATGTTGATTTATAGCAAGCTCAATCTCCTTGGTCTACAGGGTTATAGGTCCGGAAGAAAGGGGCTTCCATCAATAGCTTCCACAGGTTGCATGATAGTCTGGGATTCGTAAGGAATATGGTGTTTTAAAACCCATTCATGATCTATAAATACCCCCATAGCTCCCCAGTCGACCAGTGCCAGGATGGAATATATTTCTTTCTTGGATGTTGTCAAGAAGGCCTGTAAGATTACCAAGGAATTTTGTCCAGGAGAGTTTAAGGATGGAATAGAGGTGGAGCAGACATCTCTCTACTGAACCTGCGCTCCGTTTAGGATTGGGAGCTGGCGTTTCCCGAGCGCCGTGGGGGGGCAATCGGACATTCTCTTACTAAATGTTTGTCGGATGCACAATACATCCATAATCCAGTATGAATCCTTCGGATCCTCTCTTGTGGTGTAATGGGTACACGGAAGGCCCCTAATTGCATAGGTTCAGGCTCATTTATTTATTTATTTATTCGCATTTGTTAAGCGCACATGCAGCCCGGAGGGCATCGTGGCGCTTGTTACAGACATGACTTGTTATACATACAATGAAGTCATTACTTAGTTGCAAGAGAGTAGTAAGGAGAAGATAGGAGAGGAAGAGGAGATGATGTCGTAGGAGGAGCTAGTTGAACAAGGTGGTTTTCAGTTTTTTTTCGGAAGGCAGTGAGAGAGGTTTCTGCTCTGAGTGTGCTAGGTAGTGCGTTCCATAGCTCCGGGGCAATGTATGGGAAGCTTATTCCACCTGCTCTGGCTCGTTTGATGCGTGGGACCCTAAGTTGGTTGGTGTGGCATTGTCTGGTTGGTCTAGTGGAGTGTGATCTGACTAGAGTATCAGACAGGTATGAGGGTGCGGATAAGTTAATACATTTGTGTGCAGTGGTAAGTATTTTGAATGTAATGCGCTCTTTGACAGGTAGCCAATGTGCTGCCTTTCTGGCTTGTGCGATGTGGTCCCGTTTAGGTATATTGAGGGCTGCTCTTAGTGCATTATTTTGTGTTGTTTGGAGTTTATTGACATTGGTGTTGGAAGTGCCAGCCAATAGCGCATTACAATAATCTATCTTGGCTCCAATGGTGTCTCTGGCAATAGATAAGCAATTATCTTTGGTTAGGAAAGGTTTAATGGCATTAATGAGCTTAGTGCTCAGGGCGGAGGCAGAGACAATGGAGTTGACTTGCTTGTCCATGGATAGTGATGCGTCAATGTGGACTCCTAGTGTTTTAACAGTAGGTAGAACTGGGATGACACAATTGTCTATGCAGAAGTTTGTGTCGAGTGGGTCGAGGTTCTTTAGAGTGGATTTTTGGCCAAGGATGAGAATTTCGGTCTTATCACCGTTAAGACATAGGCCGTTCGTGGCCATCCATGCTTGGATGGTGGCGCATATATTCTGGAGGGTGGCTGCGTCCTGAAGGTAGCGTCCTGTGAGCGGGAGGAGTACTTGGGTATCTTCAGCGTAGTTGGTGTATGTGATCCCAAGTGCATCCAATTTATCAAAGAGAGGTTTGGTAAAAAGATTATAGAGGGTGGGAGCTGTACATGAGCCCTGAGGGACTCCATACCTGATGGTGGTAGGCTCTGCGTTGGCTATATTGGAAAACAATTTCATCACTCTACCTTCGAGGAAGGAGGTAATCCAGTTTGTTGCTTGTTTGGAGAAATGAGCGGCCTGAGTTAGGTGGTTCGTGAGAATGGCATGATCGACTAAATCAAATGCCGCCGAAACGTCTAGGAGGAGCAAGAGGGCCGGCTTGCCTTTATCTAAGATTAGGGTGATTTGATTCTTCAGATCTAGTAAAGCGGTTTCAGTGCCATGCCCTTTACGGAATCCAGACTGCCTTTTACCTAGGACAGAGTTGTTTTCCAGGTAGGCCTGTATCTGCATGTGTGCAGCTTTATCTAGGATTTTTAGGAGAAATGGAACCGTTGTAATGGGCCGGTAATTGTTAGGTTGGGCGAGGTCCAGGGTTGGTTTCTTTAAGAGCGGGCATACCCACGCCTCTTTAAGGCTGTCAGGGACATTACCCGTCTTGAATGAGGCATTAATGAATGCTGTGATGATCGGTACGAGGGGTGCCGCACACTCTTTAATTATGTTGGGGGCGCATATGTCACCTTTGCATTGAGATGGTTTGAGCTGTTTGAGGATGTGGAGAGTGTCCGACTCGGTGATTGGCGAAAACTTGAATTTTGAGGTGTGCTTATCTTTGGCGGTATTGACAGAGAGGGTCTGTTGGGGGTGTAGAGCCTTAAAGTGTTCTGCTATTTTATTTTGGAGAAGGTCTATTTTATTTAACATCGCTTTTGGATGCTATTGCACCAGGCTTCATCCTTAACAATCTCATCTGTGCAGATTGGGGGGATCGTGAGCTCTTTAAAGATGGTGAAAAGCTCTTTTGAGTGGGAGTTGGCTTCCATGATACGTTTATTGTAGGTTTCTGACTTCGCCTTGAATATGGCATTTTTGTATTTTTTTAGAGATACAAAGAAAGTCTACTTTGGTGGCCTCACAGGGATTGGCCTGCCATGTTTTGAGTGCTTGGCGCTTACATTGGTGAAGATTTAGTAGGTCGTCCGTGAACCATGAGTTAGAGTGAAACGATTTTTTTTCTTTTTTGTTTTCAAGAGGGGATGCGGTGTTGATGGCCAAGGCGAGGGTGTTTTTGAAGATCTCTGCTAGAGTGGTGGGGTTGGAGGAGAACGGGGATGCTAGGCAAGGGGTGTTGAGAAAGGGACATATATTGTCTGCTGTAAGTTTTTTGGCACTTCTGGCTAGCGTGGCCGGTGCATGTTTTAGAGGTTTGGAGTAAGATGATATGGGGATGCAGAATTGGAGGCAGTTGTGATCAGACCATGGAAGGGCTGTGTTAGAGTTGAGAGTGGATCCACAGTTGTGATCTGCCACCCAGTCTAAGATACAGCCTTTATTATGGGTCGGGGCAGTGACTATTTGTGTGAATCCTAGATCTGTGAGGTTTCTGGCGAGAGTGATAGCTTCTTTGTCAAGTTTATCATTATATCCAAGGTTTAGATCTCCGAGAAACAGGGTTTTGGAAGTTTGTTTGATGTTTTTTCCAAGAAGATGGTTGACTATGCCTTTGAAGTTATTAGCAGGGCCTGGGGGTCTATATATGACATGAATGTTTACAGTATTTTTGGGAGAGAGGGTAAGTTTGGCTGAGAGGATGTCAATGGTGTCTTCCCCGGAGGTGGGAGTCTGTCTTAAGGCTAAGGTGTCTTTAAAAATCAGTGCAACTCCACCTCCTATTTTGGTTAATCTATCCTGTTTTAGGATCGAGTATCCTGATGGTACAGCTAAGCTGATAGTCGGGCCAGCGGCAGAATGCAGCCAAGTTTCTGTTATGGCTAGCATATCTAGGTCCTGGTTGGTAATAATGTCATTGACTTCTAAAGCGTGGGCGTTGAGTGAGCGAACATTTAATAAAGCACATCTAAGGTGTTGGAACTTTTTTGGTTGTGGTGGCTTGAGGTCGGTAATAGTGATGGACTTTTTGGTAGTGTGTGTAGGCCTGCTAGTCAAGTGGTGTCCGACTTTACGCTGGTCATGTGAGGTTGGAGCGAGGTTTGGAGCACTGTTAGGGTGTTTATGGGTGATAGTGTATGGTGGCCAGGTCTTAGTGTGAGTGCGAGAGCCTATGCATAAGTTCCTGAGTGTTACCTTCATAGGTGTTGAGGGGAATGCTAATGGGAATGTCTGTGTTCTGAGTCTGTACTGTCTGAGTATGATCTCGGGGGGAGTAGCGTGTGTGTCTAGGTTCCATGATATGGTTGTTGGGTTGCCCTGCGGGCACAGAGTAGTCAGTACTACTGGTCAGTAAGGTGTGGACTAAACCTATGAAGAGGTACAATGTATGTGTGGCGTACATATTGAGGTGGGTAGACGAGAGTGGGTTAGATGCAGTATCAGTTGGGCAACACAATATCACAGTAGTCTCTGGCGACCATAAGGCACAACACAATGTCACAGTGGTCTCTAAGCGACCATAATGTACAACACAATGTCACAGTGGTCTCTAAGCGACCATAAGGCACAACACAATGTCACAGTGGTCTCTAAGCGACCATAAGGCACAACACAATGTCACAGTGGACTCTATGCTTGGAGTAGAAATGCCTTCTGAGCTCAAAGGGGTTCCAATGGGTTTTTTCTGGAGTGGTAACTTGGTTTTCTTCTTTTCTGCCTTTCTCTCCTGAATGCGAAAGTCAATCTGTAGAGCGAGATCCATTAGGGCTTGAAAGGAACCCGGACGTGCCCCTCTGGCTAGTTCGTCTTTGATCTCTTCGTTTAGCCCTCTTCGAAATAAAGTAAAACAAGCTTCAGAGGACCAATCCACTTCCTTAGCCAGCTGTTTGAAGCGTGTGATATATGTGAGTAAGTCCCGGGTACCCTGATGAAAGTCGAGTAGACCTTCCTGGGCACTGTAAACTTGTTCCAGGCGTTCAAACATGGTCTTGAGGGCCTCTATAAAGCCATCGTAGTCATCCAGGAGAGCATCACCAGAGTTAACCAATGGGGTGGCCTAGGTCAAGGCATTCCCGGAAAGATGCGAGACTATAAAGCCCACTTTAGCCCTGGGCGTAGAAAACTAATAAGGCTTAAATGTAAAGTGGACCGAACAAGAATCTAGGAATCCACGAAGGCTCTTTGCTGAAGCGTCGAACTTATCAACAACGCCGCCTAGAATTACACTCTCCTTCGTGGCGGAATCACGGGATAACACCAATTGTTTTAATGCAGCATTTTCCGCATTTAAGTTTTGCACTTCGGTCATCAGCTCTTGCATGCCACGCATAAGATCCTGGACAGCCGCTTCCATGTCTTTATCGAGATCGGTCAGGTGGCGTCTCAGTCTGTCACAGGTTTCCCCTTTTCTCTGTTTTGCTGAGTCCTTTGTCGCGGTTTTCTTTCGGGCAGTTCGGGTCTTGTACAAGCCCGCTCGGCCGTTTTCGGATTCCAGGATTCGTTCAGCTTCTTCGTCCGGGATCTAGAAAACTCCAAGAAGCTTGGAATGGGGGCAGCACACGGAGGCGGTCTGCGTGGAATGCGGAAGAGACAGGGTCAAGGAAGGTAGTCGGAAAGGAGAAGGAGGAAGGTCTGGGAACCAGGAGGCAACACAGTTCAGGAGAACGAACTACGGAGCACGTCAGGCCACAGCTATCGGTAGCATTGAGACGCGCGGAACCGCAGGGGAGCGGCTAATTTATAGAACATGCTGCATAGGACGTGAAGGTAGATAGACCGCGTTCCGTGTATACGGCCATGTTGGGTATACTACAGCGAGTAACCCCCGACGTGCCAGGGACCAGGAAGACCAGAAGGGGCGTGATCGATGGATCATGACAGCTGAAGTTGTCTGGGCTTACCCTCATTTCGCTTGCAGAGCATGGCCACCACCACACTCACTCAGGTACTCAGCTCCACAAAGATTTGAGTCCATACAAATAATTCAATACATTGGCCAAATACCAGATGATTGTCTTTTTTGTCCTTACTAGCATCATTGCTGAATGTTTATTTGCTTTTGGCCTGCTTACTATATGTTTTATTGCTACCAACCTACATACTATATTTATGTATTTATTTTGCTATTTATCCCTCTAATATTCCCATACACTTCTGTGCTCTGCCTTACCACCCCTATCTCTCTACACTTTTTATGGGGACACAATGCATACCCATCCATGGTCACTTTGGCCTACCAAGCTGCATCCATTCACATTCTCATCAACCCCACAGCCCCCTCCAACCATATGACCACACTAGTGAACTCACTCTGGGACTTTGAAATGACCAATCCCTCAGCAGCAAGACTTACTACTTCACTGATAACCTTAAATCTCGCACCAACCACATCTCTCCTTGATGGTGTCCCAAAACAGGTTTCCCCCAAAAAACAGTGCCCTCTTGCTGCTGACTCAGAAGCATTCTCACACTCGGTTTGCCTCTCTTAGAGTGGGAAATGAATTAGACTCATGATTAGAAAAGCTATCAATTCTGCCTCTCTACCGCCTTCTAGCATGATCTCCTCTTCCTTCAAAAACATGGTTGTTCAGTTTCCTGAAATAATAAATTTCATTAATATCCCCTTCAATTGTCCCCCAAGTCTCGCAACCTTACCCTCCTTTTCAAATATTTTCCATTGCACTCCCATCCATACTCAACCACCCGAACGTGCCAAAGACCCATGAGCTTCTGCAGACTCCACCATTTCGTACCCACCGGGACACCACCCTTTTTTATCACTCCCTGAGACCCTTCTTATCAACTGGCCCACACTAACGTCATCCTATTCAGCCTCATCTTTCTCTCTCTTAAATCTTCTACACCCTCTGTAGATTCCTACTGAACACTTAATTTTTTTGGTGTCCCTCCCCTCTCTGTTCGTCTCTTTCCACAATCATTAAATTTAATTTTAATCCTTAATCTATTATCCCCTTTCTTGTTCAAGTCAGGCTGTCTCTCACAGTTTTTCATGACCTCTCACCAATTAAATTGATCCGTTTTTTCTGGACTTCATCTTTGCATTTGCATATCCCTTTCACCATAACTTCCCTTGACACTCTTTGCTTCATTACTACCATGACCTCAACCCTCAATCTCTCCAGTAACCAAACTGATGAGGACATCTTTGTGTCACCAACTGCATCACTAGCTTAAAATCTGGTGTACATCTCGCCTGTCCTCTTAAAAGGAAGCACAGCCCAACACGATGTCACTGTGGTAAAGTGACTCATAGATACACTTATAACCAGGGGATTGCGTTGATACTAAATACTGGTCAATGATTTAATTTTCAGGACTTGCTCATGCAGCATTTTGCTCCTGGGCAAACAGCACAGCACATGCCTCGCCAGGCTTGTGCTTTTTTGGCTTGTTTAACACATCCATGCCACAGATAACGTGTACTTCTGTCTCCATTGAGCTATACATGTTGCATAGACTAGCTGTAGCCTGTGCTAGAGATTTTGGTTACCCTGTTACAAGTACTGTATTATGTATGTTTTACATTTAGGCCCCACGTCAAATCAGGAAAATGACATTCCCCAAACGTGTGCTCGTGGACAAATCACACCTCCGTCTGTGCCTCGGTTCTTATATTTGGCTGAAATGAGAGCACCTGGAAACATGGCCGTTAGTTGCATCTGAAGGGCATGTGCCATCACTTCCTGTGATGTCACATGGGGCCGGGGTCACATGACATCACTTCCTGTGGTGTCATCAGCCGTCAATGGACATGTAATGTCACTTTTGCTACCCCTGGCATTTTGGTGAAATGGCATCCTTCTCATCAGGGCTCCTTATCTGGGCATGAGAAAATGGCTTCAGTGAAACGTGTTGTCTTTTTTTTGTCAGAGGTCGGGCTGATCACTCACTTGGTTAGATTCAGACAATGGTTAGGCCACTTCCTTGTTGTTGCCAGTGCACCTGAGGGCAGGTTGGAGGTCGGATGTAAGAGCCTCGAAGAGGCTGTGGGTTCCACGTAGTGGAGGCACCTCTTCCTCCTCGCACCTGAGATCCAAGCAAAACAGTACATGAAAAGTTTTCCCCCGGGGAGTTTTTTGGCGCTGCACACGGCCAGCGAGTGGCCGTGGGGTGCAGAGCGCCCCTTCCCGGGGTATTTAAGGGCTCAGGGAAGGTTCGGGAGGCAGGTGACGGTTAGGACTTGGTGATTGTCCCGCCCTCCCACCCCTTCATTTTGTTTAAGGATGTCAGTTATGTAAGAGGGGGGGGACGTTCGTCAGGGGATTATGCGGGGGAGGGGGTGTTTATGGTTTTGGGGGTATGTTAAGAGGGTAGGGATGGTAGTTTGGTGTGACAGGTCAGGGCATCGGGAAAGGTGTGTGTAATATTGTTGCTGATGTGGCAGGTCAGGCTGGCTGCAGGTCACAGGAAAGAGGAGTTTGGTGTAGAGGGGAGTTTAATGGGGTCAAAGTTGGTCGGGGCGCCGGGGGCATGGCCCCTTTTGATGTGGGGGGAGGGAAGTACAATGGGGGAATGACACGGGAAAGGAGGGGAAAGGAGGGGGTGGCGCTGTTTGCACAAGCAGGTCACCCCGGGGGATCAGGTATTGAGCCTGGAGGGGCATGGCCCCTGGGGAGAAAGCGGGACGCCTGGAAAAGGGGCAAGGATACGGTAGGATCCAAGGGATCATTAGGGAGGAAATTGGTTATTTAATTATTTAATTGTTGGGGGAAAATGGGAAATGTTTAAGTTATTTATTTGATTGTTCAAATAGCTATTTAGCTTGTTAGGCCATGGAGCCAGTTAAGCGTTTTGATTGTAAGCTTTGGCCTGTCACATTAAAGCGACCTTTTCCACTTTTAAATGAGTCTGGGTTTTTGTGCAGTAAGCCAAAAGGCACAGAAATTCCCATTCATGGTTAAGATAAACATTGAGTTGTGGAATAACTTCTGCCTTGAAGGTCAGATCATCTGAGCATACACTGTATAGACACTGGGACGAAAGCACAAATCTCATGGTAGAAGCCGGTCGTGGCCTTGGTGGCATAATCATTGTCAACAAATGTAATGAGCACACCCATAATCAAGCTTCATAAGAGGCTTGAGGCATACGAAATTACTAAAATATCATGATTCCATCAAATTCCGAGCTAACCCATTGAACCACACCATTAAACACACAACATATCACCATAGGGCCTCTGATGATTGGCTTGTTGTACATCAACAATTGGTGTAAGTATGATTACACTGCAGATAGCCAACATGGCACAAACAACCTGGTTTGAATAACTACACATCTGCCATTTCGCTTTATGTAACTCAGACGACTGTGAAATTAATGCGAGGCAGACTGTGTCTACATCATGGAAAAAAGTGGTCTGCCACAGGGAATCTGTCACTGCGGGGACCATCCCATATTTCCTTTGTGATGTTTCTGTGAACTCTTGCAGACAAATAGTCAGAGGTTTGCAGTAAAATGGGGATATGTCACAAAGTGGATTCTGAGGCCTGGAATTTGTCACCACTTCGAGTAACTTCCCAGACATTTAACCTGCATAACAGCCAGACTATGGAAAACGAATGAACAAAGTTATACGGCATAGATAATAATAGAAAAAAGTATTTTAAAAAAATGGCACACACAGTTAAATAACCCCATAAAGAATTCTGAAAATAAAGTGGTCAAATAACGTTTATTAAAAATAGGTAAACTGAAAATGAAGAATGCAAAAATAAACTGACACCACTATTTAATTAACAAAAAATACAATAGGTTAAAACAAAAATATGTTTTTTTTTCTTTCCAAGAGTAGTGCTATACAGTTTAAAGCAACTAAGGAGGGCGTAGAAAGACTATACGGTGATTAGGGATTCAGGAGAGTTTCTCATATTTTTAAAGTATACTTTTACAGATTGAAATAATTAAGTGCAAATGAAGGTGTGTTTCCACTTCCTTTCCCCATTTCATTTTCAATCCGGGTTATTATTCCCAATATAAAACATAGAAACGAAAATGTTAAACTTGCTGAATGAAACGAAAAAGACGCAACTCAAAGAGAAACTTCAGGAGCAAAAAACAACATATGATATCATAAAACATGTCTACAGTTATTGCACAGATCATCTGCCAGATTCTCAAAATTGATTGCAAATGAAAAAAAGTGCAAAGGTTGCACTTTTTTTCATTTGCGTTAATTTTAGAAATGCACGGGTCACCTAATCTGCATTTTGCACTCATATGGGTGCTGGGAGAGCATTTCACAGTGACAAGCCCTTATCACTGTGTAAAGCTGTAAAAGAGGCATGCTCTACCCTTTTGTCACTGCACACCCACTGCAAAGAAAATACATGAGAGGTTCGGAAATTAACCTCTCACACATTGCACATCCCTGTGTACTTAGTCCAAACAGGTGCAGGGGAATTCAGATGATTTTTGCGTATTTCAAAACACATCCCATTTGTGGATTGGGGATGTGCATTGGAATGCACAAAAAAAGGCTCCCTTATTTGCACAAATGAACGAAGAGAACGAAAAAGAAATAAAATGTGTTTGTAAATTGAGTCAATCATCTTATTCAAAACCCCATTCACAATAAATGGATTCATACAAGGGCACGCCCAACCAGCTAAAACCTACAAAAAAATCTCATCCTGTATCCTGGCAGGTATCAGCTATGTCACCCAAAATAAGAGAGGAACCCAATTGTGCACGAAGGAAAAAATGGGAAAACAAAAATTTTTGGTGGACTGGTCCACAGCGTGGATCCCCCTCTCGTTCACAATCCTGGCAGATGAAGCCTTGTGTAGACTCAAAAGGGTGTCATTTTCAATTAGCTGTGTCGTCAAAAGCATGTATAAAAAACTGTTATAAACCATGTATCCATGCTTTTTATGATCCAGTATATTTTGGTGGTATTGAAGGTTCCATGCGATCTTAACGAAAACTGAAATAATGAAAACATTTTTGACGAACCTAAAATGGTGAAAAAAGACAGATTTTTTAAAATGTGGGTCTCTTTCCTGCTCCCTGTTTCCCTAGGTCTATAACCCCACCCTAACCCACTCCCCACCCGTTTTAATGAAATATTCAGTGTTTTCTGGTATTGTAGGTTTGTTAAAAAAAGTTATTTGTTATTTGAAATTCGTTAACATCACTGGATACAGGTATTGAATGGAGTAGCAAGGGCATGCATCACAATTACTGATTCCTCACCCCATCCGCTATGCCACACATGCATTTCCGCTAGCATCTGATTTTGTTGCTGACGGAAGATGATTTGATTCCTATTTAATCCTCATAATTGACTCCCACGATTTATTTATTTATTATTTATGTATTCATATTTATAGAGTGCGCAACAGCCCAAAGGCATCGTGGCGCTTGTTACAGACATGAAGCTTAGTTACAACGTATAATACTTTTTTTTACATTTAGGACAACAAAATTACAATGCAGTGAAGTTTAACACTACAAAGGAAAGGTGGACGTGAGGCAAATAAGGGAAGACAGGAGAGGAGGATAGAGGGAGAGTGTTAGAGGTTTTTAGCATTTTCCGGAACGCAGGGAGGTTGTTCTCTGCTCAGAGAGCTGTGGGTAGTGTGTTCCAGAGTTTGGCAGCTATGTATGGGAATCCAATCCCACCTGCTTTGGCACTGTTCATGTGGGGAGTGTACAGTTGGTTAGAGTAGCAGGTTCTTGTGGGGCGTGTAGAGGTGGTTCTTGCGATGGTCTCCGAGGTATGAGGGGACTGTGAGAGTTAAGCATTTGTGCATGAGGGTGAGAATTTTGAAAGTAATGTGGTCCCTTATGGGAAGCCAGTGTGCTGCCTGCCTGGCTTGGGTAATGTGGTCTCTTTTAGGAATACTCAATGCGGCTCTTAGAGCATTATTTTGTGTGATTTGGAGTCTATTTAAGTTTTTCGCTAATGTTCCGGCTAGAAGGGTGTTGCAATAGTCTAGTTTGGCCCCAATAGTGTCTTTAGCTATTGACAGACAGTTTGACTTCGAAAGGTAGGGTTTTACCACGTTAATGAGCTTAGTGGTATGAGCGGAGGCCAAAGCATTGGCGCTGACCTGCCTGGTCATGGATAGAGTAGAGTCTATGTATACCCCTAAAAACTTTACTGATGAGGATATGGGAATGATAGAGTTGGCAATGCTGAAGTTCGAGTATTGGTTGTCGAGTCTGGCTAGCAGAGTTATTTGACCAAGAATAATGATCTCGGTCTTGTCTCCATTAAGACAGAGGCCGTTCACCGCCATCCAAGCTTGGATAGTGGCGTAAATTAGATGTAGGGCATTGGTCATAGGAGCCAGAGAGTGGTAAAAGTACTTGTGTATCGTCAGTATAATTTGTATATGCTATACCAAGTGCATCGAGCTTGTCGAAGAGGGGCTTTGTGAACAAGTTGTATAGCGTGGGAGCTGTGCAAGAGCCCTGTGGGAGTCCACAGTGGATGGTGGTGGGGCTGTGTTGGCTTGATTAGAGAAAACCTTCATAGCTCTGCCTTCAAGGAACAAAGTAATCCAGGAGGCTACTTCTTTGGAGAATTTAGCTGACTGGGTGAGATGTGATGTGAGTATCTTGCAATCTACAAGATCAAAGGCAGCCGAGAGGTCCAAGAGTAGGAGAAGTGCTGGCTTACCTTTGTCCATGATTTGTGTGATTTGGTTTTTTAGGTCTACCAGGGCAGTTTCAGTGCCATGACCTTTGCGGAAGCCCGATTGTCTTTTCCCTAGGATAGAATTAGCTTCAAGAAAGTGTTGAATCTGTCTGTGGGCCGCTTTATCCAAAGTTTTTAGGTGGAATGGGACGGTGGTTATGGCCCGGTAGTTATTTGGCAGGGCGGGATCTAGAGTGTTTGCTTTTTAAGAGGGGGCGTATCCATGCTTCTATGGGCTTGTCGCCATGCACATAGATGGTCAGAGGCATTTACATTTCATTTAGAAAAAGGGTGTAAAATGTCGAATGGAACTGGGTCCACTGAATTTATATGTTACTTTAGTACCCTTAACTGAAATGAATCAAAATTGGACAGAATGGACTTCATCCAGGGAAATGCTAAAGCATGAAATCAGAAAATGACCACCACAATGCACTTGGTTGTGAGCTTCATGACCTCATCAATCTGGAAAAACTTCTTGCTCTTCTGTATCTCAACCAAATCATCCTGAAGATCAGTCTTAGCAGGAAGAACAGAGTGCCCAGACACCGCATTAAGTGCCTTGTATATATTATAGTGTGGCAGTCGCCACACTGTAGTCAAAATGTATACTGAGTACCATAGAAAATCAAAAAAATTAATTACTAATAACTTTTGACTCGTCTGATGGATTTGCCTGAAATTTTGCAGACAACATTCTACTGATGTCACCCGTATAGCACCCAATGCACCACTGAGCGAATGTACTTTTTGGGAAAGATCCATTACAAAATAAAAAAGCTATTAAGAAAACAGAAAAATACACCTTTGGCCTAGTCACATTCATTTCCCCATAGAAATAAAACTCACATTTTTGCAGGAGCACACAATGAAAACTGCTGGACAGAATTGGATCACGTATGAAACAACTTGGGCACGAAGTGTTGACTCGATCTCCGGTTGGGTCTAGGGTTATGGCATCAAGTACTTATTTAAATATTTGACGGAGAAAGGGGTGCCCCCTTCTCCCAAATTTATAGAGATATCTCCCATGGTGCTTTGCAGCACAGTCTTTTCAGAAAAGAAACATCTGCCATCTTTTTTTTTTGTAGCAATGTGAGAGACAACCCACGGGTTCCCATGGCTACCCCAAAAAAAAAAGCAGAAAGGTGCCATTTGGAGGAAGACAAATTATTAAATTGCATCAGGGTACAGATATGGGGTGGACAACATTTGAAATTTGGAGTTGGAGGGGGTCTAGGGACGAAGTCAAGAGCATGAAAATGTTCACAAAGCCGCAGTTATTTTGCAGGCTAATTGTGAATATAGAAGAAAAAGCAAGCAGGAATGAAAGTGCACCACATGGAACAACAAGGGTTTTGGTGGGGGGTGCATGGGAGAGGGCTAGGGGGGGAAACAGATTTATGGGGGTGGAGCAGTATGACACAGGAGGAGAGGGGTACCTGCTGGTAAGGCAGGGAATCATGGGTTTCTTATGCCGTTTGTGCCTGATAACTGCGGTTATCCAAAAACTACAGCTAACCATGTTTATTTGTAGTACTTTGGTATTTTAGCCGTGGTTTTGGGGAAAAGGTTAAAAAAGTGGTGGTAAAGAAAAAAGTATTTGGGCATGGTTTTTGGCCCGTTCGTGTTTTAAAATATACAGTAGACACGGTTGACCGCCATGGCCAGTGGATTGGAAAAACCCTTGAAATTTACTGAAAAAACTTTAGTTAAAGTTTAGTTAAGTTGACCAGATTCATTGCAACAAAATTCAGCGCATTTGGAAAGTCTTGACCGGCTAAACCTAGCACGTTCTCTTTGCAAAGCCAAAGAGCACAAATATATTATTGGAGAAGGGATTCACAACAACAAACAAAGTGGCATTATGGGGGAACATAGCATTATAGGGGACATCAACAGGAACACGTAGAGTTAAGCCTGGCATGATTTTCCAAAGGCGCTGAATTTTAAGGCTTTCGTTGCGATAAATCTGATCAACTTAACTAAACTTTAACTACATTTTTTCCAGTGAGTATATATATTTAAATACAAAACTTTATAATCTAAAGTATTTACTTTTCTGAATATTATCTATGGAGGGAACTATTGTGCTGCTTTTTTTGTAATTTGCATAATATGCAAATAGTCCTTAGTGAGGACTGGTCATTGCAGATCACCCATATATAAGGCCATCAGTAAATGTTTTGTCTAGAAGCAGAAATGTATTTTAGTTTCTTTAAAAGAGATATTTTGAGGGGGAAAGAGCATCATAGAAAGTGATACAGGGACCAACTAAATAGAAAATAGCCTAAAACATGATTGTTCCATTTCATTTTCCTTTACGTATGTACTTTTC
The DNA here is from genome assembly GCF_040938575.1 of Ambystoma mexicanum. Lineage (NCBI taxonomy): Eukaryota > Metazoa > Chordata > Amphibia > Caudata > Ambystomatidae > Ambystoma > Ambystoma mexicanum. Next base: position 973,557,460 of record NC_090929.1, on the reverse strand, counting down.
TAAATTAATGTACTTTTCGTTTGCAAGTTGCAATGCTCACCTCTTTTGATGCACAAGATAAAAGGGACAGAAGTTGGCATAATCTCCTTCCTTGCCACTTCACATGCCTTTTCTATCTCGACAACTGCAATCACATATCTGCTGCTCTAACAGTGCTTTAGCAGCTACCGGTCACCTGCATATCTCTTTACAGGACCCATCACAAACAAGGCAAACAAGGGCATCAACCACAAGTTTCTGCAGTATAAGCAGACCAAAAAGGAGCTACGCTTTAAATTTCAACGTATCAATAGCCCCAGATTCCCAAAAGTTGAACAGATATTACTTCATTTTCAGTCCAAATAGACAATATCTATAAAACTGTGACATTTCAGAACTGCAATTTCCAAGAACTCCATGTTTTACAGAAAGCCTGTAGAAACTGGCTAATCACCCCTAACTGGTGTCAGCACTTCATGATTTCATAAGCCAATCAATGGTCCCTGTCACTTATGTGATGTTAACACTCAGGCACCGATTCATGGAATTAACGTGCGCTGAAATATTCATAGCGTGCAAAAGCGTGCGAATCGCAGTGCCAGTGCGAAAATCGCAGCGAAACCCGCGCACAGCGATCCATGGAAGTCCGTTGGCGAGGAATTTCCAGGATGTGTGCCAAAATTCTGCGTGGCGCACGCTGGCGCACACGTCTCCAAACAGCGTGGGCTAAGCACACAGCAAAATCGCACATAGCGCGGCGCACACAACAAAAGTAGGAGGAACAGGGGGCGTGACACGTGGAATGGGGAACAACTCGTGAAAATGTGGGCATCACAGGAGAAGTACAGGAGGCAAGTGCGCGGAACGCCCACACGCACATTCAAAACACGTATTCATGGAATCGAACGGGGCTAACGTGTGCGCCAAAAAAGACGCGCTAATCCGGAAACACGTACGCCAGCAGGAAGTAGGCGTCGGAAGCAGGCGTACGTGGAAGCAGGCATACGTGGACCCGTGCAGCATAAAAGTGCACACAAACAACAAACAAGCACAGACGCCAGGATGAATATACCGTTCCTAGGTGCAGTGGTCGTGGGATACCGCAGGAGGAGGAGGATAGTCAGGCCCAGAATTTTTACACCCAGAACCAGCCTTTTTGGGATGCCTGATGACCAGGTGTATGGGAGGTACAGGTTTCCACCTCACATAATACTCAACCTAGTCAGTGAGTGGGAGGAGGACCTCACATCACCCACTCTGTGCTCCCAAGCACTCAGCCCCCTGCATAAGGTCCTCAATGTATTGCACTTCTTGGCCACTGGATCATTTCAAAGGACAACTGCTATAGTGGGGGGGGGTGTCACAGGCCACGCAGTCATGCTGCCTACACCAGGTCTTAGCCATCATGACTGCACGCCCATCAGTCCGCAGGCACATATACCTGCCCAGAACACCTGCAGAAAGGCAGGCTGTCGTCCAGGATTTTTACAGGGTGGTACACTTCCCCAAAGTGCTAGGTTCCATTGACTGCACCCATGTGGCTCTACGTCCCCCCAGGGCATCAGAGCACATCTACAGAAACCGCAAGCACTGGCATTCCATCACCTCCAGGTAGTATGTGATGCCAAGGGAATCATCACCTCAGTATATGCCAACTATCCAAGGTCCACCCACGACAGTTTTATTTAAAGAATGTCAACCCTAAACCGGGACCTAGAAGCTGGGCGGCATGGCGATACATTGCTGCTCGGTGAGTATAAATGCCACAGCACATGCATGCATGTCAGATACTGAGCAATGTCACAACCCCACTAATGATACCTATCACCACCTCCCCAGGGGACAGTGCCTACCCTCTGAGCACCCATATGATGACGCCAATTTCGGAACCCCACCACGCCACCGAGGTAAGATACAACACAGCCCACATTGCAACCCGGGGCATAGTGGAGCGCACATTCAGAGTGCTCAAGTCACGCTTTCGCTCCCTTGACCGTTCTGGCGGGCAGATGTTATACGCTCCCCCAGTAGTGTGCAGGATCATAGTGGCAGCATGTGTCCTACACAACGTTGCAACACGCCGGGTCCTGCCCGTGGACATGCTGGTGCCCCCACATCCCCAACCACAAGCACGGCCGCTGCGCATGGGAGGGGAAAGGGCACGGGGTAAGGCAGCCCGTACACAGCTGGTGGATAATTACTTCACCTAAAATCACACCCCTGTGGAGTGCACACAGCCCTGGCACATACCGGCTGACAATCAATGATGATGACATAAGGGACAGTCAACTGTCACAACCATACCAGCCTGAGATTGGTCACCTGGAAGTGTTACATTGTGTGCCCTACCTACACAAACACCACCAATGCTGTGTCATCAAAATACACACTTCTATGCTGCAAAAATCATTACCCCCTTGCAAAATACAACATGACAACAGTGCCGTGTCACCCAACCCCTCCCCAACACCGCCACCCAACACACCATGGCATGTCATGCTATGTGAGAGCAAACAAAGCAATCCCCAAAACATCACACAAGTGTCAAAGTACAGTATCCTCAATGGAAACTGCCCACACACAATATGCTCCCAGTAATGTAGAACTAACAACACACATGACCAAATACTTACCAACAATACAATGCAGCTACACAACCTCAAACATAGCATAAACATGACAGTACTAAGTTAAAGTAGTGGTAGTCTTACAACCTGATCATGCCAGCACATAGGCCACTTCCAACTGTACAGTGCTGCTGCCACGCAAATGTCCAAGTGCACTGCTTACAACATGAACTCCATCGCCAAAGTAGACGGCCTTGTGAAGACATGAGGAATTAACCTGCAAATTAGGTGAAAGACATGGATGCACAAGCACATAGCAATACACCATGCAGTGTACAATTCAACAACAATATCCACTAGGAATGTAAACACAGTATTGACTACAGACTGCCCACAAAGCTCATGGGAGTCCTACGTCACTGTGTAAGTCAATGTCACTTGGGCACACCCTTTGCAAGACCATGGAAACGGGATGCAGGAGGGTTGTGTGTCTCACGAACCCAAGCATCTAACCCAAACTCAGGACAAGCCTGCATGTGCCAAGCCGGAATACAGTGGATGCCCATGGGAGCCACACAAGGCAACACACTGCAAAAAAAAAAAAAAAGAAAAAATCAAATATCAAAAATCAAAAATGCCCATGTGGTAGCCAGGGGCGGGGGGGAGGCCACCCAGGAGGTCCCAGGACAGGGTACGCACCAACACCCACCTGTGTGGATGTTGGGGAAGAAAACACCTCCATGGGCTCATGGCCTGCACGGCTATACCAATGTGAGAGAACTGCTGCTGTCGCTATCATCACCCTCTGCTGCTGCCACAGGAGATGGTGCTGCCACAGGAGGTGGTGGTGCAATGGGAGGCAGCCCACGCAAAGCCCTGGTATGGTCCTCCATTGCAGCAAGCATGCGGGTGTGAAAGGTCTCATTTTGGAGGATTATAGTGCGGAGATCCCCATGCAGCACCTGACGTGATGCATGAATCTCCTCCCGAGTTGCCTGCATCTCAGCTGAGAGCGAACGTATGAGCCGCTCCAGCTGCTGTTCTGTCCTCAAGTTAGTGGAAGCCTCAAGGTCAACAAGAGTCTCCCTGAGGTGATGGAGTTCTACCCTCATAGCTTCCCTGTGGCCCTGGGACTCTATTGATATCGATTGGCGTAGTCTCCAGTGCCGCCCGTCTGTCCATGTTGGACGCCAACATGTCCTCCCTGTGTGATTGTCAAACGGAGTCTGTTGCCTGCTGTAGTAGCTCCATCTGCCTTTCAGGGGGGACAATGGAAGTGGCCACCCTCTCCATTGCTTGAGCCATCATCTCAACTGATGCTGCCTGTTTGGTTGCCATACCGTAAATGGATTGTTCCCATGCGGTATTGCCTGGTGGCGTACGGCTACCGCGGGCACCAAACCTGTTTGGGGCAAGGCGATCTGCGCCTTGCTGTTCCGACACTGCCTGAGGCTGCAGGACTGCATTCCCCCTCTGATCTGCTGGCCCAAGAACAGGATCAAATGTTGTGGAGTGTGACCCTGCATCCGTAACCGCCAAAGGCGGACTTACCAACACTGACATCCCCATAGAGGGTTCTACCCCTGGTACAGGTGGGTTGGACAGAACATAATCCCTGCCAAAAACACTTACCTGCAACGCCACATAGGTCTCATCATCTGAATCAGCACCTGAATAGAGGTCTGGGGAGGTGCACCCAGAGGCACTCCTCGACAGAATGTTCTGCAGCAAGATTGGGTTCTCATCCACTACCACACCAAGTCCCCCACTGGTGCCCGGTCGTGCCTGAGATTCCTCCTGGGTCTGCACCATCTCCTCAACCTCAACAGCATCAAGTGTGTCATCCCCTGCAAAAACTTGAAAAACAGAAAATGGAAACAGGCATTAGCACCATAGCACACAAATAGGCCTGACAAGCTACATAACCAGTACATGATTTACACAATTTACACATGTCCCACATGATTATAACCTTCCCATGCATGCACTGTTACTGAGTTTGAAGGAGACCCAAAAGGCAGACACTGATGACACCTACATGGAAGAGCAACACATTTGCTGCATGCTGGGTAGCACTGCCATCACACATTGGGCTGTGAGTGGCATGTCCAATACACATACATGACACATGCCATCACATAGATGGCATGTACCATAGCCATGGTACATTCCACAAGTACATCCATATGTCAGTGAATGAATACTGTCAGCCATCCATGTGAGATGGACATGATGAGATGAAAAATGCTACATCGTGTGACTGTGAAGTAATCGCGTGTGAACCGAAAAGAAGTACAGATTTCACCCACTCGCTCTCCACGAAAAGCACATACAAGGAAATGGCGTCCTACACGCAGCTTTTAAACCGGCCCACACGTACACGTCAGAGACGCGCGGGCGCTTTCATCCAATTACACGCAATGACACTCGGATGTGCAGTTTTTCCACGTGTGCTCTGTCATCACGTGCTATGAGGGAAACGCCCGCGCGTTAATGTAACTTACGCGCCTATGCGCTAATGGCCTTTGGTCCAATGGAATCGCATGCGTGTGCTGATGCGCTTACGCGCTAAGGCCCCTTCCTCGAATTACACGCTGACGTGCAAGATTTTCACGTGCCAAATCACTCCGTATCAAGCTGGCCACGCGAAAACACACAGAACCCACGCTCCTGCCCTGAAGGCCATTTTCCTGCCCCCCAGAGCCCTGAGCACGCTCCCACCTGCCATCTGCTGCTGCCTGACTGCCTGCTGCCCACGTGCCCTGCTATGTGGTGCCTGTACATCAGTCATCTGCAGGGGTCCAGTTGCTGTGTCCACCCCTGCTGGAACAGAAGACTCCCGAATGGAATACCATCGCTCCACAGCCCAGCCCCAGGAACCAGTTGCCCACCCATGCCTGCCTCAGGGGTCGCCATGTCGGGGCAAACACCATCTGAGACCACTGGTGACTCCCAGCCAGAGGGGCAGAGGGCCACCAGCTTCAGTCAGAAGAAAGTTGGTGTCTTGGTGGAGCATGTCCTAGGGCATTATGATGCCCTCTTCGGAACATCACGCGCCAACAAGGAAGGACGGGATAGGATCTGGGACGACTTTGTGGTTGCCATCAATGCGGAGGGGGTGGCAACCTGCAACATCAAGCAAGTCAAGAAGCGCTGGGAGGACTTGAGGTCCAGGACACTCAACAAGGCCCGGCGCCTCGTGGAGGGGGGCCGGGGCAGCATGAGTACCATCCAAATGAGGGTCCAGGAACGCGTAGGCCCAGCGCTCCATGCCTGTCTCTGTTATTGGACATGGATGGGGTGTGAGAGATGGGTGCTGCTGTCATGGACATGTATGGTGTCCATGTCTGTGTGTCTGACTTGCGTGTCTGTGACTTGTAAATGCCATGGATGCATGACACATGTCTGTGACAATGTTCAGATTCACTGATGCAGCCTACTCATCCTTGTATCCACTGTGTCTGGGGTGTACGAGGCCAGATGGATGAAACTACGGTGAAGTGTGTGCATGTGATAGACATGACCCATGATGCATGTGAGTTTCAAACCAGCATTGTATGTTTCAAGAGTCCCTTGGACATGTATGCTAATGTCCATAGCATGCGCCATGCCTGTTACTGCATGTGTTTTGCCTGCACTGACCCATGTGTTGTGGAGGAACAAGATGGAAGTGATGTTTGACAGTGCCACTCATCTGCTATTGCTTCCTGTCTAGGGGACCATTGTACAGTACCCTGATGCTTGTGTTCTATGTCTCCCTCTACACAGCGGTGATGAAGAGGGCGGAGACGGTGCTGTGGAGCAAAGCGGCGGGGATGCCCCCACCGGCCAGCGACGCAGGGCCCAGTCACCCTCCCAGAATTTAGCATCGTCCGGGAGTGAGGGGACTGGTGCTGCGTCTACCACTACGGCTGCAGTGGAAGGGGTGGGTGAGCCACCACAGGGGCTTGCAACGGCGGAAGACGGTGTGGAGCCATCCAGGTTGGTGGTTTCCACAGAGGAGGAGGAGGCTGCTACTGAGCCGCACATGGGGCCTGGTGGGGGTGGTACCACTGGTGCAAGTGGTGCAGTCCAGGGCCAGGGGCAGGAGGCAGCACAGGTCACCACGGAGGGGCCTGTGCATGTCGCTGTCCCTGACCCTGTGACTGCACCACCATGCACCAGCAGGGATGCCCCATCCCAGGCCCGTCCGCAGGTAGGAGGGATGTCCATGTCATCTGACACTCCTCTGCCTGCGGACGAGGGGACCCCTGGCCGTATGGAGAAGGTCCTGATTGGTGTCGCGTTGCGCACGCGTGACATTCGTGATGACGTGCATGCTTCCCGAGGGGAGCACGCAGGTCATCATGAAGAGCAGGGTGCCAACATGGCCGAGTTGGGAGTGTCCATGGTCGGGGGTTTTGTACATGTGTCGGCCACTCTGGCGGCCCTCTCCTCCTCTGTGAAGACTATGCGCCAGTCGTTCTCCATGACATCTTGCGGCCCAGATGCCACCAGGGCCCCCTGTAGACCTGCCCTGACCAACGCAGCCAGCTCGGTGGGGATCCCATCCCTGCCACAGTCGGGAGTCGGAGGTCCAACAGGGGTGGACACCACAGCAACTGGACCCCAGCAGATGGAGGATGTGCCGGCATCATCGAGCAGGTCACGTGCACAACGGCGTTGGTGGATTCCATCAGCCTGGATGCCGTCGTGCTGGCAGAGGCAGTTGCGTCGGAGGCAGCGGCAGGCTCAACGTGGGAGGCATCATGGCTCGGGGCCATCTACATCAGAGGGGCAGGCATCGGCTGGAGGGCAGGAGGACCCTGGAATGGGAGGGTCTTCTGTGTGGCAGCGGTTGGGCCAGCAGATAGGTGCGGTGCGGCGGCGGGCGGAGAAGGCACGGCTCACAATGGTCAGGGCAGAGAACTCCATGCGCAGGGCGCTGAGGCGGGCTGAGTGCCTCGAGGGAATTCGCAGGGAGTTGGAGGTGGACATGGCGTTATCCCTGCGAGACCTCGGGGACAGAGAACAGGCCCGCCTCCAAGACATTGTGGGATGTATTTACCCATGCATCCGAGCCCTACCTCAAAACTGTGCAGTACTGACATGAAAACATCATGATGGCCAGAGCTTCCCAGAAAATGCACAGGGAAATGCATGAAGAATAGGCTGCCACGCATTTTTTGCCGATGTTATGGGCACAGAAGGACACTGCCTAAAACCACCATTGGACTACCCGCACAGTAGTCTGAAACCATTGGGAGTGGCAATGCTGATTGCCAAAAGCAAACCCATAACTGTTGGGAATTCATTTTCTTAAATCCCAAAAATGGGTGCAGTACCAGTACTCACCACTATCCAAAAGCCGGCAGTTTAAAACCACCCTGTGTTTCTCTGAAGGCAAGCCAAAGTGCCTATTTCAAACATTGCAATATGTGCAAAATATTCACTGAACACCAGCAGAAATTTGGTAGAATGGAGTTTTGTGTGCCTACAAAATCTGGGAAATGAAGAGCCCAGAAAAATGCTTATAACAAGACTGGCTGCGCTGTGGATTTCAGCAGTTTAAGTTGCATTGGACTGAAAGACACTACAAATCTAAATGTTCAAATTGACTGAGTGACCTACTTTTGAGTGTCACATAGGTTGAAATTGTTTAAATGTCATAGTTTTAAACTTAGAATCAGCCTTCTAGCTGCATATGTAAAAAAAATGTCTTGACTTAGACTGGGGAACAAAAAGTGACATTTTATCTGAAACCCGGCTTAAGGAACTGAATTCTGCCTGGCAACTACCCCCATCAGGAGGGAAATTTGAGTCACCACTGTGTTCCCAGGCCAACCTTCCTTTTGCTGCCCACACGAAGGATATGCCATCTATCTGATAATTGAATTATCTGTGCTCTGCAGGAGAGTGAACAAAGCCCTCTTCACTCAGGCAAAGGTTTTTATTACCGCAGTCGTAAAATGTAGCTTCCTCTTGGCAAGAGCTGGGAGGGGCACTGCCTGTGAGAGCAAGCTGGCTTGGCAGAAACTGGAAAGACTGGTTTCTATACCATGTGACCTGGGAAACCACACCCCTTTGGAGCCAGAACATAACTTTAAAAAGATGAATAACTCATAGAGCGGACATGTGAAAATTTTATAAATGATACCATAATTCTTGTGATTTTTCTGCCCACATTTTAAGAGGTTTTTCGACCCGGTGGCATGTTCAGGGGGGTGTCAGCGGAAAAGTGGATATTACTCTAAATGTATGCATGTTAAAAATCTGAAACTTCATCAGTTAATGTCCCTACTCCCTGCACACATGTATGTAAAGTTGGGTCAATGTCAGAAATTGCAAAATCAGTTAAAAAGTGAAATATGTGCCAGTTCTGAATGCAAGCTCCCAGGAAGAGCAGAGTTTGAACAGGGGATACCTCCTGTAATGCATGATGGGTGCATATGATTTTAAAACAATATGTACCTCTGCAAATATGTATTTGTTTCAAATCTAGATTTGTGTGTAAGTTGGCAGGAGGAGTGGACTTTCTGCAGGCTGTAAAATGACATCACTCTGACTCACAGTTCATTCCCCAATCAAATGATAAATGGAAGTTTGACCAATTAGAAGCTGGAAGAGAGGTAGGGTCAGTGATGCTAGAACACACCCACATTCTAAACACATAAAAGCAGACAGACAGGACAGATAGGGACTTCCAAATCCATCTGCAGCGGGACGCTCTGCCGGAAAAATCCATACTTTACCTCCATCAATCCTCCAGAGAGCCAAACTAGAGACTTCAATCTATCCAGAACTAGAGACCCAGACCAGAGAACCAGAGAGAGCTGACCCAGATCACTGTGAAGTGCAGAGACCAGAGGCGAATTTAAAACCCTGACCAGATCCGTGATGAGGCTCATTTCACTCAAGAATATAGTGTGAGTACCTAGAAAACTGTGCAGAACCAATCTCCTAGTTAAAATCATATAATTCAAGCTATTTAACCTAAGTAGAACTGCCTCCTAGCTGTCACCTGTCATTTTAGCTGCAAAAGCTGCACGTGTCTTTTTGAACTTTAAAATTTGCAAAACCAAAAACGACCTTTATTTAATCGCTCATATCTCCGCGACCGTTTGTGCTAGAGACTTGCAATAACTTTCATCTGAAAGGTTAGAATCGTGGCTTTCCTACGAACCTAGAACCGCATTCCTACCCCTCATAGTTTTACCGCAATCGCGGAACACGCATTCGCGAATTTTACCGCGATTTGCTAATTTCTTCACATGTAAAAACTGCTGCTGCTTGCCTTCCATTTGCCAGAAATTCGTTTAACCTGCTAACTATCCCTGCATCATTGCTAGTGTGAGTCTGGACTAATATTAACTAGATACCACTCACCCTGAACCTCTGAAAGGGAATTAAAAAGCATTTCCAGCATATTTCTCATCCATTGCTAGCACATATCAAAGCATTTGGGCCTGTGTTTTCAAAACTCCTATCTGTTTTCTGTAAGCTTGCTGGGATTGAACTGATTACATTGATTGCATTTTTGAGAACTGCGTGCTTTCCTCCCATTCCCTTGCATTGCATAAAGAGGGGGGGAGTGGATTGCCAGAGAAAAGTGATTACATTGTTTGGTTGAAATCATATTGAGTATTTTCTGTACTGCATTCATTGAATATTGCATCCACCTGAGCTTACATAAAGCATCCTCTACCACATTATACTTTGGTTCCTATTTACCAGTGTGCTACCTTATCCATTTCCTGTCAACTCATTAGTGATTATAAGAAGTGTGCTAGTGCCAGATTCTCCGTTGTTGATCTTTATCATATCAGATTAAGTGTGCTATTCAGTTATTAATTTATTATAAAGCGTGATATAATATATATTGTTTAAATTATCAAATAAACCTTTTAAACTTGCAAAACAGAACTACTTCTTGGCTCAGTGGGGTCAGGGGGATTCCAAGAGAGGGGTGTTATATAGGGGTAGTCATCCAGAACGCATGAACTGGACCTAAAGATATATCAATAAGGGTTTTCATTCAGTCTTATAGACTAGGCGTTGACTTAGCTGTAGTGTTGAATTGAATCCTCTTACAACATTGAACAGGAGTTCGATGATGCCCTGGCCCATGACATCAACAAGTGAGCCGTTGGACTTGCCCGCCGCCATTGTATATAGTTCATTAGTGTTAAGTTTCATTTCTTTTTTCTTTCATTTGGGGCGCATGGACTATGCCCCACATTTTTGTATATAGTTAGCAATTAGGTAGGTTTCATTCTAGGTTTCATTTATGTCATTGGGCTCATGGACCCTGGATTTGCTATTTGTACATAGATTTACAGTGGATTTTTCTCCTTCATCTTTATTTTTCTTCACCATGGAGCAATGGATATTACGCTTTTCTTTCCCTTTGGATTTGCTTTGTTGGACGGTGACTTTGGACACATTTTCATTTGGATTAATTTGGATTCTCATTTTATTTATTTATCATTTTTTGGGACATGCTGCATTTTGATTATTATTGGCATTATTGTGTGTTTTTATTTCATTCCCTTCATTTTGACTTGAATACATTTTTGTTTCTTACTTCAATGTGTGGTCTTCTCTCATTGGTTTCATGCATGTCACAATGTGTGTTTTCTCAGTCATGTGTTGCCATTGTGTGGGTCTGACAGACTTGTACTCATGCGCATACTGCTTATTTGTGATCTATCATGTAATGGTGATTTCAATTTGGAGTGGATGTAAAGCTTGGTTGGGTGTTTGGACTTGGGTGGCATGGGGTGGGATTTGTGTGGCCATATGATCCAGGGATTTGGATTGTGATGACGTGTTGCCTGGGGGACATGTGTCGGGGCCTGCTGGCAGGTGCCCCTGACTGCTGGGGGGTGGGGGTGCAGGGGGACATGTGTGGAGCCTGCTGGCAGGTGCCCCTGACTGCTGTGGGGTGGGGGTGCAGAGGGACATGTGTGGGGGCCTGCTGGCAGGTGCCCCTGACTGCTGGGGGGTAGGGGTGCAGAGGGACATGTGTGGGGGCCTGCTGGCAGGTGCCCCTGACTGCTGGGGGGTAGGGGTGCAGGGGGACATGTGTGGGGGCCTGCTGGCAGGTGCCCCTGACTGCTAGGGGGGTGGGGGTGCAGGGGGACATGTGTGGGACATGAGTGGGGGCTTGCTGGCAGGTGCCCCTGACTCCTGGGGGGTGGGGGTGCAGGGGGACATGTGTTGGGGCCTGCTGGCAGGTGCCCCTGACGGCTGTGCGGTGGGGGTTCAGGTGGGACATGTGTGGGGGCCTGCTGGCAGGTGCCCCTGACTGCTGGGGCGTGGGGGTGCAGGGGGACATGTGTGGGACATGAGTGGGGCCTGCTGGCAGGTGCCCCTGACTGCTGTGGGGTGGGGGAGCAGGGGGACATGTGTGGGGCCTGCTGGCAGGTGCCCCTGACTGCTGGGGGGTGGGGGTGCAGGGGGACATGTGCGGGACATGAGTGGGGGCCTGCTGGCAGGTGCCACTGACTGCTGGGGGGTGGGGGTGCAGGGGGACATGTGTGGAGGCCCGCTGGCAGGTGCCCCTGACTGCTGTGGGGTGGGGGTGCAGGGGGACAGGTGTGGGGGCCTGCTGGCAGGTGCCCCTGACTGCTGGGGGGTTGGGGTGCAGGAGGACATGTGTGGGGGCCTGCTGGCAGGTGCCCCTGACTGCTGGGGGGGTGGGGGTGCAGGGGGACATGTGTGGGACATGAGTGGGGGCCTGCTGGCAGGTGCCCCTGACTGCTGGGGGTGGGGGTGCAGTGGGACATGTGTGGGGGTCTGCTGGCAGGTGCCCCTGACTGCTGTGGGGTGGGGGTGCAGGGGAACATGTGTGGGGGCCTGCTGGCAGGTGCCCCTGACTGCTGGGGGTGGGGGTGCAGGGGGACATGTGTGGGGGCCTGCTGGCAGGTGCCCCTGACTGCTGGGGGGTGGGGGTGCAGGGGGAGATGAGTGGGGGCCTGCTGGCAGGTGCCCCTGACTGCTGGGGGTGGGGGTGCAGGGGGACATGTGTGGGGGCCTGCTGGCAGGTGCCCCTGACTGCTGTGGGGTGGGGGTGCAGGGGGACATGTGTGGGGGCCTGCTGGCAGGTGCCCCTGACTGCTGGGGGTGGGGGTGCAGGGGGACATGTGTGGGACATGAGTGGGGGCCTGCTGGCAGGTGCCCCTGACTGCTGGGGGTTGGGGGTGCAGAGGGACATGTGTGGGGGGCTGCTGGCAGGTGCCCCTGACTGCTGGGGGGTGGGGTTGCAAGCTGACATGTGGCTGCCTGCGGGACATGACCAGGGGTGGGGGTAGTCCCCTGTGGTGTGGGCTGCCTGCAGGTGCCGTGGGGGGTGTAAAGGGAACACCTGGGAGGACCCACACTGCCAATTCACGTGTAGGACTCACCGCGCACCCCTGAAATTCACGTACCCCGCTCTGACAGCAAAATCGCGTGTGAAACTTCCCACAAACCCCAGAAATACACATACCCTGCTGAAATCACGTGTGAAACCTCCTGCGAACCCCAGTTATACACGTACCCCACTCGCACAGGCCCTTTCGCGTGTGAAACTTCACACGAACCCCCGTAATACACGTGCCCTGCTGAAATCGCATGTGAAACTTCCCACGAACCCCAGTTATACACGTACCCCACTCGCACAGGCCCTTTCGAGTGTGAAACTTCCAGCGAAACCCCATAATACACATACCCTGCTGAAATCGCGTGTGTAACTTCCCGCGAACCCCCGTAATACACGTACCCTGCTGAAATCGTGTGTGAAACTTCCCGCGAACCCCAGTTATACACGTACCCCACACGCACAGGCCCTTTCGCATGTGAAACTTCCTGCGAAACCCCGTAATACATGTATCCTGCTGAAATCGTGTGTGAAACTTCCCGCAAACCCCAGTTACACACACCCCACTCACACAGGCCCTTTCGCGTGTGAAACTTCCCGCGAACCGCCGAAATACACGTACCCTGTTGAAATCGCATGTGAAACTTCCCGCGAACCCCAGTTATACACGTACCCCACTCGCACAGGCCCTTTCGTGTGTGAAACTTCCCGAGAACCCCAGTTATACACGTACCCCACTCGCACAGGCCATTTCGCGTGTGGAACTTCACGCGAACCCCAGTAATACACGTTCCACACTTGGCGTTTGCTGTTTGGCAGCCCTGTAAACTGGTCCAGGGTTAGCGCAGCCCTTTGCGCTGGATTGGGGATTTTGATGGCTTTTCTCTGCGCTAGGGGCGTTCTTGGGGGCGTAACTGGCACTGCTGCAGTGTCGCTGCGCCACTCTGAGCCACGGCTGGTTTTGGAGGCGAAATCCATGAATACGCTGTGCGCCGAAATCGATTTTAGCGCATGCGGCTGGCACAGACTTTCGCACGCGCACACTGTGCGCCAGCCGCGTGCGCCACTTTTGTGCGAAATTCTATGAATTACCCTGTCAATCTGGCGGTCTGGGTTGTTAAAGGCCCGAGTGGAGCACCCAAGTGGAGCACCCGATGACATCGATCAGGCATGCCTGATCGGATGTTAAGGCCATTAGCACCCTGGGTTACCAAAGCAGCTAAAGAAAATGCATTTTCCTTCCTAGAACGGGACGCACGCGTCCTGTTGTATGTAGGAAAATCCTTTACCAACATAGCCGTCATGGAAAGGGAAGGCGGGGCTCCGTATGGAGCCCTTCGTCCCTTTCCATGGTGGCCGTTCTGCACAGAAAGGAAGGTGCGGCTGTGAGTGCTGCTGTGCTGCTGCAATAAGGTAAGTTAGGAATGTGGGGGGAAGATGGCAGTAGGGGGAGCCGGCCATCAGGTGGCTTGGAATGTGGGCTTACACCTGCAGTTCAAGCCCGCATTCCTAGCCACCTGAATGGTTTGCTCCCCCTGCTAGTGTACTAAAAGGTGTTATCAGCCACTAACACTTCTCCTCTACAGTCAATATTGTCCAACTGGGATGCAAGGGGGCACATACAGTGACTGGTAAGGATGACCACTCTGAGTTGTCTACAATCATCCTTTTTCCACAAGGACGGGCCAGCACTGAAATGCTAGGCAAATATCCACTGAACAAGAGTACGAACAGCAACTTCAGACACATGTTTTTGCGGTGTTGGGCAGCATCAGAGAGGGGATACTGTGTCTCTCTAGGCAGACAGGCCAAGGGGTTCGTGGCTGGATACCCTTTCTAACTTAGGTTTAAGGTTTAAGCTCAAGTGTTTCAATACAAGACACCATTGTGAGAGCTCTTCTACTGCAGACAAACCTAGCATGGTTGTCCTCTTGTGTGGGGCGATGTCCACTCAGGATGGTCTACGATCACACTTTAGCCCAGTGTGCCTTACCAACGTTGAAATAGCCATTTACATAATATCAGTGTTTCCACACACATTGTCGGTCTGGCAAATAAAATGCTAGGCAATTGTACTCTAAACAAGAGTACCATCAGAAACCCCAGACACATGTTTCTGACTGGCTGGGCATCATCAGTGAGGTGAAGCTATGTCTCTCTCATTGTCTTACTGTTTTGAGAGGTCCTTTTTTTCTCCTCAAGGGGTCTTATGTTTCCCAAGTTCTCTAAAAGCTACTCATATAATTTTGTATGAAATACCTAGTTCACCCTCTTAATTATTTATGTATTTATTTATTGAGATCAGATATTGGCAAGCCAGAGTCTGACAGTGCCAACAGCGAAAGGTGGGAGGGGGGTGCTACAGCTGGTAAGTAGCTAGCAACCTAGACCAATAAGGTCCGACCCGAAGGAGACTGATTTGACAAAAAGATACGTTTTTAACTTTTTCCTGACAGTTATCAAATCACTTGTGCTTCGGATTTCAATTGAGAGCAGTTCTAGAATTTGGCATAGTTGATAGTACAAAAGAGACCAACCCCTCTAGAAAGACGGATACAATCAACAACCATTGTGTGGCGGTAGACTGCTCTTAAAGGTCTCAAGGGAGAGAACCATCTGAGATATTTCTTAATGTAAAATTTGGCCTAGCCATATAAGGCTTTGGGGGCTTAAGTCAGGAGTTTAAACTTGATCTGTGGTTTTACCCAAAGCCAATATCGTATTTTCAGAACAGGGGTAATGTGATCTTGCCTGAGAGACTGCATCAAAGTACAGCAGCTATATTCTGGATCACTTGGAGTTTATGTAATGAGGATTGTGTTGCCCCTGCATATAAAGCATTACAGTAATACAGACGAATGTTAACCATGGCACATGCAATAATAGTAGAATGATTTTCCAAAAGGAATAGACAGATCTGTCTCAGTGTCATCAATTGGTAATGGGAAGAACTGATGACTTTATTTATATGAGAGATAGATGAAAGAAGGTAGACATCTGTTAAGGATTTCAATCAGGCAATACACCCAGGTCTCGCCTAGAATGTAATGCACAGATGAAATACTTATTTATTGTGTCTATAGGTTCAATATTCTGAGTGATATACCACTCATATCACACCCTTCTCAAAATACCCCCCAGGTCACAGTGGACCAGGAATCAGGCTGGTTGGTAAAGGTAAATATTTATTTATTTATTTAAAATTCAAATCAACATATGTTTTAATATATAAGGGGCAGCCATCACCAATGTGGTGACAAAACAATTCAAAAAATAAGTAAGGCAAATCGATTCACTTTTTAGTGACACAGAATATAAAACACAGGATGTAAAACGCAGAGAAAAGAACAGTTTTGGCTTGTGAAAAGATAGCGCTTAGGTTAATATTTCCCCCCGCAAAGTTCTTAATTCACAAATGAGCAATTCTACACAGATGTAAGTAAGCAACAATATTCAGGAATGTAAGAACAGTGTATAGTGTTTGAATACAATCTTCCCTCCCCAAACAAGAGAGAAAAACGTTTTGGGAAATTTTACACTTTTTAAATGACAGTTGAAAACGGCTTTGTGAAACTATGAAAAGTGTGCAAAAATGCTTAAATTGATATAAATACCTAAGGGACCAATACTGAACAGGTTCTAATGAACATAAGCTACAATAGCAGCAATAGTGAACACTTAGAATCAGAATAGAAGTGTGGAAATACTTTGAATGGGAAAAGACACGTGTAAAACTTTTGCACAAATTGCGAATTCCCGGCTAAATTTCACTACGCGATTTTTAATAAAAACGGTGCAAATATACTGTTTCGCAATGCGGTTTTTAGTTGTGGATGAAGTTATGCAAGTTTAAATGAGAGGCATTTTGGAGAAAAATTAACAAAGAAAAATGGAAAATCGGTTTTAAATGACAGATTGGTTTTATTTAAACTATATTAATGACTAAGAAAAAGAAGAATGCCGCCCAGGAAGCTCCACAGTTACGCACGGCCGTTTGTAACTCTTCATGTGGTGGATACTACGTTTTCTTTATGGAATTACTTTATTTAATCCAAATCACTAATGGCTTATGGTCTAGCAAAACAAATTAGAGAAATCAGCACTAACACTAGGGGTGCAAACAGGGTTGCAATAATGGTTCAGACACTATTGGAGGTTCTTAAGTTAAAGAGAGGATGGGTTGAGATTGGGGTAGGACAAGGCAAATATACTATGGGTTACTATGATTCCTGTTGATACTTATAGTCCACAGTAAATTAAGATTGGACCGTCAGGTTCTGGTCATCACAGATCGGGTCTACAGGCAGCAGGGCACTTCTGGCGGGATGGTCAGCTGGGCGGTTCTGGTCAATTGGACTGCACCTGAGGTTCGATTGGATTGGATTGGCCCTTCTGGTCACTGGACACTGTAGATTAATGGGATGGCGAGTTTCAGTAGGCAATAATGAATGGTAGCAAGCCAGACTGGATCAGAATGATTACTCTTAAGCTTGGGATGGTTCAGGATGTGGGCCTAGCTGAAGAACAGTTCAGCAAATGTTGAGGCCTGGGTTTTGCAAAGTGGTCTAGAATCAGGACAAGATGAAAAGTTCTGGAACAGGATGAAGAAGTCAGGACCAGAGCGTCATGCGGAAATCAGGATGTAGTCAGGAATCAGTCTGTATCTGTGTGTTGTGAGGTTCCCATATTTATCAAGCCAAGTGACATCACTCAGTTTATGGTAGGGGCAGAATTACAATCCACACCCCCAAGGCTGTGAGTGGTCAAATGCACTTGCCTTTTTCTGGTTGAAAGCCAGAAAGAGCTGTCATATTTTGTGATGTGACTTGGGAACTCCCACAGTGATTTGGACCAAAACTTAACTTTCCACAAATACACATTTCTATAATTATGCCCTCTAAAACAATCAGACAGATGCATTACATATTTTATGGGTTACATTTACCTCCAACTCCTACAGCCGTGAGAGCTGGCATTTTGTCTTTCTGTGGAATTGTGTCAATTTTAATCATAAAGATTTGGCCTAACAATTCCTAATTCAGTACATATCTGTGCAATCTCCAGTAGAACACGGGTATACAATATTAGACTTGCAGCATTAATAGTTTGGCGCAATCAGTGTTTCAGTATAACCTTTGTCCCTTATGCAGTACCAGGTTCACTCACGTCTTCAAATGTCTAGCATGAGTTCAGATTCATAAGTATGTATTTTTCACTCGTCCACTTATTTCGGCTGCCATGTTAAATGTCATGAAGTTCTGTGGCAAAGTAACTAATTTCCATTCAACATCCATGTCAGGTTTTCTTTTTCTCTTTCTTCACAAGTGAGCAAATGGCCAGTCCTTTGAAAGTCACTGAGAAGCCTCCCCCACATCCTGCCCCTCCTCTGGGAGGATGGGTGTCCAAGCCTTCTGTTGTCTGTACCTGAAGCAAGGACAAATGTCTAATGAGGGCCTTTGTTCTGAGCATGCAAGGAATCCCCATAACAATTAGGCCTTCCTGCTATCAGTGAGGTGTTACCCATTCCCAGGCTGAATGGGAAATACTTTAAATTACCTACATCTTTCATTAAAAGATATAAATGAACACTGTTTGTAGTTGCATTTTGACATTTAAAGAATTAGGCCTTTCAACAAAAACATGCTTTTAAACAGGCGATTTTGCACTTTCTTCAGGAAAAAAACACATTTAAACAGTCTTTTACATCAGATTTTCATTTGCAGCACACACATTTGATTTAGCATAATGTCTGTCCGTGAGTGCTGGAATTTGTCTGCAGTCTGGATTTATGTATCCAGCCCTTGCTTGGAGTTCTGTCTGCACAGCTGAAATTGTTACATCTTGCCATTTTTAGCCACATTTTTCCTGTGGAACTGAAAACCATGTTGCTGGGCTGCCTTTTTCATGAAATACATTACTTAGCTGCTGTCAGTCAGTGAGGCCTGGCTCCTCTGATCCACCTAGATGATCTGTAACCCTTTTAAATTCAATGGTTCACTGGAAAATGAATGGATCTTGCACTTAAACAGCACTTTGAAGGTTGCAAAGCTGCATTTTAAAAGGCATTTTCGGTTTTTAGCCCAATTCTGCGGCATTGCTTCATGTTGAATGGAACCGATCCCACTGGCATGCTCCTGCAGTGAGAATTCTGTTTTCACCCCCACTTTGACTGTGTGGCGGGGTGTTCAGCCTTTTGTGATGGTGACCCACACGCAGTTTTGCAGATTTTTGTGCGCACAGTGGTTAGCGCATCCATTTTTGGCTGTTTCTTTCCCCATTTGTATAGTGGTGCAGTGGGGCACATTGGCATGGGTCAAAATATCCCACATAAATCCTCCCCCTGACTTCGGCTTGACTTGTAGTCATGGGGAAGTCGGGCATGTGGGATTTTTCTTTCTGTCCATGTGAAGAACGCCGGTTTCTTTGGTGGTAAATTCTTCTTCCCTCAGCGAATGATGTGGCACACTCTCCTCGTCAGCTCTGGTTGGAATAGGAACGATACCCCTGTCTTCTCTCATGCTTTCTTTTCCAGTGTGGAGCAACACTCTGGATCTCTTTGGTTTTTCCTCCCGGGTCCCTGAGGAGGTCCTCCTTGGTGATGAGGGATGCTTAGTACCAATACTAGAAAACAGAACATAATCCAGTTATGAAAATGTCCCACTACTGCTCCAATGGGGATTTCAGCAGTGGGATAGATGCATGCATTCAGTGACAATTTACACTATTCCCTGCATGTATTTAATAACAATTTAAAATATTTCTCGCATGTATTCAATGACAATTCAACAATTTCCAAGGTTTCCAGATTCTCTCCCTCTAGGTTTTCTGTTGGCTCTTGTATTTGCTGCAGTTAGCTGGTTTATGTGGACTCACTTTTCTTCCCCTTCAGTCAAATTTCACTTCGGAATGCGGATTCTGTAGGTGACTGGTGAGGTTTTGTCTACAATTTCAAAAAGGTCCCCGCCAGCTGGGCAAAAATGTGCGCTCTTTGGCTTGGTTCCTTTGGAAATTGTACAAGTAGACCCTGTCTCCTACTTGATATTAATTTTTGGTCGTCTTAAGGTCATAGTGGGTCTTCATGCTGTCTCCAGATCTTTCTAGATTCTGCCGAGCATACGCAAAAGCATGTTGAATATGTCTTCCCAGATTCTCAACATACTCATGAGTTGTGAAGGCATTTATCAATGTCTGCTCTTGGGTTCTATAGAGCAGATGCTGGGGTAGCACCATCCTTCGTCCAGTCATCAGCTCAAATGGAGACATTTTAGTTGCAGAAGAAGGGGTAGATCTGATGTCCATCAGAACAAGGGGTAATTAAACATCCCAACTTGGCCCAGAGTCTGCCACAAACTTTTTAATATGCTCACAATGGTTTTATCAACTCCACCACTAGAGGAGCGGCGGTATGCAATGTGTCATTTCCTTCTTACCCGAAGTATCTCTCTTTGTCATCACCTCGCTGGTGAAGTGACTACCTCAGTCTAACTCAATCCTTTGGGGTAGTCCAAAACGCGAGTAGATGTGATTGATCATCAGGGCAGCTGCTGTGTCTGCCCTGCAATTTGGGGCTGGGAGACATTCCACCCATTTAGTAAACAAGCATGTTACGGTTAACATGTACTTGTTCCCCCTAGAGAAGCGAATCACGGGCCGATAAAATCTACTTGTAAATCTGACCAAGGCAGTGTTATCCATCTCCTTAGGAGGGGAGCACAATGTGTGAGTGATGTTGGCTGAAATTGTGCACACACAAGACACCCCTTCAAGTATTGCTCGAGGTCCTGCCCCATTTGTGGCCAGTATGCAACCTCTCGCAAGATTTCTAATGTAGTATGAAACCCCTGATGACCGGCTGTGGCCGCATCATGGGCGTGACTTAGCATCAGGCTACGGAATGAGGTAGGGACCACCCACTGGTCACAGCCAGATATGGATTGCCTCACCAAGCAATAGTTGCTTGTTCTGTTCATCTCCTCTACTTCTTTCCAATCCCCTGCTCCCCCCACCTTTTGTTATATTCCGGCACTACCTCAATTGCCATCTGGCATAGTAATGTATCTGCTTGTCTGTCTCACTCTCTTGCCCACCCCTCAACCCCTTCCATCCATTGTTCAATGGCTCTTACTTCTTTCCTTTATGTCCTCCAGACCTATCTGATAGCAGCTTGTTTGTCTCCCTCCCTCTCCTCTTCGTCCCCCCTTTTTCCTCCTCCTCCAGCACTACCTGAATTGTCATCAGATCTAGTAAAATAGTTGCTTGTTCTGTTCTTCTCCTTCTCCCTCACTCCAATCCACCCCTTAGCCCCCACTCATCTCGTTATTCTTCAGGCACTACCTCAATTGCCGTTAGGCATAGTAATGTAGCCACCTGTCTGTTTCACTCTTCCTCCCTCCCCTCCTGATCATTGTTTTAGCACTTGCACTACCTGAAATGTCGCAGGCTGATTATGATAGTTGATTTTTGTTTTTCGCATTCTGAATGTATCAAGGACTGTAAGAATGTTCACTGTATAATTTTCCCATGTTCCCTCCCCTCCTTGAAGCGCTTTGAAACACATTGTGTATCGGTGCTAAACAAATAAACAATCAATCAATCAATCACCAACAAACCGTCTTGGATTCGGAACATTTTTGGACATTTCATCAACATTCTGAGGTCCTCTTTCCCAATGCAATCGGTACACGTCAGGGGGAAGTTCTCAGGGTCCTCAATGTGTTGATAAAACTTACCAATGATTGGATCCCCTATTTGAGCCATGATGAAATCAGCATCTGGGTTCTCCTTAATCCACTGGGCAGTTGAGAGTTCATTGTGAGCATTTGTCTGGGACCTATTGATAGCAGTGACCTGGATTTGCCCCAACAAGGACTCGATCTCAAGTAGAGCCCCTTGGATGGCTCTGGTTTTGGCCAGCTGATCAGCTAGGTCATTTCCAGTTTTGTCTGGTCCCTCTACTTTAGAATGACCCTTGATCTTTTTCCAGTAGATGGTCATCCCACTAGAGGTGACCAGATCATCAATATTTTGTATTAGGTTTTCCATGTTTTAGTGGTTTGTTGTTAGCACATAGCATGCCTCTGGTTTTTCAATTAACCAGGTGCTCCACTAATCCGTTCCGGACATAATCTGAATCAGTGATTATGACCAGTTCGTGGAGTTGGTGTTGGACAGCAGTGAGGATGGCTTGATGAACTGCCATCAACTCTGCCACCTGACTACTACGGGGACCGATTTTGTATCCAGCGGAGGGTTCTGGCACATCATTCACCCAGGCATTACCCACGCCGGCCACTAGTTCCTTTTCCCCGCTGTTGTCAACATGGCAGGAGCACCCATCTACGTAGACAGTGGGCATACCCTCACACTTGTCTTCTTCATAAACCTTGTGTGGGGAATTGAGGTACACCTCCATGTTGTCCTGGATTCTAAGACTTTCATCCTCGAGACAGTTTTCTCTGGCACAATCATGCAAGTCAGCTAGGCCTTGTGCGAGGGGATTCCTCTTGTTTTGGCCATATCTGACCGCCACACGAAAGTCTTGCATTGACAGAATCCAGGAAGTAATTCAGGAATTACCCACATTTCCAGCCCGGATTCTGTCACTTTGAAGATATTGCAGAGGCTGGTGTGGAGTCCCCACTATGATGTGTTCCCCCTGGATGAATTCCTCAATGCCCACACCATTTCCAGGAGTGCCTTCTCAAAATCGTTGTTTTTCCTCCACAGAAGATAAAGTCTTACATGCATAGGAGATTACTTTATTGACCTTGACATGCTTTTGGTATAATACTGCGGTCAAGCATGTATTTGAGAACCCTGTTTCCAAAAACTCCTTGTTTTTGACAGGTTAAGCTAGGCAAGGCGCTTGTGAGAGGCTTCTTTTGAGTTCTATTACTGCCTCGGCTTGTTCTGGACCCCACTCCCACCTGACCCCCCACCTTCAACAGATGGATCAGGGGTCTTGTGATCTCTGCATAATCCTCAATGAACTTTCTACTGTAATTATTCAGTCCAAGTAGGCTCCTTATCTCACGCAGAGTTGTGGGGTCTTTTAGTTTCAGGAGTGCTTCCACTTTCTTTTCCTGGGCACAGAGATCCTCAGGAGTTATATCATGCTCCCAGAAATTGACACAGGTCCTTCACCACTGTGCCTTTTGAAAAGATAGTTTTGCTCAGGCAGCCCTCAACTGTGTCAGAACATAACGGATCTCTGCTATTTGTTCCTCCACAGTTGAGCTTTTGATCAGAACATCATATACATAGGCCAGGTTACCCCTTTAACCCAAGTCAGGCATGGCATTATGCAAGAAGATATTAAACTAAATGCCAGAGTTGATGTATCCAAAGGGAGTCCGGGTCCACGTGTACTGCTGCCACCCAAAAGTAAAGGCCAGCTTCCCTACTGACAGGTACGGTCCAGTACCCATTGGTCAGGTCAATGGCAGTGTATTCCTTTGAACCCTGAATCTGGGCCAGACCTTGGTCAACGTAGGGAAGAGGCCATCGGGACGTGTGGACCCGTTTGTTTAGCTCCCTTAGGTCAGCACAGAGTCTCCACTGGCCGTTCGGTTTTAAAATCCCCAGCACCAGCTTATTAAAGGTGCTGTGGACTGGAGAAATTTTCCCACGGGACTCAAGGTTTTTAATTATTTCTGTGAGGGACTCCATGGATGCGAGAGGCAAGCGATATTGCTTCACAAACACTGGAGTCATGCCAGGGTCCGTGGGAATTGTTGTTGTATGGATTTTGGTGCGACCACAATCATATGAGTCCACTGCAAATAGATCCTGAAAATCTAAGAAAAGTTGTTTCAACTTTTGCTCTTGCTCCAGAGTCTCACAGGCATCATCTAGGTTGGCTCTCTCATCAACCATCTGCCTGAAACCCGGACTGAGGGTTCCAGGCAGGGAAGGCAGTCCTTGTGGACCTGGAAGATCACTTCATCCCTCCTAAAGTCACAGGTCACCTCTTCCTTACCATAAGAGTAGGAAGAGTACACCAGGAAATTCCCCCATGCCGGGTGAAAATCCGGTCTGGTGTTGTGTCATTGTCGCTATCACTGTCAAAACAGTCATTGGGGATTGGTCCTATCAGTTAATTACCCAAATCTATGGAAAAATGTCAGTCATCAACCGCCATTCCAATAATGGTGGCTGCGCCCAGAGTCATACTCCTAAGGTCGCTGTTATCCACCACTATTGGAATGGTGTTGTGTTCTATATTGACTAATGGTGTCGGGTTTAACCCCAACCCTTGCTGTTGGAGATGGGCATTGAGGTGAACATATGCATCAGGATTTTGCCGTTTCTGTCCTCTTTTAATTTTACTTTAAGTGAGGCTAGTCGTGTCCGTCCTGAGATGGTGACTTCCTCTCCAATTTGAAATTCAACTGCATACGGCAGCAATTGAGCAGACCAAAATGCTTTTTCTGAATCATCAAAATTCATGGGATTACCCCCTAATCGGGACCAGGCTTTGAAGTTTATCAGGTCCAAACTAATGGCAAAGCGATTGAGAATGTCACTGCCTAAATAGAATTCAGCAGGGACATCTCGCGCGACCCAACAGTTATGTACTATGCTCTTGTTGCCTATGGAAATTTTGATGATACACCTGCTAGGCAGGAGATGTTTGCAATTGGGAGTTTCCAGGTCCATTTCCAATTTGCCAAGCAATTTAAATGTGGGAATAACTGGATCTTTTGGGAGTTTTCAGAACATGGCTTCACTGATGAAGCTCTTAACGTTGTTCACACACACTCGGACGAGAAAAGAGTCCTTCCCCTCATTTAACTGAATAGGGATAAACAACTGTTCTCTAATTTTCTGAATGTTGGCTAAACTTTGAGCTGGTTTCTCATCATTTTGGACTATGGAAGTGGGATTTTCTGATTGTACATTGGTATAGAATTTCACAGTATTTCCTTCCGGTGTGGAATGCCACTTGAAACTGGAAGGAAGGTTGATTTTCAAAAATAGAGAGGAATTCCCATCACCAGTTTGCTGTCCTACTGCAATTACTGTCACATCAGGGATTTGGTTGTTTTGAAAGTGGAATTCAATGTGATCCTATTTTTCTTCAACCATGTGGCATGTGCCATTTAAACTAACATGGTTGACACTATGTTTTCATTTTATTGGTCGGTTAGTCTGGGTCCAGAGGACCTTGTTTACACAGTCTATTAGGGGAGACAACCTATGGAGGATGTAATTCCCCAGTAAACATGGTGTGCCCTCCGGGGTCACGACTATGACCGGGTGTTTCACCTTGTGTCGCCCAATTTTAACTTCTAAATCCGCAGTTCCCTTGACAGGAATTTCAGTCCCATCGAAGTTCTGAAGTTGTCCAGGAAGAGGGGTGAGAGGGATCTGGTAACTATCCCCCCCTTCCTGAATTCAGCTGATCAAAGGCTCTCTTTGACAGAAGAGTGGCCTGGGATCCAGTGTCTACCAGTGCCAAAAATGTACATTTCCCTTATACTTGGACCGGGGCATAAAATCTTCTCTCCTCCTCCTCAATGGGGCAAAGATAATATGCATTTTGGGCCAGTTGGTGGGTTAGCTTCTTGATTCCTGCCTCTGACACAGGGGTGGTTTGGGCAGGATTCTGTGTGGGAGCTTGGGGATCTGTAAGAAAAATATGGGAGTTGGATATTGGGGGAGTTTTGGGCTCCCCTGGTTCTGATTCTGGGCCACCCCCAACCCCTTTTTGGAGGCAGTCACCAGAGTATTTTTGGGCTAAGTGGTTTTCCAAGCAATCATTCTGGGGTACAATGAATGGCGGTTCTAACTCAGTCCCCACATTTACCCAGTCTTGATTAGGATCTCTCAGGACCCATTTTTATTTGGGAGGAGTTCCCCCATCCCTGAAGGAGAAGATCTTTTTCCCAGAGTCCTCTGAGGACCCCTCTCCTTCAAATTGGAGGACACTAACCTCCTCCCCAAAATGGATCTTTTTAGGTCCTTTATTTCTCCTACTCGCCCTCTGTTCCTTAGGTAGCAGACTTTCAGGGGCAGGAGATTTTGGTTCCTGGTTTTCCAGGGGCTTTTCACAAGTGGAGAAGGAAGCTTCTTCTAAGGGTTTACACCCCTTGCCCCTGCGCCTCCTCCTTTGGAACCAGTGGATTATCTGGGTTCTCTCCCCGTTATTGTTCTGGAGTACCAGACTCTTGGTTTGTGGAGTTCTGAGCCACCATGTTCATCTGGGGGTTCTGCTGAGCCCTCAACATGTGACCCAGATCCTGGGACAAGTTCGGGACCTGGCGCTCCAGTTGGGACACCCACTCTGGCTGGTACGGGGGTCTCTGGTCCACCCTAAGTGGATCACGGGAAGGGTAACTCTCCCATCTCCCATAATACCCTGGGTTGGGATAGTTCTGGTAACCCTCCACCCTTGCCCCCCCCTCTCCCGGATTGGGCTGTCTGGGCTCAGGAAAGTGGGGAAAGAAAGAAGGGTTGTTTTGTGGGTTGAAGTTTGGCAGGTACCGGGGAAAGAAGCTGAATCCGGCATTTGGGGGATTACTGCTCTCCTGGGGAAAGTTAGGAGGGAAGTTTCCTGGGTTGGATCCTACCTGGTTGGATCCCCCCCTTGGGCTGGGGGAGTCCATACATACCCCAGGATGGGTTTGTTGCCCTTGTATCAGGGGCTTATGTAGTCTAGAGAGTTAGGGATCCCGTTTGTGGGATTACCTCCCTGACTACCTGTTTGGGATTGGCCCGAGGGCCTTCTAGTTCGTTGATTGGATGGGTTCTGTTCAGGTATATTTTAAGCCCCCCATCTCCAAATCTAAAATGGAGGCAACCTTCACCTCTGCCACCTTAGCAGCAACAGGGTTGTTGGCTGGTTTGGGGCTTTTATTGGAATTCTTGTTCTCCACAGGTTTCTGCACTAGATAAATACGGGTCGCCTTTTCAATGATCCAGTCCAGTGATCTCTTCTCGTGAAAGTCCCTCACCAGCTGGGTCATGATGTATTTGGGGAGTGCATGGAAGAAGGTGCATGGAAGAAGGTGTTAATGAACTCCCTAATGTCTGTGCGCACCCTCCAGGTGGTCTGTGCAAAGGCACGTTTAAGTTCTTGCACAAATTCTTGTGGGGCCTGAACTTCCCCACACTGCAGATTGTAGGCCGCCTTGCGGGCCTCTTGGGGATTTCTATGGACAGAAAAGTGTTTTAAGATGGCCGCCTTGTAGGTGGACCATCTTGAGTGGTTCTGATCCTCCAGCCCCGCAAAGAAGCTGCAATACTCAGGGGAGAATGTCCATTTTACATATTGGATGCAACTCTGACTATCTTTCAGATGAAAAGTACCCATCATCTGTTCGTATAACTCAAGGTGTTCCCAGACTGAATACTTGCCATTTTTGTGATAGGGAGTTATAACACTCCTAATGGCCTTGATCTGCTTCAGGGGATCTTTTTGTATAGCCTTCTTGATTTTGTTGGCCTTTTTGGTCTTAGTCACCCGTGTCCACTCATCCTCTGACTCAGAGGCACTACTACCGGAGGTGGCTATTTGATCCTTTAGGCCAGTGGTCTTCAAACTTTTTTGGCCTGGGCCCCCCCCTGAGCAAATTTTGGGCAGGCCGGCCCCCCCAAACGTGCCAGATGGACAGTATGTAGAAATGGCTATGAACTTTTGCGCCGTCACCGCACCCTACTCCCAGTACAGACCATGGGCTCTCCCCACCCTGCTCCCACCACTATCCCAGTGCTTCCGCCCATCCTTCTCCCACCACAGTGCCATAGCACAAGCATACACGCATCCATACACATATTTAAATAAAAAATAAATCACCATAAACGTACATTCTGCAGGGGCCTGCGCATGGTTGCTAAAATGCCCTGCTCCAGGTTGCTCTGCCCGTATGTGCGAGGAGGCGCAGTAGCACCCCCTCGTACGTACATACATGCAGTGCCCCAGCCAGCATTTCCAATGAGCTATGCAAGGCTGGCGAAGTAAAACGCCCCCAGCGTTGCATGGCTCAGTGATCACGTCATGTGCAGCTGGGGAACTGAACTGTCAAAGGCAAGCTGTTTCCCTTTGACAGATCAGCCAGCCCAGGAGCACTCCCTCAGCTGGAAAAGGAAGCTGAGGGAGTGCTCAGTGTTTCCAGTGGGTGGACGCCCCCTCACCCATTATGGATGAGCCGCCAGGCTTGGACTGGCCTATAGAGCAATAGAGCGATGACCGTATCAAAAATGCAAAATGCTAGTGTAGGGCAATCAAAATGGGCCACTTTTTTGGCCAATGTGAGCTAGTTTGAGGAGTTATTTCACTATGCAGCTAGCAGTTTTGACCATTGTTGCTGAATAAATATTCTTTAAATATCACCATTTGTTTCCATTTGAACAAAAACACCCCCTTGGGTACTATTCAAACAGTCCGTGACTAAAGGACTGAATATCCATTTGCAACTGCTGGCCACTTTTTCATTGGTGCCTTAGGTCATTTTATGGTCCATTCTGACTATGTTAGCTGCCCCTGCCATTTCCTCCAATCTAAAAACACATATATATATATATATGTATATATATATACATATATATATTTTTTTTTTTTACATTTCATGCTGGTCTTTCGCACCCCCCTCCCCCTGGGATGCGGCCGCCCCCCAGTTTGAAGACCTCTGCTCTAGGCACTCTCTGATTGTGCGAGCTTGAGAAGGACTTGCAGAATGTGGGGGCCTAGTTTCCCTTTTCTTCTGACTCTCCCCTGCTCCCAGGATTGGTGGAGTACCCTCCCCCCAACTGCCCTTCCTGGGAAGAGGTCTTGAGGATACTCTTTTTGGGCACCAAATGTAACTAACTGGTCTCTTGGAAGGGGGTAGTTTGGTGGATCCAGTTCCCTGACTCTCACCTCATAGGAGTCTTCCTGATCTGAGATGTTAGCCCTAACATTTGGGGATCTGTACAGAGACACCCATCCATCAATTTCTGGGAGGCGCTGATCTGTCAGTCCCATCTTACCCATTTTGTTGAAGTCTACCATCCCCATGGCCCCTGGTTCATATGAGTCATTGGACATGAAGTTGGCAGAGTTCATTGCATTGAAGGGGTTAGAGTCCCTATGTACAGGGGTCCTGATGTGAGGATCAGGGGTTTCTCTGTCCCTCACTATCTCTTCTCTTTCAGCCCCTATTCCCTGGTGATATGCCAAAATCTGAATCTTTTATTCCTCTATCAGGGCCTTACTAGTCTCAATAATTTGCTCTTGCATCGCTATCTGTTGGTGGATCCTATCATTCTTTTCACAGAGAGCCTCATTGTCTCTCTGCACTTCCTGCCTAGTTTGGAAATACTGGGCCAATTTCTGCTGCAGGAGACTCACCTCCTGAGTTTTACCATCATTGGTCTGGTTGCTCTTTTCCAGAGCATCTTCCATCTGCCTGGTTTGCTCTAGTAGCTTCTCATATTCTGTTTTAACTTCCTTGAGCTCCTGGAGGGCCAGCTTTCTTTCCTCTAGCTTGGTTTTTAATTGGCTCACTTCCTGGCCTAAGGTGTCCCTCTCCTGATTTAGAGTGCCCCTCTGTTCAGCTAGGTCATCCCTTTGTTTTTTAAATGCACTAGATTTCTAGTGCTCCTCATCAAATTCCTCTTGAGAGTGGATGTTTATAATAATTAATTTATTATTTTCCTCTTTCAAGGATTCTATGAGGTTTTGGAAGGTGACTATCTGTTCTGCGCATGCTCTGTTATAAGTTAACTGTTGCGCCTGCATTTGCGGACCCTGTTGTATAGAGTCAACCCTTTCCTGACACTCATCTTTCAGTGCCTGAACTTGGGTATCTTGATCTGCCTTCTCTTGCTGTAGGAGAGCCATATCTTCTTTTAGTTGTGTCAGATACTGCCTAGCTTCTGTCTCTGACTCTTGGTTCTTCAGTAGCCTTTGCTCTGCAGAGTCCAGATCAGTCTGGATTCTTTCTAGTGTTTCCACTTGATTCCTTGCCAGAACTATGTTCTCAGCATGTTTTCCCTGCCTTACTCCTATGTGGAGGTACATGTAGGCCGCTATTTTGGCAATTTTACTCTGCTCCTCTTTTCCTTTTGGGGCCATGTACAGTTCACTAAGAGCTTGGTGTAATGGGCCCTTGTCCTGTCATGTATCTAGGTCCATGGCAGTGACCTGTTCTTTGATTACCTGCAGCCATACCTATTCATTCTGTTCGGGCCACTCACCCCTGACGAACAGTTTGTGCAGGAGGTGTTCCCTAGCCATATTAATTTCTACTCGGATCGTCATTTTGGAAATATCAATTTCCTTATGACCTATTTTAGGATTAATTTACTTTTACAAACAGGCCTGATTTTGGAATATTTATTTTGAGAGGTGTGTGTACAGTGTAGCACAGTACCCCAAACCAGCAAGGTGTCTGTACCCTGCAGGCTAGTATGCTGTGTTAGACTGTCACGGGTAGTAACTCGAACTCAAAATCACGCCACAAGCCCCCAAACCTGTTAAGGATTTCAATCAGGCAATACCCCGGGGTCTCGCCTAGCATGTAATTCACAGATGAAATACTTATTTATTGTGTCTATAGGTTCAGTATTCTGAGTGATATACCACTCATATCACACCCTTCTCAAAATACCCACCAGGTCATAGTGGACCAGGAATCAGGTGGTTGGTAAAGGTAAATATTAATTTATTTATTTAAAATTCAAATCAACATATGTTTTAATATATAAGGGGCAACAATCACCAATGTGGTGACAAAACAATTCAGAAAGTAAGTTAGGCAATTGAATTCACGTTTTAGCGACACAGAATGTAAAACACAGGATGTTAAACACAGAGAAAAGAACAGTTTTGGCTTGTGAAAAGATATCGCTTAGGTTAAGATTTCCCCCTGCAAAGTTCTTAATTCACAAATGAGCAATTCTACACAGATGCAAGTAAGCAGCAGTATTCAGGAATGTAAGAACAGTGTATAGGGTTTGAATACAATCTTCCCTCCCCAACCAAGAGAGAAAAACGTTTTGGGAAATGTTACACTTTTTAAATCACAGTTGAAAATGTCTTTGTGAAACAATGAAAAGTGTGAAAAAATTCTTAAATTGATATAAATTCCTATGGGGCAATACTGAACAGGTTCTAACAAACATAAGCTACAATATGAGGTATAGTACACACTTAGGATCAGAATAGAATCAGAATAGAAGTGTGGAAATGGGAAAAGAAACATGTAAAACCTTTGCAAAAATTGCAAATTCCCACCTAAATTTCACTATGTGATTTTTAATAAAAACAGGTCAAATATACTGTTTCGCAATGCGGTTTTTAGTTGTGGATGTAGCTACAGGTCTTAGGTTTCAATGAGATTTGTCTCTCTAGCGATAAAATTGAAGAAGTTATGCAAGTTTGAATGAGAGGCGTTTTGGAGAAAAATGAACAAAGAAAAATGGAAAATCAGTTTTAAATGACAGATTGGTTTTATTTAAACTATATTAATGACTAAGAAAAAGAAGAATGTGGCCTGGGAATCTCCACAGTTACGCAAGGCCACTTGTAACTCTTCAAGTGGCGGATACTACATTTTCTTTATGGGAATTACTTTAATTCAAATTGCTAATGGCTTATGGTCTAGCCAAACAAATGTGAATTTACCACCGGTAGTGGGTCATTACACATGTGGGCATTGCTCGGTTTGCAAGTTAACATCCAATATGAAAGTAGTCGACCTTAAAGGAAGAAAATGGGAATTAAAAAACTTCACGAATTGTAATTCCAAGTGGGTAGTCTATGGCATCAGATGCCCTTGTGGTTTACTGTACATTGGGAAAACCAAGAGACCGATTGGTCAGAGGATCTGTGAGCACAGATCCTGTGTGAAGAATCAGGTACCGGAGAAACCCTTGGTAGCACACTTTAAGAGCGCCCGACATGGAGTGGATGATATTCACTGGTTCATCATTGAGATGATACCCCCCAACCTAGAGGGGGCAACAGAGATTTGAAATTAAGACAGGCGGAACAGAAATGGATCTATTCCCTAGACAATGTAAAAAATGGGCTAAACATTTCGATTGAATGGTCTCTATTCAATCACCATAAAAAATGAAAAACGCAAAGTGGGTGTGATATCGATACAACTCGAGTTTGGGCATTGATACCTAATGATATTCCGATACATACGTCTGCATATCTGTCATAGATATAGAACGATTTGTGGTACAGATCGACACTACTTGATGTGTATGGTCATCCCACACGTATACAAATATTAGTCTGAAGTAAGTACCGACCCAAGTTCCCAAACCCGCTCTATCATGGTGGACAAGGGAGCCAAAGCAAGATGGTTGTCGGTCACGTGAGCGAGAAATAACTGATTTTAGAATATAACGATATTTGACACATATGTCCACACACTTGTAAAATACATAGATAGTGGTGCAGATTGATACCCTATACCTTTTGTTTTCTATGGTTAATCTACATGCATACAAATATGTCTAAAGTAAGCACCGACTCTAGTGTATGCACCCGCTCCATCATGGCGGATGAGGGAACCTAAGTAAGATGGTGCCGGTCACGTGAGCGAGAAATGCACGCGATGACGTACGTCTCACGTGAAATAGATCCGCCGGTTATTTTAGACGGCAGCTGGGACGTACGATCCGCTCCAGCGTGCCGAGAGGAGACTAGCGTACGCAAGTTACACAGGAGACCAGCACAGAGATTACTAGGTAAGAGGGATGCGTGAGGCGTGAAGATTCACTGATGCACCACCACAAAGGAAAATTTAATAAGTGCCTTTGTTTGTGTTTGGCCATCTAGATTTCGTAGAAAGAAAACAATGCCGAATGTGGTGGAAAACCACTAATCTTTCTCCAGAGAATAAGATTGTGGGGCAAAGTAAAATAGGTAAGCAGCACGAGGTAGAGAGGATACATTTTTCATTTTTGCTAAAGAGTAAACATTTTTTCACAACACGGATCTCTATTTTGCTATAGACCTTTGGTGTAGGTGTCCAAACAGATTGTTGCGCCGCAGCGACCTGCAGTAAAAGTACAATCTGCACTTTTTGAAGCAAGTATAGCAGTGGGAAACGATTGCCCTGCTCATAATAGGTAATCCCTCATAGAGTGCAGACATGTGGAGAGTGAGTAGGTTTTATCTGATTGGAAACAATAGAACCTATTTGTAAAGACCGCAACATTGAGACAGTATATAAATGTATAGCTCATAGAAAATCTGAGAGAGATAGACAGAGGCAATCACGCCCTACGATAGAATGAACATAAAGTGTGGTAAGAGTCGATAGAAACTGGATAACGCCTCCTTGAAATAAGTTTGTGGTAAAAGAATGAGAATATGCAAAATGTGTAAATATTGAGTAAAGATGGGAAAGTAATAAGACCATGAAGAAATGAACCCTGCTGTTTGTATTGATAATGGAGGTGAAGTTGGTATAGATGTGATGTATGATGTGTTATGCACAAAAGAAAAGAAACCATGTTTTTAAGATTCAATGTTTGTTTGTTTTGTAGAAATGTTGAAATTGTGGCATACTGACACGTGATGACATGCGTGAAAACCAGAACATGTATAAAGACTGAGTGCCCTGAAGACAGCACCAACAGGATCTACGGAGTGGATGCATTTCTATGTATATTTGTATGTTTAAGATCTATGTTGGTTCTAGAAACACATTCTTGAAGTGTTGGCACAGCCTTTTTTGCCCACAGAAATTAAGGAGGGCAGTAGTAACAGTGGTGGTTGAAATATATAAATACCCCATATCTAGGCATAGGCAAGGTTTTTTGAAGTGTCAGCTTCTATGCCAATAGTGGAAAATGTATGCACAGATATATGTGGTTCACAACGAGTTTGGATCACAATGATGTGTCTTTTTTTTAAAATGTATTGTGAATGTGATGTATTTTTTGATAAACATTAAAATATGTGTATATCTTTGATAAATACATGGTTTTTCGGCCTTTTTTTGGTTAAGGGGCGAGCATGAGCAAGTGTATATGCATCTAGGGTGACTCACTCTGAACAGCAAGGGAAGGAAGCTGTATTGTGGGATCCTTTAGAATCTGTACCCCATTGCCTAGCAAAAAGCTGGCATGGTAAATGAAATTTTGCTCCCCAGATAATTCACTGTGCTGCAATGAGGCCAGTGTATACATCTCGTTGCCTGCATGGCGAATCCCCTTCAGGTGCTTAGGCTGAGTGCTCTCGCAAGTTGACTGATGGAGAATGCTAGTGACTACAGACATCCTTGGAGGTGGAGCCCTCTCATATTTCAGTACGTATAACCCAGACCTTCTAGAATGAGATTTTGTAAAGTATACTTTTTTGGAAGTCTAATTATACCCTTTCAGGGCAACCCATCCACTTCTACAATGTGGATGGTATCCAGTAATTTCACCAAACAATATTCCTCAAACAATGTTTTATTTTTCTTCATGTTACCACCATTTTGCTACAAAAAAGTAGATGGTAGATGGTAGGTTTGGTTTCAGGAACAAAAATGGTTAAAACAAGTGTGATTAAAAAACAGCGCTAAAACATTGTTTGATAAAAACACATAGAACCGCTGCGAAAGTGTGTGCGTGTGTACGAGAAATAGAGAGGGGGAGAGAGAAAGAGAGAGAGAGAGAGAGTGAGAGAGAGAGAGAGAGAGAGACAGTCAGTCCATGGGGTATCCAGTTATATTTTCGAAAACACATTTTCGACATGGCATTTTGTCAACACCAAAATGCTGGAAAAAAAATTCTGAATGTATTCTTTTTTATTTTATGTTTTATTTTTGTTTTGTTAGTTAAAAAAAGTGTCTATAAAAAAACAGGGGTTTGGGGGGGAACCCCCCCATTAAAAAAATAAAATGTGTCGACAAAATGGCATTTCGAAAATGTGACGTTCGAAAATGTCACTATAAACCGGTCCATGGATGTCACTAAGGGCTGCCTGCTACTAGGAAGAAGATGTGCCAGGACATGTCATGCAGATCTATTTTAAAAGTTCATACATCTTCTACTTGCCTGGGCCTCGTTGAACCGCCATTTTATGGCTGCAACATACTATCCAAATGTCTAGAAGGACTGATGAAAAGTCAAATGTTCATACAGGTAGAAGATAATCGGGGAAAAGAAAGTAGAAGCGAGATTATCTTGGGAGGATAGCTCAAGGGCAACATGCTCGCCTTGGAAGCAAGGCAACACGGAGCGACACATGTTTGATCCGGTTCGCGCTTAGAAACATCTGGGTATTATGCACGTTATAAATAACCTATCATACCTGAAGTGGGTGCTTATCCAATCGTGTGCACTAGAATTCAGGCTGCGCCCAACAGCAGAAGCCTGCCTTCTCTCACCACTGTTTGAATCAGCACTTGTACAGCACTTTCATATCCTGCGCTGTCCTCAGTCTGCTTCCACTTAATCCCCCAACAGCCTTTGTTAAAAAAAAGCTGCACCCCAAACTGTCCTACTTCTACAGCCGTGCATTGGGTCACCTTCCTTATACTATGGTTTACTGCCCTCATTTCTGAATGGCCACTATGGAAAGAGAAAATGGTGATGCTCGGATACCCACAACCGTCTTTTCATGAAAGGAAATGTTATTTTTTTAAAAAAAAATAGCACCTTTTTTTACTTATGGGTTCTAATGATGATTTTGCTGTAAAGGAAACCTCAAGCTGATACGTTTTGCAGTGGGCCTTTGCCTGCAGGACCACCCACCAGGTTTATATCGCCTCTGGAAAAACCCTGCATGTTTTATTCAGGAAAGGCTATGAAAAGGTAGCTTTGTGACCTTGCACTTACCGTACAATGAATACAATGAATACATTAATACTGCTATTTATCAGTTTAATATATCACAAAGTCTACAAACCCTCAAGCCCCTAATGGTTTGGTTTATTCACAATCAAGATGTGACTATTCTGTATCTACCCATTGACATCTAATAGTTCTAATATTATGTTTGTACACTGCACTTAATGTGCTCTATACAAATTGTGTCCTGTACACTTTGTGTCTTATGCACGTATGTGATTTGTGTTAGTGGAAAGATGTTCAGCAAACTCTGAAATAAACAATATTAGTTGACATATTGATTGATTGAATCGATCCAATCATATTATTTTCCTCATTGTAGGAGTGGTGGCAAATGGTGGTTTTGGTCTATGGATGGTGAAATAGACACGTGAAACCTTTTTTAGAGATTGTCTATCACTTTAATATTGCAATCGGTAGGAATCTTCTTAGAGGTTGCATTGTAAAACAGTCTGCGAAGAAGCAATCAACAGCACTTAAGACTACACACATTGCATTAAACATGTTGCTGCAATATTCGCCCAAGCTGTTAAAGGGCATTCTTCAGGACCTGCTTCAGTTGAGAAGATGATTAAATATCCTGCACCTGCCTTTCTCTAACCCTCTCACCAATCCTCTCTCTTGGAGTGACCAATTTCTTTCCACCTCTCTCTCTCTTCCCCGCAGGTCAAGCAACTCCAGCACTGTCATTTACCTTCTCGGTCATCCAACTGACCCATGAAGCGTGTGTCAGTTGAGGCTTTCGTCGCTACTTTCTCTCCTCCTCCTGCACTATTGGCTAACTCACTCCCTGACACAGCCCTCTCTAACCTTCATCTCTCTATCTCTAACACTCTGGATGCCCTTGCCCATGTCATGAGGATCTGCTTGAAGCCCATATTCAAGTTCAACTCTTGGCATGATTCTGACCTTGCTGCCCTTAAACGCAAGTGTAGGGCAGTGGAGAGGAAGTGGAGGGCATTGGACGCACCCCCTGACAAAATGGCCTGCCGCCTGCTCCAAAGGCAGTACGGACTCTCTGTCCTCTCTTAGAAGAGGCCCACATCCGAGCCAGCAGCTCTGTGGCATCTAACAACTCGGCCTAACCTTTCAAACTCTGCAAGGAGCTAGCCAATCCTACTGCAGTCTCTATTTCTCCTGTTCTGTCACAGGCCCACTGCATTGCCTTGGCCACTCCTTTCACTACTAAAACTCAGGACATTCTGTCCACCCTCTCTTACTCTACCTCCTCCTCCTCCTCTACCACTCCTCGCCCGTCTGAGGCCATCTCTCCTCCTCCTTTCTCCATTCCCTTGTTCACCCCTGACAATGTTTATAGACAAGTATGATCTATGAAAGTCTTGTCAAAGCAGATTCTCCCCTGCTCATCCAGAATCATCAAGGACCACATCGACACCCTTGCTCCAGCCTTGGCTGATTTCTGCAATCGCCCCTTTGCCACTGGAACTTTCCCCTCCCCCTTAATCACTCTTTTGTGCACCCCCTTCTAAAGAAGCCCTCAGCTGATCCTTCCTCTCCGGCTAACTATCGCCCATTCTCCATCACTCCTTTCCTGGGCAAACTCTTGGAAAAGCTGGCCATCACCCAGCTCATTCTACATACTAAATCTGTTGGTTCCATCCATGACCACCAGTCTGGCTTCAGCGCTGCCAGAAGCATGGAAACTGTGCTCCTGAACACCTGTGAAGACTCACTCTCCAATCTTGACTCTAATCTCCCTTCTGTCTTCATTCTCCTCAATCTATACTCTGCTTTTGCCACGGTCAACCATGCCATCCTATGCAATCACCTCTGCGACAACCTTGGTATTACTGATCAGGCCCTGGCCTGGTTGGCCTCCTTTCTCACCGACCGACACTCTCATGTCCAACTGGGGTCTTTCCTCTCTTCTATCTCTCTCTCTGCTTGTGGTGTTCCCCAGGTGTCTAACCTCTCTCCCTGGATCATCAACCAATACCTTGCACCTCTTGCCCACTGCATCGCTACTTTCTTCTCCAATTGTCAATGTTATGCGGATGACGCTGAGCTCTCTTTCAGGCTCCCCTCAGCCACCTTTGCTTCTTCTCTCATACCAGGCGGTCTGGCCGCAATTCAGCAATGGTGTGAAACCAATGATCTCTGCCTTAATTCCAGTAAGACTGAGATCCTCCTCATTGGGACACCTGCTCCCTCCGTTCCTCTCTCTCTCTGGCCAACCACTCTGGGCCCTCTTCCTGCTCTTTTCTGTGAGGCTAAGAACCCTGGTGTCATCTTGGACTCCAC
This sequence comes from Ambystoma mexicanum, assembly GCF_040938575.1. NCBI lineage: Eukaryota > Metazoa > Chordata > Amphibia > Caudata > Ambystomatidae > Ambystoma > Ambystoma mexicanum. Next base: position 973,519,528 of record NC_090929.1, on the reverse strand, counting down.
CCTCTCCTTCTCTCCTCACATCTCTGACATCTCTAAGAAGTCAAATTATCAGCTACACCTCCTCAGAGGTATTCTTCCTTTTCTCACTTTCCCCCAGATGCTCACCGTCTCCAGAGCTCTGGTCCTCTCTAGGCTGGACTATTGCAACAGCCTCTTTCTAAATCTTCCTGCCTCTACTCTTCGACCTTTACAACTTTTCCAGAACAGGACTGCAAGACTTGTCCTTGGCCTCAAGCACATGGATCATATCTCTCCAGCTCTGGAATCTCTTCACTTGTTCCCTGTGGCTTCAAGGATCAAGTTCAAGACCCTCTGCATCATCCACAAGGCTTTCTGGGGCCTGCGACCGCTCTACCTCCAACTTTCTCTTCCAAAACATCCTTCTTTCTCCAGCTCTTCGCTTATCCACCTCCAACTCTCTGAGGGTGAGATGCTTCTCCAAGCAGAGAGCTGGGGGCAGAAATATCTCCTCGGCTGGGTCCTCCTTGTGCAACAGCCTCCCTGCCTCTTTTAAACTTGAGCAGAAACACCTTCGGTCCCGGAAGCAATTTACGCCCTTCCTTTTCGCTTCTGCTTTCTTTCTTGCTCTCCCCTGCTGATGCACCTGACTGCTCCACGCACTGGTCACCTGGTCAGCCTCTGAACACGGACCCAGGCTCCTGCATGTCCAGTTACCCCCGCACTGCCTCCAGGCTCCCCAGCACTTAAGGGTCGGTATCTGCAATCCTACAGTCCCTTCTCTCTACACTTATGAGCGACCTGCTGGCTGCACTTGTGAGTTAACTGCACTTCCCCCTTCCGCTCCCCCTTGGCCCTTCTTCCCTTCCCTCTTCCCCGCACTTGCATGATCTGAATGACACAAGGCCTAGTAAGATCATTATTTTGTCCTCCCTTTGTTTCCCCCTGCTTGTCTTGTCGCACCTAGAAACACTTGTGTACAGGCGCGGTATGAATAGCCCATCTTATCATCGAAATGTGTGCCCTTTATGATATTCATTTATAATGTATATGTCAGTGGATTCAGATCCCTCATTGGTCTTTAATGAAATAAATTCTAAGCCATACATATTGTATCCTTACAAAGCTCTAGGTGACAAAATCATTTGTGTAATATCACTAAAGTTGTTTGTTAAATTGTCATCAACAGAAATATGAAAAAGAGCAAGTCACACAAATTCCAGTAAATCGTCCCCCCATGATACAGTACTTGCTCATATTTATGTGTGTGAATAATAAATGCTATAAGTGTCCCATTTGGCCTCATCCTGAGTTGGGCATTATCCCAGAGTTTATTGAGCCATGATACTGCCCAATGCTATTAGCATTACTGCAACTCGGTGCGGTGCAATTTTCATCTGATCGCTAGTTACGGTGGGTAGGAAAATCCCCATTCCTATTGAGTCCAATGGACCCAATGTGTTTTTCTTGGCACTATTAGCGCCGGCACAATTAGCGCTGTGCTAATAGCACCGAAACCGGGTGGAAAGGGGAGATTTTTACCTCCAGCAAAAAGCTGGAAGTAAAACTCCCACTTTCCGCTCAATTCCAGATTGGGCGGAGTGGTACATGTTTGTTTGTTTGTTTATTTGTTGTTCACATGTGGTGGTAATAATGTTACCGCTGCATTTCACCGCTCTGCCCAACTCATGACGAGGCCCAGAGCTGCTGGAGAAATAATGGTGGTTTATTTACAGTACAGTGCAGTATTTTCTACTGAAATCATTGTTCTTCCTTTCTATTTTTTGCAACGCCTTCTTAATAGAACAGTTATCGTGGTGGTATCCATGAAACACATGTGGGCATAATTTAGGAAGATGAAAGAACTTGCTTCTAAACGTCATGCTTTTAATTTGTATTTAAAACACATTTGATCACGATGCCTCCTTATGTATACAAACAGCATGCACACAAAAAAAGCTAAGATGAGCGAAAGTAAAATAAGGGAAACAATGACATGTTGGAAAAATATCTATTTTTAAGAAGTTTAATACTTCATATCCCCACAGGCTGCTGTCTGGCACATCAAAGAGTGGAATTTTGTTTCATCCCATGTTTTTTGCCTGGTGCTTTTGATATGACCTGAGTTCATTAAAAAAGTGTTTGGAAAAAGACACATTACCAACATGGAGTGGAGTCTCTAGGTAAGAATTTATAATGCTGGTGTTTCTGTGACCTTAGTATTTCTGTTCATAGTTAAAGGTCTTAAACAGGGTGCAGATGGGTGCATGAAATCATAAGCCAGTGGCGTTAACACACATATTATCAGCTACTATAAGTATGACTTTGGACGTAAAACTCTGTGGGCCTCATTAGGACCCAGGCGGACTTCGCGGTGCTAAATGCACCGCGAAGCATGGCGGAAAGCCGCCGATAGCGCCATGGGGGTTGGCGGATTTACCGCCCCATTCCGACCTCGGCGGAGCGGTAAATCCCCAATCCCCATTCTGCCCTTCCCCATTCCCATTTTTGCCCCATAGGGTATAATGGGAGTGGGGAAGGAGTTAATTACGCCACCGTAAAATACGGTGGCGTAATTAACAACGAGGTCCCGTAGCGCCATGGTTTTCTCCGCCTGGTAAAACCAGGCGGAAAAGGCCGCCATGGCGCTACGGGAACTCGTAGTATGGCGGAGAGGTACGCCATGCACTACGCTGGCGTAACACCCTCTCCGCCAGGGTCCTAATGAGGCCCTGTATGTTTTCATCTTGTAAGGCGCTCAATAGATTACGTCTATTATTCTTCACTCCACTGTTACTAACGCATTGCCTGCCCTGCTATTCGCTATGCCTCCTTGGTACATGTTCTTCACATAACATTTCTTGTGCTTATTTTTAGATAAATCAATCGCATACAGGATATTACCCACATGCGGTAAAAAAAGAGGGTGGGATGGCAGCTGTGACAGAATCACTTTTGGGGTGACCGTTGAGGTCATCTGGTCAACTCTTTGGGCGAGGTGAAGCCACCAGCTGAGTGATGCAACCACAGGAGGTGGCATACATCGGATACCGCAGTACCCTAGTGCACACTGCATCCCACACCTTACAGTCATCCCAGCAGGCCCCTCAGGAAGTGTATTTTATGAGGGATGGGGAAGTGGCCAAAACGATCATAATCAGGGGGAAGCAGCCTTGCAGGGAATGCACCCTGAGAAGATAAGCCTCAGGAAAGAAAGTCTCTTCATACAGTATATGGCGGGCCTCTGTTATTTGCACCAGGACCCGTCATGTGAATCCATACATGATGCAGGACTCGAGTGCACCTCATATGGGCAAGCTCTCGAGTGAACCACAAAATGGAATCTGAAGAGCAGCAATACATAGACTCAAACCGAGCCAATGTGCACAGCATACATGCACTGTTAGCAAGTAAGTGCACTTATCACACGTCCTGGCAGCCTAAACGTGGAACTGTCCAGCTGCCATTATTCCAGAGACTGATCCCAATATGGCGGTTAAGCTATTTCAGTCCTTGGGTTACAGAGTCATTGGCAAGGTCAGAATTAAATGGTCATGGAACACACACGACCAGGACACAATTGCGATATTGGGATATGCACACAGAGAGGAGGTAGGACAATTTAGCATGGTGCAATGACACAAGGCAGCACTAACGGTGAAGCAGATCCATCAATTTAAATTATCATAAGAACAATTAGCGTCCAGGGCAACTTAAAAAAGAGCAGCACAATCAACTAGGTTTGGTGGGAGATGGCACACTGTTCTAGAGAGTTGGCGGTTTAGCAGTGAGAGGAGTTAGGTGGAGCAGAGTGCAAGATCAGGAGGCAACTAAGTCAAATAGTACACATTGAGGGAGAGTTGAGCTTTGCGGCAGACACAATAGCAGGGAGACTGCTGGGAGACCTGCTCAGACACTAGCATGAGCCAGAAAAATCTAAGAAGGAGGAGCATTAGAATAGCCAAGATCCTGGTGGAATCTACAAAACCACCAGTGCTAATAAGAAGCCTGCAACCTTGAGACCTAAGAGAAGTCTGTGATTGGCCCAAGCCCCAGGAGTCGAACCTTGGATGAGGATTATTATTACAGCAGCCTGAAAAGGAGGCCGAAGTGTGGTTGGAGGAGAGGCTATCAGAGAGGCCACTAGGGCGACCAGGAAAAGTTACAAGCTCTTTTAAGGCGACCCTGAGGGCAGGAGGGGTAATTTCAATGGTGTTGCCATGGAATGAGTCTGCCACAAGACTTGTCATCATTGGGATCATCTATGAAAACCAAGTAAAGGTGCTGGGGCCCTTAAATGTACATGAGCTTGTGATTGCACTGAAAGGGGTGTTACTGGATGTGGATGCCCTGGGACAGAGAACACGGAAAGGTATAGAACTATCACTGTGTATTACGTGATCTGTTGTATCCATGCTCGGACAAGGGCCGTGCTTTAGGGTAAGCTCTATGTTGAGAACTTCCTTTTATTATCAATGTTTGTACATCCGGCTTATTTATCAATGCAACCACATCTTGTAATATGCTTTTATTCATGTTTTCACATCTTACCAGCCAGCCGAAGGCATTCAGCCAGCTCACAATTCTTTCATAATTGTCAAATTGTGTCCTAATCTAATGAGAGGTTTATGATTTTGCCCAGAGACATTATATTTGAAATCTCAGCTCTTGGTGTTTTGGTTGTTATGAAATATTTGTTCAGACAACTTCTTTCATGCATTTTACTTCGCAATGGAGTGACTGTCCTACATCGATGTTGAGTAGCAATTGCGCGATAACATTAAATGCGATGCGATGGCAGTTCGCGCCGGCGACCGGAGCAGGCACACGTCTCCGGCATCCTCTCTCTGTGTGACTGCCTGCATGCGCTAGTGTGTGTGTGCGTGAGGCCCCGGCACGCCCTGAGGCCCATAACACTGGCGACGAGGGCGGACACAGAGCCATCCTCCGCTCCGAAGACATCGGAGTGAAGGAACGCTACTGCGTGTGTATCGATCGGATGCACACGGACCCGCGCGCACGGCCGGCGGCCATTTTCTTTTTCTAATCTACACGCAGATTGCAGTGGTTGCGGCCCGAGAGGGTGCTTGTGCGCCATGTGCCTCCTGCACTGCTCCAGAACAATTTTTGGAACCACCACAGCCCAGACACCACAGTGTTGTGGTAAAGACAAGAAAGAGGGTGTGAAAGCACTCTGAAGGTCACCAGGTACCTCGACTCCTACCAGATAAGGATCACTGTGAGTACACAATGGGGGAAGAAGGAGAGGAAGAAGAAAATGCTGTCGCCCCAATACCTCGCAGAATGCACAGTACTCTAGCCCCTATGCCTGAATTTGATACCACGGGCCCCCCATCCAAGTTAGGACCGAAGTGGATCACATGGGTCAAAAAGCTAGAAATGTTTTTTAGAGCCTCGGGGGAAACGGAAGAATAGGCGAAGATTGCCATCATGGTCTATTCTGCAGGGACCGAGGTTCAACGCATATATGACACTTTCAACATTCCAGCAGCGAATTATGATGCGGTCAAGCAAGCCTTCCGTGACCACTTCCTTCCTATGGCGAATGTTGACTTTGACAGGTTTGTCATGGGAACTGAGAAACAATTGGAAGAGGAATCATTAGACCAGTTTTGCGCTCGTCTGAGACAACTGGCGAGCTCCTGTAGATGGGTCAACGAGGAAGAAATGGTTCGCAACCAACTGCTACAGGGTTGCTGCTCAGGGAAACTGAGGAGACAAGTGCTAAGAGAA